>NC_135534.1:122550443-122881068 GCF_045843805.1 Urocitellus parryii
CATGGATTTTGCTTTGGAAGTCTCTTGCATAGTGTCTTCTAAAACTCTTATGTAATCAACTCATGAATCAGGGCCATGAATTGAAAAACTAAGGGGAAAACACACAATTTCCTGTATGTTTTGAATAAAACCCCAGCAGATAGGAGGAAATGGGATGATATCCTCCAGAGATTATCCAGTTTCTTTCACTTTGTTTATATGGAAGTGTATTATACCTCTTTGCATTAATAAAATTTTCTTTTCTGGATTTCTGCATCTTGCTTGAATTTTTTTCCTCAGGAAAAACTGAGGATTTCACTCAAATGTCCAGTAATACCACTGTACAAAAATGATTTTTACCCCAGAAACTAATTAACATCTATGCACAAAAAACCATTCTTTATATGTAAATATATAATTTTAAAAGGTGGTATATGTGTGTATTGCTTCTCCTTTCTTCTTCTAGGTGATTCAAAGTATATATATATATATATATATATATATATATATATATATATATATATATAAATGTAAATACATATATATGAATATATGATATGAAATAATATATATGAATGAAAAGCCCAGATGGTGAACTTTGAAAATAATTATTTCTATATAAATTCTGACTATAGAAAATATAATTTAAGTTCAAAGAAACAAAGAGATTTAAGGTGAAAAGATGCAAAAAGATAGAACTCTTGTGTAATAAACATAACAACTGGGGAGCTAGAGTGGCTACATTAACATCAGCTGAAATAGAATTTTAAAAATTTACTAGAGATAAAGAGGACATTTCATAATAATAAAAGGTTCAATGCCTCAAAAGATATAATAACAATAAAAATGTAATAACATTATCTATAAGATATAGAAAGTGAATATTCATTTAAAATGGATCCACATTTCATGAAGTAAAATTGACAGGATTAAAGTACAAATTGGAAAATTTAATTATAATATCATATACTTCAATAACTCACTTTTAATAGCAGAACAATTAGGCAGAAAATTAATAAGGATAAAATATAACAACAAACACAGATATGTAAATCAACTACACTTAACAGAAATCACTATCAATTTCATCCAAGAGTGACAGAATTCTCATTTTTTTCACAAGTAAATAAAAAAATTCCAGAAGACATATTGCTTTCTAGTCATACATTGCTATTTTTAAATTTCTTTTTATTTAATAACCTTTATTTTCAGGGAAGTTTAAAATTTACAGGAAAACTACAAAAATTATAGAGAATTCTGACACATCCCTAAACCATATGCAAAATTTCTCTATTAACATCGGGCATTGCTGTGTTATGTTACAAATGAAGCAGTATTCATACATTGTTATTAACTAAAATGCCCATACATAAGGGTTCACAGTTGTATGGGTTTTGACAAAGCCTCATGGTATATTTCCTTTGCTGTATTACCCTTAAAATACACACTGTGCCATCCCAGCCCATATACACACAAACTCACAAACATAACCCAAGACCCTTGGCATCCACTGACCTTTTATGTCTCTCTATATAGTTTTTTTCCTTTCCAGAATGTCATATAGTTGGATTCACAATGTATGCATCCTTTTCACTGATTTCTTTCACTAGTAATATGCTTTATAAATTGATTGGACTGGCTCAAAGCCCAAACTCTTTTTCTGTGATCAGCTCCCATTCTGAAGTTATCTAGGTTTCATCTCATTAGCATAAACTCAAAGGTGATTCAGGATATCATAAATAACAAAGGTACTTCTACTATCCAGGAAAGGCTAGGGATTTAGATTCTGGTCTCTGGGAACTATGACAAAAGCAAGGCATTTTCTTTATTTTTATAAGTTTCTATCCTGAATTAATCTAAATTTTATTAAATATTTTTTCTACTTTCTTTTTTCCATAGTAAGTTTTTATTCTGAATTAATATTGAATTTTTAAAATACATTATTTCATTATCATCTGCATCATAAACTTTTAAAATTTTTCTATTAATAATGATCATTGTACTTTTTGATTTTCAAATGATAAATCACCCTTGCTTTTCTAGAAAAAAGTTCATTAATTTTTTTTCTCTGTGCTCATGACAATGATTAGCTTATAATTCATTTTTTTATTGATATTAAAACCATGATTAGGTTTATGGAGGTTTTTTTATTTCTTTACTTATTTTTAAATAAGCTTCCCAAGGCCCAGTGATGTCAACAACTTGTTTCTTATTAATAATGAGATGATCATGGATAGAATACATCTAAGGTTTCCCAATATAGAGATGTTTGCTTATCGAACTGTTATGTTATTGTTTGTATTTCAGTTGTTCATATGCAGACATTATTTCCCTTACTATACAGCAATGTTTTGAAGGCAGAAATTTTGTCTTCTTCTGCTTGTGCACATAGTGGGCAATTACTGTCTGCTGGGGGAATGCAAGAATGCTGAAACAGTGACAGTTGGAGCATAGAGGCAAAATTCTCCCCATAGAAAATAATACTATGAGGATAGCAGGAGAAAAAAATCCATCCTTTCACAGTTCAAGTGGCAGAGTTTGAAGAAGATCTGAAAAGATTTCTTACACAGTTTTTGTGTTGCTTGTTTTCTTCCCCACCATGGTCCACAGGGGCAGAAAACAGGGCTAACTATGCCCACCTCTGCAGTGTCTGACACACATTGATCTCTCTCTCTCTCTCTAGGGAGTCTTATCCTTTGTGTAATTTGCCATTTTCCCCTAAGATTCCCACACCTACCTTCCTCCACTTTTCTGGAAAAGCAGACCACCTTTGTATCTGATTTCACCTGAGGGATAACAAATATTTGGGCATAAATACATCCTAGAAAATGCATGCCTTTTTAAATGTCTGTGTTAGTCAGTTTTTCATCAGTGTGATCAAAATACCCAACAAGGACAATTATTTTTGAGGGGGTGGATTTCTCTGGCTCACTTTCAGAGGTTTAGTCCATGGTAAACTTAATACTTTGCCCTTGGCCCAAAGTGAGGCAGAACATCATGGTAAGGGGGTATGTCAGAGATAAGATGCTCCACTGATGACAGTCAGGTAGCAGAGAAAATGGGGAAGGAGCCTTCAGGAAGTTATTCCCTTCTAGGACATGCATCCAGTGACCTACCTCCTCCAGCCATATCCCACCTTCCTACAGTTACAGTTAGTCCATTTAAACTAGGATGAACTAATCAGGTTATAGCTCTCACAATCCAATCATTTTAACTCCAAACATTCCTGCATTGATATGGGTGATTTGGAGGGATACCTCATATCCAAATCATAAAAGTATGCTTGCATATTAATTTTTATTTTACTGCTCTGTGTGCAGTAGTTACTCATATTCTTCTGGAGCACTTTTTTCCTATGCCCCATTCTCACCTATTTTTCCTCCATGATATACCAGGTGAAGGCTGCCAAACACTCTGAAGGCCGATGCTGGGGCAGATGTGGTACACAGCAGAGGCCATGAGAGTTTCCTGAGTGAAGAGACTGGGATTAGCATCTAGGGGTGATGCCAGGAGTAAGAAAGGTACAGATGGACTGAGTGTGCAAGACAAGGGTCAGGAGGGGCATAGTCAAGACCATGAGCCAGCCACATTGGGGCAATAATTGGGCCCTGAATCTGGCACCATGTTACATGCTATCTAAAGTATGGAATAGGATAAAGAAAAGGAAAGAAAAAGGAGAAAAAGATGCATCTCTGGAAGAACCAAAACTGCCTGTGAGATAAAATGAGCACAGAAGGAGATGAGGATAAGCATGGCTGTCATTCTAGCTAGTGGGCACTTTGACTTTACAGAGGTCTGGGGTGCATGGCTGTTGACCACATGGTATGCTCAGACCAGTGTGTTCAGGAGAGACATACTAAAGGAAAATTCAGAAGAATATGGAGACAAAATATTGTCCTGGAGGTGAGCATGCAAGAGCCCTATCAAGGGTTATATTCCATTTTTAGAGGATTCTGGTATTTTCTGTGTAAATTTTAGTTGTAGTTGTGTGTGTGTCTCTCTGTGTGTGTATGTACACATAGCTTGTTCGTTTTTATCTTTCATCTCTATGAATATTAGTGTGTTAATGTGTATGGCCATTCATACTTAAAACACACATACTTAAGAATTTCTGAGTATGAAATCCATGATTCTCTTCCCTAAGTTTGACAGTGATAGAGGGTGGCATTTGTACTTTCCCTCTGAATCTGCATACTCTATTAGCCCTATGCACAGGGTGGTCATTATTATATCACAAATCAGACAAACCTGACAATAAACTTTGGTGATGCAGCTAGTGGAACAATAAGGAGAGTAGTGCTAATATGTCACTTGATTACTTACAAATGAGGATTTGGGTAGGATACCTACAAAGACTGGCTTCTGTTTTCTCATTTTCAAGTGTGGCCAGATTTCCAAGGGATTTCTAATGTCCTTTCTTTCTTTCTTTCTTTCTTTCTTTCTTTCTTTCTTTCTTTCTTTCTTTCTTTCTTTCTTTCTTTCTTTCTCTCTCTCTCTCTCTCTCTCTCTCTCTCTCTCTCTCTTTCTTAATTTCTCTCTCTCTCTTTCTTTCTTAATTTCTTTCTTTTGTGTGTAATTTTATTTTTTAACTACATGACAGCAAAATGCATTACAATTTGTATTACACATATAGAGCACATTTTTTCACATCTCTGGTTTTATATAAAGTATGTTTTCATAAAGTATGTTCACACCAATTTATGTCTACATACCTGTACTTTGGATAATGATGTCCATCACATTCTACCATCATTGCTAACCCCCGCCTCCTCCCTTCCCCTCCTACCCCTATGCCCTATCTAGACTTGTTGATTCCTTCCATGCTCCCCCTCCCTACCCCACTATGAGTCAGACTACTTATATCAGAGAAAAAATTTAGCATTTGTGTTCTTGGGATTGGCCAATTTTACTTAGTATTTTCTTCTTCAATGGCATCCATTTACCTGAAAATGTCATGTTTTTTCTCTTTTATTGCTGAGTAATGTTCCATTTTGTATATATGCCATATTTTTTAATCCATTCATCTCCTGGGGGACATCTATATTGGTTCCACAGTTTAGCTATTGTGAATTGTGCTGCTATAAACTGCCCCTGTAGTATGCTGTTTTTAAGTCTTTTGGATATAGCCTGAGGAGAGGGATAGCTGGGTCAAATGGTGGTTCCATTTCCAGATTTCCAAGGAATCTCCATACTGCTTTCTATATTGGCCACACCAATTTACAGTCCCACCAGCAATGTATGAATGTGCCTTTTCCCCCACATCCTTGCCAACACTTATTGTTGTTTGTCTTCATAATAGCTGCCATTCTGACTGGAGTGAGATTATATCTTAGAGTAGTTTTGCTGTGAATTTAGAAATGATAAACTTTTCTATATATTTGTTAATTGATTGTATATTCTCTTGAGAGAAGTGTCTGTTCATGTCCTTGTCCCATTTATTGATTGGGTTATTTGGATTTTTTATTTGTTTGTTTGGTGCTTAGCTATTGAGTTCTTTATATATCTTAGATATTAGTGCTCTATCTGACATGTGAGGGGTAAAAATTTGCTTCCAGAATGTAGGCTCTCTATTCACCTCACAGGTTGTTTATCTTGCTCAGAAATAGCTTTTAAGTTTGAATCCATCCCATATATTGATTCTTGGTTTTAATTTTTATGGTATAGGAGTCTTATTAAAGAAGTTGGGGCCTAATCCCACATGATGAAGATAGGGCCAACTTTTTCTTCTTATAAACACAGAAATTCTGGTTTAATTCCTAGGTCCTTGATCCACTTTGAGTGGAGTTTTGTGCATGGTGAGATAGGAGTTTAATTTCATTTTGTTGCATATGAATTTCCAATTTTCTCAGCACCATTTGTTGAAGAGGCTTCTTTTCTAATGTCATTTTTTATTCTTACAGAGCATTGAACAAATCATTCCAATTTACAAGTTGAAGGAGTGAAGAGTATTCACAGATACTAAATGTGCAAAGGGAAGAAATTGGAACGTTATGTGGGCCTGGAAAGAAATAGACATTACAGCTGAATTCCTGCAAGGACAATATGGGCCCAATGCAAAAGAAAAGATACAGAGAAAAGAAAATGTGGACATGTAATGGTTTGAATGTGATGTGTATTAAAAAAAAAAAAAACTCATGTGTGAGACAATGAAAGTACATTCAGAGGTGAAGTGATTGGGTTATGACAGCCTCAACCCAGGCAGTAAATTAATCCCCATCAGTAGTAACTGAAGGCTTGCAGGACCCAGTCAGTGAATTAATCCCCATCAGTAGTAACTGAAGGCATGTAGGGTATGGGTAGAGGAGATGGGCAATAGGGGGTGCCTTTGGGAGATATATTTTGCATCTGGTGAGTGGAGTCTCTTTTGGCTTTCTAATTATTATGTGGGCTTCTTCCCTTCATCACACTCTTCCACCATGATGTTGAGCCTCACCTCAAGCCCAGAAGAACAAAATCTGTGGACTGAAACCTATGGAACTGCAAGCCCCCAAATAAATTTTTCCACCTCTAAAATTGTTCCTGCCAAGTCTTTTAATCAAAGCAGTGAAAAAGCTGACAAAACAGGGCATGTTGTGTACCTAGTAAGCCATGAGTGAGTAAGCAGGAAAAGAACAATGAAAGGTTACTGAAAATCAGAGATAGCCTTATCTGACATATAAGCACCTGAAAGATGGGGGTTTGGAATGTTAATTCCCCCTACCCATAATTATACCCCCTTAAGAAAAGCTGTTTTGTTGAGCTATAACAACACCCCATAACCATGGCAACAAAAACATCAAGCCCCTGACAAAGATAGCTTGTTAATGACTATTTAAAGGATAATAATCAATTGAAGGGAGCAGGAAATTAAGGCAAAAACAGAGAAATTCATTACCTTAAACCACAGTCCTGTAAGCACCACACCATCCTCTCTTTCAGGAAGTTTCTATGCTGTCGGTCAAAAAACCAAAAAGTAGAACTAGTCTCTGAAAACTTCCCCAGGGCTCAGAATAAAACTGGAGTGAAGGAGAGGTATACTGTTGTCTCTGAGAATAACCCTTCTTTTCCTTTATGAACCCCTGTCCCCCTTTCCTATTCCTTCTAATAAACTCATTTTTGTTACTCTGAGTGATATGTCTAATTTTTTTCTGGTTTATGATTTCAAGAACTGGGGTAAAATGGGGACCTTTATAGCTGCCTCAGTTCATGAGAGGCCCTTACTGTACAATAAGGAGAAAAGGGAGGGAGGGTCCACCTTGGCACTCAGAGCTCCCAGAGGTCACCAAGGTTCCAGATTTTTCCTATAGTTCTCTGGCCTGGATGGACCTGTTTAATAAAATGGAGTCCATTCTCTCTTTCTTTCTCTCTCTTACACACACACACACACACACACACACACACACACACACACACAGTGATACCACAGAACTATATCATGAAAAGTCAAATTCAGTTAGCTGTCAGCCAGCAGATCTGATATAGGCAGCTCAGGGAATCTCCCTTTGTCTGGAGTAAGGCCTCTTTGACCCTGATCATACACTCTCCCCAGTGTCTGAAGGATCTCTGGGCCAAGGAAAGCTTCATTTCCACTGAACTGAGCAGAAACAGGCACCAGAAGAACTGATATTTGATGTGCAAAAATAAAAAATTAGATATAATTTTCTTAGAATTATGAATGCTGAGAAACAGCACAGTGCAAAGCTGAGCTCCTTGGTAAGGACATATTCACCCTGAGTCACATCCTTCAAGAACTCTTTAAGTTAGGTAAATGTAACTTGTTCAAATATCCCTTCTTCCTAATTATATGGAGAAGAGGGAAAGACTTTGACTCTCCCTTTTCACACAGGCCCTGTTAAATCCTGCTCCAGACAAGATCCTTGCTGGATCCTCTCTCACTGTTCTCACTACTTCAGCTGTGTGGTCTTGAGCAGGAGAGTTAACCAATAGCCTTATCTCTGTTATTTTTCATATGGAAAAAACAATATTTTTCTGATAGTGTGTTCATGAGAGTTAAAACTAATAAATATTTGATAGACAATAACTGATCAATAGTGAGGGCTAAAATGATTAAGCCACTTGTCTACCTGTCTTCCTCCAGGAGGAAGCCAGCCAGAGCAAGATTATCACTTCTTCCTATGACCTAGCAATAAACAGAGAGTGACCTCCCAGAATGTGGAGATGTGTTTAATTGGAGGCCCATTTTTAGGGAATCTGTGAACCACTTCTCACATTAATATTGGCATAAAATGGAAACAGAAGTGAAAATTGTCCCTAACAGGTTCTGATTGCCATAAAAATTGATATAGAATTAAGAATTGGGTGTAATAGTCATAAGAGGCTATTGTAGGCCTTTGAGTTACCAACATTGCATACTGTCAGCCAGATGGGTTGCCTCTCAGACACATCTTCCCAGTCTACAAAGCTCACACCCATACTCTCTGGCAGCAGAAAGGGAGGCTGGGCTTCTCTAACTGTGCACGTTCTTCTTTATCAGGAGCATACAGCAAACAGTGGGCCCTGAGCCTGCTTCCAGAACATTGGCCAATTTTAGTTAATAGTCAGTCATGTGAGAACTTTGTTTCTTCCAAGGGAAAGTCTTATACCAATGTCTCCAACCTTCAAAGACCTGGTGCTTCTTTTAATATTCAAATGCAAACAAACAACAAAACACTGGAAGGCAGTCATATATGCTGGGAAGAAGTTGTCTTGCTATTCTCAAAGCCAAATTTGAACAATTGACTGATGCTTTTTTATACTTTCTGGGCTATATTTCATTTCTAGGCCACAGTGTGAGGTGTGAAGGCCATGCAGCCCTTCTCCCTTGGGTCACTAAGCAGTAAAATAGAGATCTCCATGCTTGTACCTGACCTGGGCCTGATGGGTCTGTGGTCAATCTCCAAGGCTTCTGTGTGTTCAGAAATATCCAGCTCTCTCTCCTCAGCAGCATGGTTAAAAATCAGATGTCTTCTAGGAGCCATTTAAACCTCTTGTTTTCACTTGTGTACAGGGTCTTTGACCACTAATTGTAGCCCTGGCTACCCTACAAATACTTAAACCAAATTTTCAAGAGTCCTACCACCTGACAGCACCTTGAATTACACTTAACATGTTGAAAAAACTTAAGACTAAACTTCTGAATCATGAGAGATGGTCACATACTTTCTCTCATGTACTTTGCTGATAAAAGATCCTGAGGTATGGTTTATGTTGTTTTAAAATTTTGTCCTCACAACAGAGATATCAGTTGAACCTAGCAATAACCCTAGCAGACCTTATCTTTGCTCTTTTTCCCTAATAGCCTCAATTTTCTTGTTATTGAGTCCTTACTTTCTCATCAAGGACATGAACCCAAGACCTCATAGTCCACTTTCTTGGAAACATGGGCTAAGAGAATGCCTTTGATACTGACTGCTTGTCTAATTCTGGCTTCACCCCCCCCCCTCTAATTTTAGGAACTCCTTATTGATGTAAGGAGAAGGGGCAATGTTTGTTCTGGCTGCTTCAAATCTGAGAGGGGGTGACATGAGGGGGCAAGCATCTTTGGAGTTCCCTTTTAGAAGTCAGGCCTATTTGAAGTCTGATTGGGGAAGAACAGGTTGTAAGTCATCTGGGGATGGGTGCTTCTATGAGTGAGAAACAAAAACATGAGTACTGAATAAATGTTGTGGCAGCTGGAACATGTCAACATATAATAGAAATTCTCTTACCAGGAGGTATGAGGGCTGAGAACTTGTCCCCATAACAAAATTGGAGAGGACAAGGCCTTTATTTCAGAATGTAGTTCTTTAACATTCCCAGTTATCAGGAATGTAAACATAACATTTAACTTTTAGTGTTACAGATGTTCATCCTCTTAAGATATAGTAAATAATTTAATGGCATCTGAGTTTGCAAAATTATTTTATTAGTATGACCTTTGTCTAGTAGAGAAACCTTTAATTCTTTACTTAGGGCTGGATAATCATACTAGCAAACATCAAGTCTACCTGTGTAGGTCAGGTATATCTGTAGGCCTTAAACTAAAAATTACTCTGGCAATTCCTCTTGATAGTTTCTTTTGATAGTTATCAGGCATTCCTGCCTAAGAATCTCTTTTGTAGCCTTTAGCCTTACTTATTTTGGGGGGCTAACACAAGGTGTATACCTTAAGTTACGTATTATTATTATTATTATTATTTAAAATGCCCAGAATGTCTTTGTTTTGTTTTTAACTGTTTTTGCTAGGTGTTTAAGATGAAGCAGTCAAACTGACTTTGTTTCTATCTGTTGTTAATAGTCAGCTGAATTTCCATGGGAGTCACTCCTGGGGAACTTGATAGCAGCTTCTTAGTTCTGCTAGTTCCATTTGTGCTAGGATGAGTCCAGGTCTTGCTTGACCATGTGGCTTCCCTTGAAAGCATCAGGGATGTCTCCCTCTCCAATTACTCTTCTCTTCATAGCAATTGCACTGATTGGCTTTCTGTTCTCTAGTGGTCTCATTAATCTCCCCAATTTGGAGGTTATGTGGCCCAGAGATGCAAAGCTCTTTAGCAATTTCCCCTGTTCCCAGAATTCAGACTGACTCAGAGGGCAAGAGCCAAATATTGGTTTTCTTGGCCCTTTTAATTTAATTTTAATTTTTAAATCTTGATCTTAAACATGTAGCAAATAAGTCTCACAGTCTTAAATTAAAAGGACTGGGCTTTAATGTCTATCTCTCTATATTGTAGATGATAGCTTATTATCTTAAATTAATCCAGGTTCTGTGTTCTTAAAGCAATATTTCTTTAAAAATTAAGAGGCAATCAATATTTAGATTTTTTATAAGGAAAGTACAAATTTTGGCTGAGTTATACATTATATCTGTTGTTTAACATCCTATTAATCTTAACAAAAATCAATCGTTAAACACAACTTTAAATGAACTGAAATCTGGCCTACTGTGGAGTCATTTGACATGTAGTGAGATGGGACACAGAACCATATCTCAGGTAAGGCAGGACTCTTCATAAATCTTAAATACAGTGTTCTAGTTCTGAAGCTGATCTTTGCTTTTTAAATATCATTTTAAAAGTTTGCATAAATTGTTGTTTGAGGTCACATGAATATTAGCTAACACAATATGATATCACATTTAAAACATGAATTAAAGAAAGCTGAAAACATTTAACCTTTTGTGGAAAAGTAGCAAAATACTTTTGTGTCTTACAATATTAACCTTTACATAGATTAGGCTCTCATTAACTTAAAAATACATTTAAATTGCACTCCTGTGTAAAAAGTAACATAAAACTTTATATATCTTATTGATAACTGGTCCAGTTATAGAACATTAAATGATATAAATAAATCCGCAATGTTTTTGTTTTAAGCCTAAAATTACCATACAACTTTAGAACACCAGCCTGGTATAATGCTCTTTTAAAGCTTCTATCTTAAAGAATTGTATACCTGGAAGATATGAACATATATAATATACAAGGAAGAGTAATAGCACCACAATTATATTGATATTTTTATATTAACCAAGAGTAGCTTTTAAAGAAATGACAGTGCAATCCTTTAAGATAACAGTTTTTGTTTAACCAGTTGTTTAATTTCTTTAAGGTTACTTGCTGTAGAAAAAAGAAGCAAAACTTAATAAACACAATGCTATGAATAAACTAATGTTTTAAGAAATTTTTGTCCTCTTAACATATGACTGATTGTAAAAATAAACTTACACAAACCTTCTTTATCACTTACTTAAACCCTCTTATTTACTTTATCACATAAGGGCTTTCTTATCCAGAAATACTTTTTAGCTTCTATTAAATATCATTTCCATACCTAGATCCTTCTATTTTTTCCATCCCATCCTTTTCTGTTCACATTTTAAAACAATCCTTGAAAATTTTGAATTTAGGTAAATTATTTCATTTTAATAAAAAGAAATACTTTATTTTACTTACAGTACTCTCAGTTAGACAGGTAAAACTTTTGGGCCTTTGTATATAGAAATCTTCTATGAACCTTTGTATATAGAATCATATCTGTTTACCATTTCATGAAAACACAATATTTAAGTATATAGAACCTGTTGGGACTTTAAATTTTTAGTAACAGTTTTAGTGATGACAAAGAAACTTTAAATCCTTTTTTCTTCATTTACCAATTTATGAAAACTAATAATTTGTGGTATATTTAACATTTAGCATTGTAACATTGTAAATTAATCAGATGTCTAACAATATTACTAATTTGAGTAATCCCATGTCGAATCTACTTTGCTTATTTTATCAAATATCAGATAAGTATATTGGACAGAAGTAGCCATTTCTTCCTTGTTAAAGAAAAGTCCTAGAACCAAGGGATTAGACATTTTATTGACATCAACATTTTATTAGTTTTTTTGACCACCTAGAGAGACTTGTAAGTTTAAAGATGTCTATTTTCATCTGTTTACCAAATTTAAATTGAACCATTTTAAATCATGTGAATTAAAGATATTTGGATATATTTTTTTAAAATTTTATGAGTGCTTCTTATATATCTGCCAATTTTATATCATGTATATGATATATGGATATACACACATGTAGACATACAACATATAACACAAGTGTGCACACATAACACAATAGTAAAGGCCTTGTAGCTTTTCACAGGTGAAATCTCCATTGTAATGTTTAAAAACTCTATAGTTAAATAAAAATAGAACTGATCAGAGAAAACATTAACCTAGGTCTGTAGAAGCAAAATCACAAGCTTAAAAAAAAATAGAGAATCTAAGAAAAAGCAAGAGTCCTGGAAAATGACCAGCTGGTAATTAGTAAAGTACCATACAATTTACTTTTTGGTTTAGTCTAGTTTGAGTTCAGGTAAAAGACACTTTTAGTTGTTTTTCTTTTCTTTTTTTTTTTTTTTTTTTTCTCCTTGGGCCTCAGATCAGTCTCCTACTGAGCTCGCAGGCTTCTTTCATTTGCATTTTGGTAAGTCCTGTCTGAGGTCTGGAAGGAGCAGGGAAAACTTCTATTCTGAGCAGAAACCTCATGCCTAAGGCATTTTAACCATTTTTGCCTAGTTAGTAATTGGACAGGTTTGAATGTTGAAAATTATGATACCATATTTTCTATTAATTTTGAGAACAAAGCTATGATAGTAAGTTCCTTACTGAGCAGACCCATTGTTTTGTGTAACCATTCCCAGGGCTTCAATGAAAAACAGGTTAAACTTTGCTCCATAGGTAACTTGAGAACAGGGGCTCAAAATAACGTTTTAATGTCTTAAAGTTTTCCAAAACCTGTTCATAACTCAGAAGGGGAGTAAACTGTTTTGGTAAATTTATCTTTTAAAAGTAGATGGACTTTTATGGATTTGGGATTTAGGATGGTGTGTTTTTCCTGTCTCCCTGAGTTTCTCATGAAAATAGCAGGGCTTTTCAGGGGGCCCTGAGTAATTTGAGATACCTTGCAATAGTTAATGGGCTTTTGCTTGATCTTCCTGAGGGCTTCAAGGACCAACATTTGGAACTGTGTAATCTTCTAAGCATCCTATTCATCATTTGGGTCCCATTCAGGATTGTTTCTGGGAATTGCCAGTGCTCTAGATAAACAATTAGGTTTGTTTCTAGATTTGGGGCCATGGGCAAGATGTAGGTGAATCCCCAAATTCTTCAGCTGCATTCTTGTAGGTAGCCTTCTTACTGGAGGCTAAAGTTTGGCTAAGTAATAATATAATATTTTTCCAGATGAGGTCAAGCACCTGGCATAAGTTTTGAAACATTCCAATATATTTATTTAGAACCTCCAAAATTTCCCTGAATTTTAAGTTGGGGGGTCCCCTTGATTTCTTTTCCTCAGTGATTCCTTAAGGCCTTCTCTCCTGGTAGACAATGAGATTAGGCCTGACAATACATGAACATGAGGCACTTTTCCTGATCATTAGTAATTTCCCAGTATGTAGACTAGTGGTCAATCTACAAACCGACTTGAGAGAGAAGCTCCTGCCTGAGTGATAGATAGGTATGTCTCCCTAAACTTGAGCTTTATTACAGTCCAAAAAAAAACTGTTTCTCATAATCTTGCTTTGCCAAAGTTATTTCTGGCTTCCTTTGACAAAGTGCTAGGTTCCCAGTTTGCCCAATGCCAGAGATGCTAGGAGGATTCAGATGTAAGGGCATTACTGCTTTCCTCCCTGCCACTATAACTCCTGATTATGAAGAACCCATGAAAAAAAGAGGATAATTGTACATGTCATAACATTTTGTGCCTAATTGCTGTCCTGTAGACTAAGAGAATCTCCTAGGGGTAAGGGGAACATCTATTGGTTATTAAGCACATAAGAAATACAGTTTCTCAGAGGAATTTATGGGAGGAGTTGGTTAAAATAGAGTATATCCCTCTTGCAGCATTTAAAAGAATACATTAAGTTCATCTGAGCATAGGAACAGTAATGGGAGATTTTAAACTGGCTTGTAAAGGCTAAACAAAGGGAACCTGGATGTTTCCTTACTAATCATCTCATGTCTTTCTCTCAGTCCTACAATCTTAACTGCTAGAGTTTCTGATTGGCAGAGAGTATCCAGGAGGGAATGGTTGTGGGGATGGGAGTGTTGCGTGGCCCTCACTAAGGCAAATGTAACTGGGGCTTTCTTTCAGTGCCATTTATCAACCAATCACCTTAGATACCCCTTAGGGTATTTGGGAGGAGTTTTCAGAGAAGGAACCTTAGGATTTTCACCTGAGTGTAGCCCAGGCCAGAAATTCCACAGTTGTTCCATACTCCTTCATCCACCACCACACATCCAAGGTATTTGGACTAGGGACACTGTGTACTCACACCAATTACTCTCTTGGCCTGGGTAGAAGAGTAAAAAGCAGCCTCAGCAAAACCCAACATGCCAGCTCTGTATTGAACAGGTGATTGAGAGTTGCCTAGGCCGGGAAATTTTTCACTGGAGCCTTGAAGAGTGGCAGCTGCACAAACTGCATTTAAATAGCCAATGGGTGTCCATCATAATCCAAAATGAAAGAGAGAGAAAGACTCACCTCAAACAGATATGGGGTGCATGGAGAGGAGCTTACCTTGTTGTAGACCTCAGTGGAACCTCCAAATATGATACCGGCAGTTATCGGTGATGAGTCCTGCTTCGACATATGTTGAAGTTTGAACATTAGAAAAGCATGCTGAGGCAAGCATATGAAGCAGAGTTTATTTAAAAAGGGGTAACACAGACTTCTCCCATGAGGGAGAAGGGGGCCATAGCTGGTATCATGGCATCCCAAGAAACAAGATGTTCTTCCCTTTATATATGTTCTAGAATTCCTTTGTTCTCCTGCCTTCCTACCTCCCCCTTACCCCTTATCCTTTTCCTTCCTGTCTACAGGACTAGCTCCAGGAATGCTGGCAAAAAGGTGGGAAATAGGTGGGCTGAAGCGGGAAGGGCAGAATGGAGTAGACAAGGACACATTAACAGGGAAATTCCTGGAACAGGTTACCTTGGAAATAGGTTGGAGGAGGGGCAGGTTTTTGCTAAGATCCCTCAAGGGACAGAATCCAACTTCTCAGACTCACTCAAAATTGGCCTTCTAGATCCAACCTGACTCAATTTACCTATCAACACTGACTGCCTATCTAATTATGGCTTCACTTTCACAGCAGATGAATATTCTCATGCAGGTGACTAACATATGTTCTGTGTGACTTAAAGTGCCCATGTCATTGGTTCCCCTGAGTCACCTTATACAAAATGGAGCCTATGAAACCTTGTGAGCAGGAGCAGAGAATTCTAGGACTTCCTTAGAATGAAAACTACTCTGCTTTTTTATGTTTCTATTCTCTATCAATGTCTTTTCTTTTTTCTTTTTCTTTTTCTTTTTTTTTTCTTTTTTGGTTGGGGGAAACTTCCATTCCTCTGCTGCCTCCTAGTGTTCAATCTTTTTCCTCTATAATAACATTTCATAATGGCTTCTTCACCCACTTGAACCTGCAGCTTAGAATATTCATTAACACTTTATGCATTCCAGATGCCAATCCCACATAGACTCCATCTCTAAGACCTGTCAATTTAACCTACTGGGTAATGTTGAGTCATCCACTTTTTAATATCTCCCATTCACATCTGGTTCAAGTCACCAGATATCCAGATATCTCTCCTGGTTGTATCAGCCTTCACCTGAGTGAGTTTGGGTGAATGAATGTGAATTTGTATACAAATGTGTGAGCATGTGAGTGTGAGCATTTATAATTGTGTGAAGGAATGTGAGAGAGGGTGAGTGTATGTGAATGACTATGCTTATAGTATTAAGCACAATAACAAAAACTCTTAAAAAACATCAAAAGAAAATTTGCCAAACAAAGAAAAACAAAATAAAGCAAACAAATTTAAACAGAAAAGCAAGCAAGAACTAACTTGGATAGTTGTAAGAGACCTATTGAAATTAGTGAATAGTATAATTGATGGAAGTTTTAAAAACAAATACATTTTATTTAATTCTAAAGATATACATAAACTCTCATATGACAGTTTCCTTTTACAATGTAGCTCTTAAAGCATTTTCTCTTTCTTGAATAAATAGTATGCTTCCTTCTATCAAATATACAGAAATGTGAACTACTATTTTTAAATATTTGGAATGAATTTCCAGAAACTCATGCTAAACTTATTGCTCAATTAGGTACCAATAACAGATTTTTGGTTATTATACTTACTTACCTCAATTTTCTGCTTCACTTAAAAAAACTCACTGTGTCTTTATATATTATCTTAAGCACACACATAAAATATTGTCTAGTAGGGGTCTCTGGAGGACATGTATTAACATCTAGTTAAGACTGAGGAATCTTAACAATGCAAAACCATATGCCTAACACACTTGATATAGTTGTACTTTTAAAGTGTTTAAATGTCTTAATTAAATCTCATTTATTTTCTTTATTTGTTCAGCAAATCCTTTAAAAATACATAACGGAAATATAAAGATAGCATTTGAAAAAACACAATTTGAGAATCCACATTAATGAGATTTTGCTCCCTTGTTTGTTTCATTTGAGGTTAAATTGTGTGTAAGCATGAAACAGAGCCATAATTTGAAGGTAGTGAGTGGGAAGCTCACACAGCTTCCTGGCCATCAGAGGACAACATGAAGTGAAGCCGTCTATGTACCTAGAATCCTAAGGGTAGTTCCTGGCTGGGGCATGAGGAAGGAGCACATCAAAGCACACCATACTTATGGGTGGAGCTGCAGATCTGGTTTGTCTCCAGGGGGCTCTCATGAAGGCATCAGGAGAGCTTCTCAACTGGAGGCTACAGGAAGGTAGATGAGCAAGGTGAATTTTGTTGCTTCCATGGGATAGACTTGATGCATTTCAGTGGGTTCCATATCTTGTGAAGGCACATAGAAGTTGCCCTTTTGCTGTATTTGTATGGTGGAAGAGGTGATGGGCTCTATAGGTCCCTTTGTAAGATCATTGATCACAATCACCTAGGCTCTGCCTTCATGACCTAATCAATGCTCAAGGGTCCAAACTTCTTTCATTGCCACAGGAGAAGAAATGTCTTTGAATAAGAGTCCAAGGAATTCATGGAGAAAAGGGGGAAACTCAACTCAGGACCAGTTCTTGGCATACATGATGGAAAATAATGTCAGCACACACAAGTGACAGATATAGACAGAAGTTTATTTAGAAAACAGATACAGATACAAGGGAGAATGCAGGGTATCTCAAGAGAGATGCCATTGGGGGTAAAGCAAGTAAGATGCACCCAAGGGAGAATGTTGACCATCTCAAGAGTGAGAGTTAGATCTGTTTTGGGGATTCTCAGCTCTTCTTTCAACAAAACAAAACAAAACAAACAAACAAAAAAAAAAAACCCTGACATTTTAGTCAGTTTTTGCATTTCTGATAACAAAAGACCTGACAAGATCAACTTTAAAGGAGAAAGGGGGCTTTTATGGTTCACAGTTTCAGATCTTCAGTCTATGATTAGTAGACTCCATTGCTGTGTGCCCAAATAACGCAGAACAATATGGAAGAAAAGTGTGACAGAGGAAAGTACTCAGGACATAACATCACAAATACAGAAACAGAGTGGAGGGGGGAGAGGTAGGAGGAGGGAGGAGAGGGAGAAGAAAAGGAAGGGGAGGGGAGAGAAAGAAGAACCTCTGCTCACCAGAGACACAATGTAAACCCCAAAGACACATGCAGCCCCCATTACCTACCTCTTCCAACTATATCCTACATGCCTACAATTACCACCCATATCAGTGGATTTATTCATTGATTTTACTGTAGTTTAAATAATTTAATCATCTTGCCTCTGAAAATTTTTGCATTGTCTCACACATGAGACAGGTTATATAAGTAATATAAGCCAGTGACTAGAAGTGGAGGGAAGCTGTATTTACTGTTTGGAGGGGCACCTCATATTTAAGTGATAATGTTTGGTACAATGTGGATATTGGAAGTTATGTAGTAATGATTTCAGTCCAGTGATCTCAAAATTGGTTCTGGTGGTCTGGTTAGTGCCAAAATCTTAGTGTGACACGGTTTTTGTTATCTGATTAATAGATTGCACTGGAAAGTCATCATATTTCTCTTTGTTTAGGCACTTTAATGAGTGGTTAATTAATAGCACACAGGTAAATTTACAGATTTCCTACAAACTTGAGAGTAACAGGCCTAGGAAAGAGACTGGCTTGGGACGTGATAGGCCTGGAAAAGTATGCAGAATTTCTAAATTAAAAAAAAATTCCTTGTCCTTTCTTTATGTTTTTTAAATTGCCTATTTCTTTCTCCTTATTCCTCCATATCACCTTAGTGGTGAGGATTTCAACATATGAATTTTAGGGGGACACAAACATCCAAACCCTAGCAATAGCCCCAATCCATTTCTGGAAAAAACAGTATGTGAGGTATTTCAAAGAAAAGCCAGAATTATCCTCCCCCATTTGAGGGAGGGATAATGTGGTCTCAGTCAGAAACTAAGAAAATGAGGAGAGTGCTCTGTCTTTGTGGTGGCATAAGACCAGTAAGGTCAGACTTTGTAAATAGACCTGCATCTAGAATTTACTCAGACCACTCCTAGCTTTATGACAATAGCAAGTCACTTGACACCCCAGAGATTCTTGTTACTTAACCCCGTACTTAACTTAAAGGGTAGTTCTAAGAACTAAATACATAATATGTTATTACTATACCAATGCCTCACACAGGATGGGGTTCCTATCTGTGGCAATGATAACAACTGATTCTAATTTTCTTCACAAATTTTACAAACTACTTGGAAAGACCATAATTGTCATTAACAAAATGTGTTTAAGATTTAATGAAATATGTGTTTCAATACACCATTGTATAAATTTGTAAAAAACATTTCCCTCCACTTCTAGTCACTGGCTTATATTACTTATATAACAACTTATTCATGTACATAGGATATAAAGTCAGAGGTCAAGGGTGGATTGGATGCAGTTAAGTTATAGGTGGGATTTGTTAAAACCAGTTCAGTGCCTATTTAGTCTAGTCCAGTTCTTTTTACAGTATTATTTGGGTCTGAACTTCTTGTACTCTGAGAAAATTTCAAAATAAGAAGAAAGATTCTGATTTTATTATATTTCTTGATCTGGATGAACATATAGCTATATTCAACTCATGAGAATATTCCAACTTCTACATATATCAATACAATTTTGTGTATGCATTTTATTACTCAGTCAATGATTAGAAAAAGAAGTGATGATAAAATATCTATTTCTGTTGTCTCTCCCATCTTGATCATGGGATGTTATATAAAATAAAAAACATTCACTGTATATTTGTCTAAAACAGCAGGGCAGATTTAATTTGAACTACTTCATTAGGAGAAACTGACGTCAGTATGAAACAGATCTCAATTCTGAGATAGCTGGGGATTTATATACAATCAATAAAGGAGGTCAGTGGATTAAAAATTACTAAGAGTTTGATCAAGCTGGGTGCAGTGGTGCACACTTGTAACCCCAGCAGCTCAGAAGGCTAAGGCAGAAGGATTGCAAATGCAAATCCAGCCTCACCAAAAGTGAGGCTCCAAACAATTCAATGAGATCCTGTCTCTAAATAAAATACAAAATAGGTCTGGGGATGTATCTCAGTGGTTGAATGCCCCTGAGTTCAAGCCCTGATACACCCCACTACTACCAAAAAATAATTTGATTAAATATCTTGCTAAACTGACCTACTTGGAGTTGCTATAGTTTGAATCTTAAATATTCCCCAAAGGTTCATGAAATGATGATTTTGTTCTTAGCCTGACCCTTTAGGAGGTGGTGGAACATTTTAGAGGAGGGTCTTATGATATTTCATTAGGTTATTGGATGGTATGAACTTGAAGGGGACTGTGGGTAAACAGATTCTTTGTCTTTCTTCTTTTATTCCCCAGTGGTAAGATATATGGTTTTGTTTCACCATGATTTTATCCATGATGATTTATATCAGGTATTGTTATAGTGGAAGAAAGTTGACTTATTAATAAGGATCTTGCTAAAGGTAGACAAAAAATGAACTACATATGAAAGGTGGAAGAATTATTGTGGAATAGAATTCTTAGCATTTAGTAGCATTCTTTGCTAAATTGGATTTGGCAAAGAGAGGAAGATGGTCAATTTCTTGTTTAGTTGAAAATATAACTCAAAGTATACAATTTGGTTTGAAATACAATTTAGTTTAAAAGGAATCATTGCTAGTAATGAGGTTAACCCTCTTGGTCTGATGACCTAAGGAAGTGCCTCTGCATGGAATTTCTTTGTGGGAAGAGCCAGTTTCAGGGGTTGGAAATGGCACTTATAGAGGGAGCCTTGTCTAAACATGCTCAAGGCTTTATAAAATAGGGTGAAACCAAATTCTGACCCAAGGAGCAGGATGCAAAATGAGAAGGTGCAGGGGTAAGTACAGGCCCTATAAGATGTGTGGATAGCCAAATCTGAGGAACAATTATCATGCAGTGCAGGGTTCATGTAGGAGTAACTCTTAGTTTGCAGCTATCAACTACGAGTAGCTCAGAGTGCTTGAAAAATCTACACTCCTACAGGCCTGACAGGAACACCTGCAGGATGGGGCACTCTGATCTACTGAGCCTTCTGAGCATAACCACATTCTCAGTGAGGTCAGTGTTGCCAGGGAACTGAGAGATGAGGGCCTCAGGGCATGATTCCCTCAACTCATAAGGACTCCTTTTCATAGGGACAATGATCCTTCCAGTCTGCCTTTCACCGCATAGCAATATGTAGAGCTTCCTCATAGTGTGGTTACATTAATCATAAGATGATTGTCTTCTAGGTGTTGTATTACCTGTTTGCTTATGAATGATTGGAGGATGCACCTATATCAATTATAATCATTTATGCATTAAATGAGCTTGTTGGAGGTCTGCTGAGTTTTCCACCTGCCAGCTCTCACCAGCTCCTGGTGTCTGTGTGTTGACTTCAAGTCCTCCACTTCCTCAGAGACTGAGGTAGCTGAGTGACCCACAGCAACAGGTTCAGACCTGAGGTCACACTGCCCAGTACACCTCTGTTTTTATCACCCACTTATTGGGAGACCTTGAGGAGGCAATTCACTTCAAGAAGGCTCAGTGTTCCTTTTTGTGAAAACATGAATAACGATAGCAAGCAGGACCAATATAGGGATTAGAGAAGGTGAACCCCCCAAATCCTTTATGAAATGTGGGAAATTAGCATCATGCCTCATTGCAGTAGCAGCAGTGCCCATCTGTGTCCCCACATTAGCTGAATTTGTTCCTGGGAAATGGTGGCCTAGGAAAGTGGCAAAGCTACCTAGTTCTAAAAATCATGGGGATACTCCTTCTAGAATTATAAGAAACCGTGGAGTCAGAGACCACTGGACTTAGTTGATCTCAAAGAGAGTGGAAGATATGAGAATCACTCAAGTGACGTTTGTAAGTACTAATGAATCAGGGGTCCCAGGGTTCAGAGGAGTAAACTAATTTGCAGTGTTGGACATGCGTGAAGGATGATATCTGTTATGTGGCAAAACTGAAACAAGTTTGTGACTTCTGGTACTCATCCAGCATGATTAACCTCATTGCATACAGTTATCTGAGTCATCCAGAGACATGGACCTGGCTTAAGGCTCGAAGGTGGTGACTCCCCCCCTAGGTTTCCTGAGAGGTTTCAGGAGATTTTTCCTCTTGTTCAGTGGCTATACTGGCTAGAAGGCAGGTCAGGAGAAGACATCAATTGCTTCAAAAGGCCAGCTTCCTTTGGTTGTGAAATTTGGGGGGAAGGAAAAATTCAGGCCATCTGCAGGACTCAGGAGGAGGTAGGGAATGTTCAGTAAGGTCTTTCAAGCCTGTTGAGCTCCCACACTGCTATTCTTCAAGAATTCAGAATACTTGCAACTATAGGGTTTGTGCTGAAGAGATGAGGAAGCAGGTCTTAATAGGGTCTATCATGGCAAAGATAGCTACCTCCTTCTGAACAAGGTGGGAGAAAAGAATGAATTTCATGTAGCTTATCTCAGGCTCACCTTTTGAAAAGCTGTTACAGAAACATTCAGTTACAGCTGGTGAGGATTTCTTCAGTATTTTTTCTTAAAGCACCAATAAATTGGAGGCTTCTAGTAACTGAATGTGGGGTATCATTAAAATAATAATTGGCCTACCCTGCTTTCATTAATTTATAATCCAAAAAGAAGAGGCTGATGGCATTGTCTCCAAAGGGCAAAAACTTCAAGTTAGACAAATAGCCCTAAGGACTTAAATTTACAGATGAACAGACCAGGACTGAGAAAACTGAGGGTCGGGTCAGTACCACAGGCTAGACTAAGGGAGAACTCAAAGAAGGACTGTGGCTGCCCCCCATGTTGTTCTTTAGATCATTAGATATCACTGCTTAGAGTCACAGGGCTGACTTTGCCACAGGTTTGATTTATGACTTTGAACCAGCCACCCCCTTTCTCTGAGCCTCAGTTTCTTGAATTTATACAATTCCATCTTTCTCAAATAAAGCTTTCAAAAATCTCTAAGGGGTAATATGTCATGAGATATTATAAATTAGTGCTAGGTTTGGCTGTTTGTAAAAATAGTATGTATATGAGGGTATTGACATGTATAAATAATAGTGGGTGATGGTTCAGCATTGATAGCAGAAGCCACAAGTCATTGGTTATGTATCTGGTTTTACCTCATGCCTCATTTCAGAATTGCTAAGTTTGTCCTGCAGGCTAATCGCTCTTGTTCCTGCCTACTGGCCTTCAGAAGAGAGTCCTGCCTATGCTTCTATTTACAAAAAGGAAGTATGTGGCTCTCCTGGCTTAAATTGGGCAAGTATCAGAGATCATGTTTCAATGGCCATGTTCTCTACAGAAAACAATTGCTTTGCTTTTGACACACCTTCTCATTTGGAGCTACAAAGATTTTATTAGGGGCTGGGGTTGTGGCTCAGTAGCAAATTGTTTGCTTAGCATGTGCAAAGCACTGTGTTCAATCCTCAGCACCACATAAAAATTTTAAAAAATAAAATAAATTTATTGTGTTCAACTACAACTAATAGTTGTAATATATTATATGTGTATGTTAGTTTTAGTTGGACACAATATAAATATATATTTTTAAATATACACATACATTTAAAAAAAGATTTTTATTAACCTGTGCAATGTTTTTTTTTTTGTGCACACATATGACATTTAGTATTTCACCATGACATAGTTATGCCATGACTTTTAACTTACATGCCATTAAGAAAACATGAAATTTGGCAAAAGGAATGAGGAAGTTTGTTTTGGAGGATTGATCATCAACAGGTGGCACAGAATAAAGGACAAAATTCACACAAGGAAGTCCCACAGTCATCATGATTTTCTGCCTTGTATACCTATTGAGGCTGTAGTTTGCAGACAGGGAAAGGACACAAAGGGTCAAGGTGTGAAGGTATCAGAGGTATGTGTGAATTTTTCCTACATACTTGGACTTCATCGTAAAGCTGGCCAATATGTGTAATTTCCTACTCCACAAGACCCAGAAGATAGCTAAACAGAAAAAAAAGAGATACTTGAAGGGTTGGGAGATATTGGAATTCCAGCTCAGTGAGATTGTAGGAGCTCATCAAATGCCTTGGCCCTTTCAATTAGAACCAGAAAAGCAGTCTAGAGATAGGAAATACATCCTAGAAGAAGTCTTCTCCTTGGATTGTTATGGACAGAAAACAGATTTTTAAAGTTTTTTTTTATGAAAATAAATTATTCCTGATAGATACAAAATATATTCCAATTTTGATAATTTATTTTCTCTGTTTTTAGTTTCACTTTCCATATCAGTTTTTTAGGGCTGTGACATTGTGAAATTTTTATTTGGTCTTCATTTCCATTTCCTGCCATAGAAATCTAAAATCTTTGGACTCTCCACAGTGCTGAGTGTCTTCTCAATTTTTGTTTTATTCAAAATTTTTCTTTTTCTTTTCTCTTTTAAACTATCATTTTTTTTCTTTCTTTTTATATGGTAATTGTTGATTGATGTCTGGAAAACTGGAGGCAACTTCTCAACAGAGGTTGATTGTGAGAAAGACCAAGTCAAGATTAAAGGGTTAGGATTTTAACTACCCCTCACCCCAACTCTGGTTATGGGGAGAGACTACAAAATAATGTAGTCAAATATTTTATTAGTTATGTAATCACAATAAAACATCAATTAAAACTAAAATAACAGAGTTTTGGGCACTTCTAGGTGGCTTAACACTTAGAGGTGCTGACAGATTGGTATTTGGAGAGCGTAAAATCTCCATGCTACTACCCACATGTCTTGCTCTATTTATCACTTCATCTGAAATCTTTATAAGAAAATAGAAAACTTAAGTGTTCCCCTGAATTGTGTGTTTATCTAGAAAATTAATAGAGTCTGAGGAAGGGGTTGGGGCTATCTCAATTTATAACCAGTGGGTCAACATGAGTTACAATCTGGGGCTTGAGATTGGCATCAAATTTGGAGGTGATCTTATGGGACCTGTGGGATCTGGTAATACCTCCAGGTAGATAGTATCAGAATTGAATTGAATTAGAGGCCACTCAGCTAGTGCCTATTGCAGAAACTATAGAGTTGCTTGGTGGGAAAAAATTCACACACAGTTTGTTGACTAGAGGTCACAGACCGCTTCTGTGGTAATTATTCAGAGAGATAATCAGAAAAAAAGATTCTTCCTCTCTATCCTCAAGAAACTTAACAGTTTTATAGACATTCTCTAGTAGGTGCAATATCTTTTTTACTTGTAAGTGTGTGTGTGTGTGTGTGTGTGTGTGTGTGTGTGTGTTGTTGTTGTTGTTGGTGAATGAACTCAGAACCTCATAAATGCTAGGCAAGTATTTTACCACTGAGTTACAACCCCATCCATTTTTATTTGCAAACAAGTTCTAAGTTTGCCCAGGATAGCCTTGAATTTGTGATCCTTAGGCTTCAGCCTCTTAAGTAGCTGGAATTATAAGAGTATCCCACCAAGCCTGTTATCTTCTAATGTTCTAATATGTCTCTCTTCTCTAAACTCACTGGTTTCCTACTATCTGCCTCTCAGAAGCCCATGGCTTGACAATAGATATTTATCATCTCAGAATATAGTCCATTAGACAGCCAGCTCTTTACTCCAAACTTTTTTTTTATTTTGTTAAACAATATGATTTTTAGTCATTGCTGAAAAAAATTGACTTTTAAATTTTTTTAAAGAGAGAGAGAGAGAATTTTTAATAGTTATGTTTTAGTTTTTGGCGGACACAACATCTTTGTTTGTATGTGGTGCTGAGGATCAAACCCGGGCCACATGCATGCCAGGAGAGCGTGCTACATCCCCATCCCAACTTTTTTTTTTTTTTTTAAAGAGAGAGTGAGAGAGGAGAGAGAGAGAGAGAGAGAGAGAATTTTTTTTAATATTTATTTTTTAGTTCTCGGCGGACACAACATCTTTGTTGGTATGTGGTGCTGAGGATCGAACCCGGGCCGCACGCATGCCAGGCGAGCGCGCTACCGCTGAGCCACATCTCCAGCCCCTCCATCCCAACTTTTGATGTTTATAATATCAAGATCCAACTTAAGACCTTGACTTAGCAATGTATTTATTACTTCATGTGTCCTCTGTTTATTCTAGTGTGAAATTGTTTCCCAGGTACTAATTAATTCTACCAATGCTTTCTTCCCTTGATGGATAATATGCAGTGTTTGGGAGGAGGGTGTCAACTGCCTGGGCCTACTGTCAAAGGAGTCATTTTAGTTTTGTCAAACATAGGAGCCTCTATTTACTTCTGCCATTCAACCAAGTACATCATCTATTATTCATTTAAATTTCTAGTTTTCCTATGGGAATGAGCAGTGATCCTAACAGCTTCTCTAAGATTACATATGTGGCTCTTAAAGTGGGAAGTAGAAGAAGTGCCAGTCAGAGGTCATGCAGCCAAGGCCAGATCACTGACTATAGTCTTTCTATGTCAGATATTCATTGAAAAAAAGGACATCATATCTCAAAGGTCAAAGCAAAACCAGGGGAAGTCAGAGCTCCTGGGATTACGAGTGAGTGGGTGGAAGCTGAGTCTTATGGTTTACGCCCTAAAGGTCCCCTAAAGGTCTACATACTAAAGGCTTGATCTTCAATGTGTGGCACTAGAGGAGGTGCTGGAACCTTTTAGGAGGTGGGGCCTAGTGTGAGAAAATCTGGTCATTGGAAGTGTGTCTTTGAATATGATAAGGGGACACTAAACCTTCCTCACTCTTTTTGTTGCCCTGTCACAATAAGATTTCCTCCACCACGTGTTTCCACCATGATGTACAACTTTCCCACAGACCCAAAAGAAACAGCGCAAGTGAACATGGACAGAAATCTCTGAAATCATTTGCCAAAATAAATCTTTTCTTCTAAATAGCTCATCTCAGGTATTTGTCAGCATGACAAAAAGACGACTAACATCAATTGAACAGATTAGACTGGTTCTTTCATTTATTAGATCTTGAGATTAATCAGAATTGATCAGGAATGAATAAGAAAACAGATAAGCTATTCCACCTAGACCATCTCACTTGGAGAACTACAAATGAAGGTTGATCTGGCTGTAGATAAAAGTAAAGAATTTTATATGGCCAGCCTAGATGGATGGCTAAAAGTACCTGGTAATGGTGGGAAATATGTACATGGTAAAAGTAAGGAGTAAGAAAAGTGGGGCCCACGGTAAAGTAACAAAGGATACCTTAACACAAAGAGTGGACAAAATTTGCCAATTTGGGCAGTTAGGTCTCATGGAGCAGGGCAATAGTTACAAGTCTAGAATCGAGGATTGGTTCTCAGAAGCGTTGGCAATCATGAAGTGTTGGGTCTGTGAGCTGGAAAGCAGCCTGTGTTGCCTATGTAAGGAATTCTTAGGGCTCACACACCAAGTCCAGATATTTGTGGTTTGGAACACTGACCACAACCAAGCCCCATCACCATGGTAACCTGGCCACCCTCAGGTGCACAGCATGTAACTTTTTCTTCTGCTTTTTGCTGTTGAGCTTTTAGCCAATTGATTGCAGCTAGTTACCTCGTTGGATTATTATAACCTTTGGCTAAAATTTTTTAGTAACAGACTATGTATAAAAGGCTTACCTATGCAAATAAAGTGGAACAAGTACTCTGAAACTGGTATGCAGAGTGGAAAAAACAGCAAGGAAGAGGGAGATGGGTGAGTGAGAAATGCAAAAAAGAGACAAGGAAGAGATATACATGAAAGGTGTGCTTACAAATAAAGGCACACCCCCTCCATAGTTAGAGAGACTCAAAACAGGCTTGGGATTTGGGACTTTTATAAGGCAGGCTCAGGATTTAGAGACAGACAGGTCCTAATGTCAGTGGTTAAGGATGGGTTTGGTATGAGGGAGTGGTATGATAAAGGTTTCAGAAATGTCCTTCGGTGGGAAAGTGAAATTTTTATTAAAATGGCAGCTGTCACAGAAAATGGCCATCCAGATGCTAAGCAAGGACCTTACATCCCCCCTTTTTCTGATTGTTATTTGGCCACTTAAAGGACAGGGGCATAGATCAATTTCTGCAGCTTCTTCCTGCTGGAAAGGGATGGCATCTGGACACTTTTTTGTCATTGAGGCAGTGGTGAAGGGCAAGAGGTGCTAGGCAATGCTGACTATGGAGGGCCCAATTTTGGTGAGGGGTGGGAAGTCCTGTAACAGATGCTGGTTCATGGTTTGGTTAGAGATCCTTTGCATTGTGTCTTAAATAAATCTAATGATGCAGGGGGGCAAGCATTAGCAAAAGACCTATGAAAAAGAGAGAGGTTAGGAAAGGAAGTGCCCACTGTAGGTCCTTGCTTAACATTCAAGCAGCCATTTTAAGTGACAGCCACTATTATCCCACCCAAAGTCCTTTCCAGGAAGGGCTCACTACTCTTTCATACCAACCTCATCCTTAATCACTCACATTAGGACCCACCTGGCTCTGATCCCTGAGCCTGGCCCATAAAAGCCCCCCAATACAAGCCTGTCCTACCCCTCTTTACTATGGAGGGATGTGCCTTTATTTGTCAGCTCTGACAAATAAACTCTCTTATGTATTTCTGCCTAGTCTCCATCTTTCATTTCTCATTTGCCTTTCTCCTTCTTCCTCACTTTCCTTTCATTGATGCCAAAACGCAAAATTGGGTTCCCCCATGTGCCCTCTCTCCTTTTTGAGGGTCACTGAGCATCCCTGGGCCCTGATTTGAACTCCACTGTGGGACCAGGTCCTCCATTCTGCTAAACACCCTCTCTGTACCAACCATTGGACATTTCATATAGTGAACATTGATTGTCCAGCACCCCCAGGGTTGCCGTGTGGTCGGGGGCACCCCAGCCACAGCTTTCATAGCTACAGTTGATCTCTACTGTCAACAGGGTCTGTAGGTAGTCTTTTTTTTTGGGGGGGGGTTTCCTGGATTTTGAGGAAAAAAACATGGAGGGTGATTGGAGATGTTTCTGGTGAGACCTCTATGCCTTGGGTTACATCTCACCCTGGGAAGCTCCTCATCCATTCCCTCCCATAGTCTCTTAGGCTGCCTCCTGGCTATCCTAGGTACTCTCACACCTTATGACCTAAAATCCCCCAAACATCCATTTCTGCAATCAGATATAGCCTCTGTTTCCTTTAGATAACAACTCTAAATGGTTGCTTAACACCTCTCTAAATCCCAATATTATTAGGGATCTTTTCAACTATTGTGTTTGAGAAAATAGAGAGATTATACATTGAGGTTTTTCTCCTCTCTCTAAGCTCTCTCTCTCTCTGCAACTCTTGGTTTTCCACACAAGACCTCTTAGCTCTAACCTCTCCTCTCTTTCTAATGAAGCCTCTATAGCAACTATCCCCTTGGCCCCTCTGCCCTTCTCTCTTCCTGCCACATGCTCATGAGCTTTCTTTGCCCAACCTCTGTGTCCTCCATGTGAGGTGGCTGAGGTTGATGGTGTAATCTGGGTTCATGTGTCTTCTTCTTTCTCAGATCTTTCACAGATAGAAAAGCAGCTTAGGAACTATACTGAAGTCCCACCACATATATGCCCATATAATCTTGTCTAATACCCTTCTGCCTGAGGAGCACAGGCAAGTTTGAAAGCAAGCTAGAAATTATGCTGATGAGGTACATCAGACTCCCCCTGTATATCTTATTGGCACTGAAATGGTCCCTGATTGGTACCTCAATTGGGATATTAATTCACCTAGAGGAGTAACTAATAGGAACCAATTCATTACTTGACTCATGGCAGGACTTAGAAAGGTAGCACATAAGGCTATCAATTATGAAAAGCTCCAGGAAGTCATCTAAGAATAAAAATCATTCAGCAATTTAGATTGTCTGACAAAGGCTTTATTACAATATACTAATCTGGACCTTGCAACTTCAGAAGGGAGACAACTACTAATGACCTACTTTTTTATCCCAGAATTTCTCCAATATTAAAGCCAAACTAAAGTACCTCTAGAGGGAACTCCTGACTGGGGTTCTGGAAATGGCCTTTAAGGTGTATAATGAGAGAGAAGAGAAGGCCCAGAAGGAGAAAATATCATATCCTTGCTAAAGATATCTGTACAACCTCACCATCTGTCTGGTTCCACTGGACTGTGGAAGGGTCCTTCAGGACCATCCAGACACTGTTTTAAATGTGGTCAGATGGGTCACTGGGCTTGTACATATCCTAAGCCTCACAAGCCTTCAGACCCTTGTCCTTAATGCTATTAAGAAGGACACTGGGCAATTGACCATCATTGAACCCATAGAGGCTCCCAGCCTTTCTGGTTTCCCTTTCCAAATTAGGACTGGCTGCAGAGGACTGATGAGGCCCAGGTTGCCATCATTTGGCCACTACCATCACTTAAAATGAACCCAGGGTAACTCTGCATGTTACAGGTAGGCCTCTCTCCTTCCTCCTATATACCAGGGTTACATATTCAGTTATCAAAGAGTTCTGGAGGCCTGCTACTGTTACCATTGTTTACCCGTGATGAGTCCTTACTTCCCTGAATGATGAAGTATAACCAGAGAAGCATGCTGAGGCAAACGTAGAGTATAAAGTAGAAGGCTTTAATAAAGGACAGCAGAAAAGACTTCTCCCTGGAGGAAGAAGGGGACCCGAAAGGTGGAATCTATGGAAGGGTGAGGTCTTCCCTTTTTTATAGCTAAGGACTTTCAGCTTTCCCACACTCCTGTTCTTTGGTTCCCTTTATCTTGCAGGTGGGAAGGCCCAAAAGGTGGGAGATAGGTGGGCTGAAGAAGTAATTTGGGCAGGAAGGGCAGGGGGCAGCTTTTGATTAGCACTTCCCTGTTTTCTGGGAGCTGTTTCATTAACAGTTTCTTAGGATGGGTTCCAGGCCTTGGGGACATTAACATTTCAATTTCCTCAAGTGATGCTCTGCTTTTCTGGACTCCATTCTCTACAATGGCCTCCATATTCTTTATTTTACTCAATATTAGACTCAATTTACCTAACTACACTAACTACCCATCTTTAAATCTGGCTTCACTACTCATTATCTGACCTCCATTGACAAGGTTGAGGGTAAACCTTATCAGCCCTTGCAAACATCCAGCCTTGTTTTGTGCCTTTGGCTCTCTAGGTTTTTTTTTTTTTTTTTTTTTTTTTTTTTTTTTAAGAGAGAGAGAGAGAGAATTTTTTAATGCTTATTTTTTTTAGTTTTCAGCAGACACAAAATCTTTGGTTATATGTGATGCTGAGGATCGAACCTGAGCCGCATGCATGCCAGGCGAGCACGCTACTGCTTGAGACACATCCCCAGCCTGGCTCTCTAGTTTTTACCCACTCCTTTTTAGTCATTTCACAGTGCCCTGTTCCCCTTATGGAAAGGGACATCCTCACAAATTTGGGATGTACACTTCCTTCTCCCCTCATATATGCTTCCATTCATATTTGCCTGCCTCTCCCCTGATCTTCACCCTTACCTTAGGACCATCTCATATTTCATCTGCCAGTGCCTTCCTATTACTCCCTTTGTAGGTGTACTCCCACTCTCTGGGATGTTTCAAGTCCTTGTCAGAACAGCATCACTGTATTGCCAAAGAAGGTTCCTAATGTATGCAAGAATGGGCCAGAAAAGATGAGGAGACTATTTCAAGTCAATAGAAATTGCCTAACAACATGAGCCCATTCACATGTTTCAAACACTCCCTTCTTTTTCTGAACAAATCACAATACCTGCTTGACTGACAAATCTTCTAGGCTTACAGCTTATTTTTCAAGACCTCTTGTGAAAGGGATTTCTTGACCTACTCATTCCCCTTTCTCTCTCATTCTCTGCATAGAGCAGCCTGTCAGAGTTTGCTTATCCCAGGTATGTATGTGATTAGTCCCATGTCACCTTTCTTTCATTCGTATCCAGGCCTAGGCCTTCCCATCAATCTAGCTTTCCCCTCTGGGTATTTGACCTTCTTCAGGACCCTGGCCTGAGGTCCCAGGATAGTCACTACATACCTTCCCCAATTCACCAAGCCTTTTATTGGGAGTTGTTCCTGGTGAGACCTCTAGGCCTTGGGTGATACAACTTCTGCCCCTAGGGCCTCTGCCCTTTCTGGCCAGGTGTTCAAGTGCCTCTATGGGCCCTTCCCTCCAATGTTTCACCATAGTGGCTCCTCATCCATCCCTTCCCCTTGGTGAGTTCACTGTTAGGTTTTGATTCTCAGATCCTAAGTAGAGCTTATGAAAGCCCTGGACAGGAAACCAAGACTTTTTACAGGAAAAGCCTGAACTATGGAAGTACCGAGTGATGATCCTCTTCTCTCAGTCCCCACTAAACTTCAGCACCAGGGCTAGTGAATTGTGTAGTTATGACACATTTTCACTCTTGTCCCCTCACTCTGTTTTAGCTTAAAGATGGAGATGCATGCCTCTAGCCATTCCAGCATGCCAACTCTCCATAGGAAACTCCCAATCTAAAATTCCACCTACAATCTCCTGCCTTCACTTTATGTACTCCCACAGTGACCATCCTCTTCTTTAAACACATTCATCCCCAATTACACATCCCCTCCTCTCTCCAGTCTGATAATGGTCCTGGATTTAATTCCCATGTCTCAAGGTCTGTAGCTAAGGCACTCAACCACTCCTTGGCATTTTCATATCCCTTATCACACCCAGTCCTCTTGCAAGGTGGACACTTAGATTGAACTCAACTCCTTCCCTTGATTCTTCTTAGGTTATGGGCCCTCCCAAAAAAAGCCATTCAACATCTCCCCTTTTGAGCTTCTATATTGGTGGCTTATCTCCCTGCTCAGCTCATCATCCCTTGCTCCTCATCTTTTCTGGCCCATTCTTGCATAGATTAGGAACCTTCTTTGGCAATACAGTGATGCTGTTCTGGCAAAAACTAGTTCTACCTCTTTCCCTTCTACTACTCTATCTCCTGGTGACCTGATACTTTCCACAAAATGGACTGAGCTCTATCAAGTCACTCTTAACACTCCCCCAGAGGCCCACATTGAGGGTATCCCATATTGGGTTCATAATTCCCACTTAAAATGTTTTTTTCCCCACCATTTTATATAGTAACACCCACAGGCCATCTCAATCTGTGTTTCTCCAAGGTGGAACTCTCAATATTCCTTTGATCTCTGAGGATCATGAGGACACTGCAAGAGTCATGAGTATCATCCTTCCCTTTTTCATTTTTTCCTCCTCTCTCATTCTAACCACAGAATCCTAACTTAATCCTTTAGCTTCTGCAAAATCAAAGGGGCCTTAATCTTCTTATGCCTAAAAAGGTGGACTTTGTGTGAGATGCTATTTTTATACCAATAAATCAGGTATAATAAAGGACAAGATAAAACAGGACCTTGAATGTTAGAAACAATAGCTCTGCTCTGCTGAAGGATGGCTGCTAAGTATCCCCCTTGTTCAGTGAACACTTCTTTTCCTGATTCCTCTCCTTATCATAGGCTTTCTGTTAATGCTTTACCCCTGAGTTATTAGATTTATTCAAGAAAAGATTCAAAAGATCTAACCAAACTGAACCAGCTTCTGTTATAGGACCTTCAACTCCACATCAAAATTGGGCCCTCCACAGTCAACATCACTTGGCACCTCCTGACCATTACCATTGTCTCAATGATACCCCACACTCCTGACAAGGATCCAGACACTGCCCCTTTCCAGCAGGAAGAAGCTACAGAAGATTGATCTATGCCTCTGTCCCTTAAGGGACACAAAAATAATAAAAAATGTGGGAAAGGTCTTTGTTTAGCATCTAGTTGGCCATTAGGATGCACGTGGCTCTGATCCCTGAGCCTGGCCCTTAAAACCCCAAATCCAAGCTTTCCTGGCTCTCTCCAATACAGAGGGATGTGCTTTTTTCCCACCTTTTTGTATCTCTACCTGATCTCCATCTTTCATTTATCACTCTCTTGTCTCCTGCTTCCTCATTTTTTTTTCTGGACAAGGGGGTTACTTAGCTGCCACTTAGCTGCAGTACTTCAGTTCCAATGGCAGTGGGAAGCTTTGTGGCCTGAAGAAGACTGAAGATAATGGGGGCATTAATAATTGAAATTCCGTTGATGGTAAGAAATCCACACTCCTTCCAAATAGCAGAGTGGGAGAGAGTATGTGGAAAATATATTGAGAGTCAGTGTAGTCATTGAGGGAGGCTTATTTTACCAAAATGAAGGCTCTGAAGAGTGCAGCAAGTTCAGCCTGCTCATTGGATGTATTATTGGGGAGGGGAGCCACTTCTACAACTGACTGGCATACCCTGCCTGACAAATTCCCTCCTGAAGGAAAAAGGAGCCATCTGTGAAACTTGTGTATATTGCCTGGAGCAAGGAGTCTTCCTGTTTGTGATAGAGATGTGAAAGAAAACTCCTCCAGAGTTTCAATTCATGAATGGGTAAGGAGAGAAGAGGTGAAAGAGTCCTGAGGAGTCAGTAGGAGAGTAGCAGGGTTTCAAGGTTAATACATACGGAAAGTAAGACTGGAATCTTCCACTGGGGAAACCTGTAGATAAAAGGCAACAGAATGGTAACAAATGTAAACCCTTGTAGGTGAAGTGTTCTTTTAGCTTATGGGGAGCCAGAATGGTGAGTGGGGCTCCAAAGGTGAGTTTCTTTGACTTGTTAATGAGTAGACAGGCAATGGCCAACCTTCCTAGGTAAAGGGCCCATCTGTGAAGAGTAGCATAAAGAACCTTTGATTTATAAAGCCACAGAAGCAAAGGTTTCCTCCAGAAAGTGTCTGAGGACCCCTAGTACAAATCCCTGCAGTTGGCAGCATAAAGGTGAAGTGTGTGTGTGAGATCAGGGAGATATATAGAGAGAAATTTCTTCTGTGTTGTAGCCAAGTAAAAAGTTAATTGACACTCCCCCTGCCCATGCCTCTTATAAAGCCTACTGAGACTGTCCTTTGTATTTCAATGTTATTATTTGTGTGGCCTTGGCCAGGGAGATTGCTTCCTAGAGCTTTAGAATGTAGGAGAGTTCTAGGTTCCTTGTTTGTCAAGAAGTAGATTCTCTGGAGGAATACAGAGCTTAATGGCAAGTAAAAGCAGGGTAGGAAAGCAAGAGGAGCAAAGAGAAGGCTTAGAGTGAAGAAAGAAGAAAGCCTGCACATAAGGGGTTTTCTTCTATTTTCATGAGCACTTGCAAAAGTTTTGAAGGTTGGAAGGTTGAATTGGTTGATGGGCCTTTAGATCAGAAGCCAAATGGAGTAGAGCTAAGTGGGCAAGGAGGCAGCTGAGAGGTGAACCAGATGGGATTTGGGAGTTCCCCATGGCAAGTTGGAGTCTGGGACTGAGAGAAGGGAGTCACCCACTACTTCCCTAGTCCCAGGCTTTGCGAGTAGAAAGTTTTGGTTGTCTGGATAGGGCTTTTATGAGTTCTGATGAGAAGCTGAGAACAACCAAGAGTGAACTCAACAAAGAAAAAAGATTGGAAATTCCCCAAAGAGAATTGGAGTGAATTCACCAAGGGGAAGGGATGGGTGAGAGTCTTGGTGCTGGTCCAAGATCTAAGTTCTAGAGAGATTTGTCACTGTCATCTCTACAGAGTAAACTTGTGAGCAGTAGGGGAAGGGAAAAACAAAGTCACTTACCCAAATGTGGCCAGTTTGTAGATGAAGAAAAATGGTAGGTGCATGGATGAAGGTGTGTGGTAATTGTCTTGGGCCCTCATATCAGGATCTCATAGCTCAAATATTCAGAGAGTAGAGCAAGACTGATGGAAAAAATCGATTGAGTCACTGGCATCAATGAAAGAAAAAGTGGTGCAGGACTAGTCACATACACACCCCTGGGATAAGAAGTGGGCTATTGTTAGGAGCCTGACAAGGATGCTCTGCAAAAATAAAGGGACAGCATCAGCAAGAAGGGAGAATAGGTATTGTGATTGGACCAGAAAATGGAGGGGGTTTTGAGACGATGTGAATGGGCTTGTGGTATGAGGCAATGGAAGGACTTGAAACATCCCAGAGAGTAGAGTCAACCTCAGAAGAGGGTAATGAGAAGGTACTGGCAAATGTAATATGGGATAGTCCTAAGGTAAGGGTAAGGATCAGGGGAATGGCAGGTGAGTCTGGATGGAAGCATATATATAAAGGGAGAAGCAAAGCATAGCTCCCAACTTTGTGAGGATGTCCCTTCCCATAAAGGGAACAAGGGACTGTGGGATGAACAAAAAATAGTGGGTAAAAACTAGAGAGCCAAAGGCACAAACAAGGCTAGGTGTATGTAAATGGTGGTAGTAGGCCCCCAGAACTCCTCGAGGACTGAATATGCAGCCCTTGTATATAGGAGGAAAAAGAGAGGCCTACCTGAAACACACAGAGTTACCCTGGGTTCAATTTTAGTGATGGTAGTGGTCAAGTGATGGCAACCTAGGCCTCATCAGTCCTCTGCAGCCAGTCCTAAGAGTTGAAAAGGGAAATCAGAAAGGCTGGGTGGCCAGGAGCCTCTATGGGCTCAATGATAGTCAATTGCCCAGTGTCCCTCTTGATAGCATTAAGGACAAGGGTCTGAAGGCTTGTGAGGCTTGGGACATGTACAAGCCCAGTGACCCATCTGACCATATTTAAAACAGTGTCTGGACAGTCCCGAGGGACCCTTCCATGGTCCAGTGGAACCAGGGAAAGGTGGTGAGGCTGGAGAGATGTCCTGAGTAAGCATATGATATTTCTTCTTCTGAGCCTTCTCTTCTCTTTTATTATATACCTTAAAGGCCACTCCAAGAACTTCAGCTTGGGGCGTTGTGGTGAGCCGTACTTATAGACCGTGGCCGCCATTAGAAGATGGCGCCGGCTTCCACTGTAGCCTGTGATAAACAACTCCTGATATGGAGAATTGGCACGCAATCCCTTATCACCCTATGAGAAAGGTCCACGTTTCGGCTTGGGATTGGGATGCGGGGAGCTTTATTAGGCTGTGCTTGGGTGTGTGGGGTGCGGGCATTAGCAGATAATACATGAATCAAGGCCTGAATAAACTGCTGAAAGAAGAATCCTGAGTCGTGTCCTCCTTTGCCGGCTGGGGGTCGCGACAGGGAGTCAGAAGTTCCCTCTCGAGGTATCTTACTTTGGCCTTAATAGTGTAGAAACTCTGGGATAAAAAGTCAGTCATTAGTAGTTGTCTCCTATATGAAGTCACAAGGTCCAGATTAGTATATTGTAATAAAGCCTTGGACAGGCAATCTAAATCACTGAATGGTTTTCATTCTTATCTTGGAAGACTTCCTTGAGCTTTTCATAATTGATAGCCTTTCTAAGTCCATGAGTCAAGTAATAAATTGATTTTTACTAGTTAATACTCTAGGTGGATTATAATTCAACTGGGTTTCTGATTAGGCACTGCTTCAGTGCCAATCAGATGGGCAGGGAAGGCCTGATATACCTCATTAGCATAATTTCAATCTGGCTCCCAAACTCAACTGTGCTTCTCAGGCAGGAGTGTGTTAGACAAGATCATATGGACATCATGGAAGGTCAAATTATATGATTGAGTAAGATATTGGAACTCTTTGATATATGTGGTAGGCTTGAAGTATAGGACCCAAACCACTTTTCTGTCTGTGAAAAGTCTGGAAAAAACAAAAGCACCTAAGTCTGGACTACACCATCCACTCCAGCCTCCTTGCATAAAGGACACAGAGGTGTGGGTTGAGAAGCAGCATCCCTTGAGGGTGTGGCAGAAGAGAAGAGCAGAGGGACTGAAAGGACAGTTGCTATGGAGGCTTCATTAGAATCAGAATTGTGATATAGCAGGGGTCATCTCCTGGTTCAAAGGAGAAGGAGTCCTGGGTAGAATTTTCTGATCCTTTGGAATAAGGCATAAGGGAGTTGAGCTAAGAGGACTTTTGTGAAAAACAACAAGAGTTGCAAAGAAAGAGCTTAGAACAAAGAGAGGAGAAAGCCTGGATGTATAATTACCTTTTTTCCACTTTCTTGAATGCTCACAATAGTTGACAAGATCTCTGATGAGTGTCAGGGTTAGGGTTAGGGTTAGGGTTAGGGTTAGGGTTAGTGCCATTCAGTAGCCACTTAGAGTCCAAAGGATATTGAGGCCAGATCTGATTGTACAAGCGGATAAGTTTTTGGGTGTTTAGGACCCAGATGAGAGAGAGAGAGAGCCCCTAAGTTAGCCAGGAGGCAACCTAGGAGAGAATGGATGAGGAGCTGTTCATGAAGAGATGTAGGAGGCAATTTTAGAGGTGGGGCATCCCCAAGTCTCTAGTATCACCCAGTCAAGAGGATGGTTTTGTTCAGGCGGTCATCACCATCTCTGGGGAAGTGTCAGAGGCTGGGCCTTTAGAGACACTTGGAAACCTTGTTGGGACTATGTAGGAGCAGAAGCTGTAGGTATTAACCCAAGGCCAAGAGGTCTCACCAGGGACAATGCCCAATCACCCTCCGTGGTTTTTCTCAAAACCAAGGACCCAAATAAAAGAGCACCTATAGACTCGGTTGATAGCAAGGATCAGCTGTAGCTGTGAAAGCCATTGCTGGGGGTACTCCCAACCACATGGTAATCCTGGGAGTCCTGGATGATCAAAGGTCACTTACTGTGATCTATTGGTCATTTAGGTTGAGCAGAGACAGGGGTCTTATCTGAAATATCTCATGGTGGATGAAGAGATGGTGTTCAGCGGAATAAAGGGCCTGTTCCCATGATGGAATTTGGATTGGGACCAGGGGATGCTCAGTAACCCTCCAAGAGGGGAGGGCACACTGGGGAACTTGATCCAATGTTTTACCATCAATGAAAGAAAAGTGAGAAAGCTGGAGACAGGAAAGCAAGAAATGAAAGATGGAGATCAGGCAGAGATACACATGACAGTTATTTGTTAGAGCTGACAAATAAAAGCACATCTCTCCATAGACAGAGAGAAGCAAAACAGGCTTGGCATTTGAAACTTTTATGGGGTAAGCTCAGGGATTAAAGCTGGGCAGGTCTTAATGTGGATGGTTAAGGGTGGGATTGGTATGAGGGAGTCATGATATGCCCTTGGGTAGGAAAAAATTCTGCTGGTGAAGTGTTGCGTTGGTATGAGTCTTTCTCAGAAATGCCCCTGTGTGGGAAAGGAAAATGTTTCTTAAAATGGCATCTGTCACCTAAGATGGCTGTCCAGATGCCAAGCAAGGATCTTACACGAAGATGTCTATTTGCCTCCTTTGCCACACCCTCCTCAGCTGTTCAATGGGCTTCAGATGGACCGAGTTAGGCCACAATGAGGCAATACTTTTAACTAAGAAGTGCTTTGAAATATTGGGCATCTGCTCAAGTAGGGTTCAGGGCAGAAATATAGCCAGTCATATATCTTCAGGCTCAAGATGAGGGCAAGGGATCAGGAATCACATTGTCATATTTGAGATACTAAGTCTAGAAAAAATAGTAAGGAATCCTTAATATAAAGGATAAGAATTAGGACCACCTGTTGAATTACTTTTTTCAGGACTTCTAGTAGGAAGGTTAATACTTTCTATAGGTGGAAACCAAGTGGCCATGACGAAGAAACTGCATTGTAGACACTGGGAACCATACAGGGCCTGGCAAGTTTGAAGATCCAAGAGCCTGGTTTTCAGTGCATGGGAGCTACTAATCTTGGCATCATTCTAGACCCAATGTCTGGTGTTTGTGAATGATCTTTCAAATGAATAATATGGATACCAAGGGAAATGAATGAGTGATAATTGGAATAGTGAGATGCTTTCACATAGCAGCTATTAATTAAAACCAGTAGTATTAAAAGCCAACTAACACAGAAACACAATCATTAACTGGCAAAATTACAAGTACTCCTCTAATGAGAAGAAAGTCCATTAGGCTAGGGCATGGGTGACAATATGACAGGGTATATTGGAGGGTTTATCATAGACTTCTAAGTAAGAATACTTGGGTACATAGGAGACATAATAAATCAGTACTTTTAGAACTTTTTCATAATGCATTGTCAGATTAAATGTCTATTTGTCTTTATAACAACCTTCTATGGTTTATATATGAGGTGTTCCCCAAAAGCTCATGTAAGATACAATGCAAAAATTTCCACAATGATATGATAGGAGTATAAGAATTGAACTATTTTAGTAGTTTAATTCTCTGATATGGATTAACTGGGTGGTACCTATAGGCAGGTAGGGTGTGACTTTAGGAAGTAGACCACTGATGGTGACTTTGGGATTTGTATATTGTCTTTGATGAGTGGAGCTTTCTTTGCTTTTTGATGGCCATGTCCCAAGCTTCATTCCTCTGATATGCCCTTCTGCTACAATGTTTTGTCTTACCTCAGGCCCAGGGCCATGGAGTTGGCCATATATGTACTGAGATTTCTGAAACCATGAATCCCAAATAAACTTTTCCCTCTCTGTGTTGCTGCTGTTGTTAGGTATTTTGGTCATTGTGCTGACAAAATTGTGATGAAAAAATCTAAAAAACAAACAAAACAAATTAAAAAAAAAACACCATGAAGTTGGAATTATTGTCCATGCTTTACAGCTTTGGAAATTGAGTCTTAGCGAGTTGAACTCTCTGTTAAAGATCTCTTAGCTGTATGACTCCTAGAACCATGAAATTTGAAATGTCAGAGGAATAATGTTTTCCTAAGGCAGGGCAAGGGGGCTTACTCCCTAAAAATAGCATTCAGCAAGACAGGATATAGAAAGTATACATTAATAGCTATGCAGGCAAATTTTATGCATTCCCCTCCTTGGGCAAGAATGAAGACTTTTCTTAGTAGGAAAAGGGCAGGATTTATCCCCATGTATGGACAATATAGGGAACAAGATTAGAGTTCACCTGTGTTTGAGGGAGGAAGAGAGATGCAAGGATTAAATTAATTTGCTTTTAAGGAAATTAATTAGATTGTGAAATCTCACAGATAGCTGTCAGGGAAGAAAATTTCACTGATGCCTAATGAGAGCAAAAACCAATTAAATTATTATCCCGTTCATGAAATTTGGAAATAAAAATTTGAATATTTAAGAATTATTTCAAGACATTAGACACAGCCTAAAATTATTTGCAGCACACCAGGACATATGGCATCAGATATAGGTACAAGTTCTCCACAGAAGTCTGGACAAGACCTCAGGATTGCAGGATGTACAGTGTCCAGTGGCTGAAAGCCAGATGAAAGCAAAAATCCATCTCCAAAAGTACACCAACATTGGCCTGTCTCTTCAGGAATCATTCTCACGGGACTTTTGAAAACCAGATGGGATAACTGAAAAGAAAGCATTGAACTGGATGAACATCAGTAAAGTTATATCAACTTGCTTTGTATCTAATGATAGTCACATGACATATTTTGAGTCTCACTTTCATCATCTTCAAAATAGAAATAAATGATTCCTTGACTGTTTATTATCCCAATGCTCTAATAAAAATATGCAGGGAAATATGCCTTTTTTTCTTTTGGAAGTTCTAGGAATAGAACCCAAGTTATGTCCCTAACCCTTTTTATTTTTTATTTTGAGACAAGATCTAATTAAGTTCCTATGCTAACCTTGAACTTATAAACCTCTTACCTCAGTCTACTAAGTAACTGTGATTATGGTGTGTGTACCATACCCAGATTAAAAGTGCTTTTTGGAGGTGGGGTGGATACCAGGGAATGAATTCAGGGACACTCAGTCACCAACCACATCCCCAGCCCTATTTTGAATTTTATTTAGATACAGGGTCTTACTGAGTTACTTAGTGTCTTGCTTTTGCTAAGGCTTGCTTTGAATTTGTGATTACCCTGCCTTAGCCGCCCTTGGGATTACAGGTGTGTGCCACTGTGCCCAGCTTAAAATTGTCCATAAATTGTATGTATTTGAATATGGAAGAATGAAGTTTTGAAACATTACTCATTTATACCACCATAATTACATGAGGGCAATGTGCATGATTTTCTTTTCTTCTTGTAAATTGTGAGTTCAGAAATAATAATAGGAAAACATTTGCATCATCAGGTGATCTCTGGTGAACAAGGGGTGGGGAGTTGAAAAGAAAGTACTTACATTGGATGTTTGATCCTGAAAGGTCAGGGGGTCAGAGGTAGAGGAGACACTGCAACAACTGCATCTGTTGTACACATGGATATACCTGGGTCTTAGGATTTTACACCTTGACCAAGAAGCCAATAAATTTATATCCAGAAATATTATTTCTATAAACTAGAGATTTCCTATGGGAGATGTCTTTTCTTCCTTTTAGATTTTACAATGGCACAAGAAAAACACTGATTAGATCTGTGATCTCCAACAAACAAGAAACTTCAAAGATGAGGAAAAAATGGGAAAGTCAAAGCACTTTGAAGCCTCAGGACTTGACAGAGTAGCTAAGATTGAATGAGAATATTTGAGAGAGAAAACACTCCACCTCTTCTTTTGTTCTCAAAGTAAATGCGTTGAGGCTTATAGCAATAGATCTTGAACAAAATTTACATTTATAGACAGAAAACCATATTCTTGTGTTCTACAAAGTGTTTGGTAAAACATGTGTTTGTCATAGAAATTATTTAGGTTAAATAACTATGGCCATGGCTGAGGATTATTGTACTTAAAGATCTAATGCAATCCTGGTAGCACATCACTTGTATTCTTTGTTAATTTTCAAGAGTGAACTTTTGGTATTGTTGACAAAAAAAAAATTTCACTGTTTTTTCCCTTTCTAAAAAGTTGGCATCCTTTGATTTTTTATTTTTATTTTTTAGTTTTTCTTTCATGGAAGGCAAATGTAGAGAAATCATCTTCTTTCTTTCTTTCTTTCATTCTTTCTTTCTTTTTCTTTCAATTATTATTATTATTATTATTATTATTATTATTATTAGTGTGTGTGGTTTTGTTTGCCTGTTTTAAAACTTGCACAGGGTGAGTCTTGCACTAGGCTTGTGATAGTAGGTGCAACTGTGACTCCATTTTGTTTTATGACTTCATCCTATAAAACAACCATGCCAACAGAAGAGTCATGACTGGGGCAAGATGTTCTTTTCATTTTGCTATAGAAACTTTTAAGAACGCAAAACTACCTAATGGGGCATTGCTTCTTTAACTAGGGTAACAGGGCTCTGTTTCTGTAAGTGGGGTGACTGAGCTAACTGTGATTGGTCAGGCTTCCCTCTGCTTGACTGCACTGGTTTGCTTCTGTAACCTGGCTTGCTTGTATTGGCTAGACCCCCCGAAACATCCTTTTTGTGGTTTTCAGGCTTATAAGGAGTGCCCTTGCAATTGTTCGGGGCTGATCAGGGGAACAGCTTTATGTTCTGGTCAGCTGCCACCGGTGTGCTTCAATAAAGGCTTGATTCGATTATACGTGAGTGGTCTGGAAGTCAGTTTATGAAACCATGGGATGAAGCTTCAACTATAACAGGCTCAGAAAGAAAACAGCATGGATTCAATATCTATTGTTTCATAACAAGTCACCACAAACTTAAATTCTTAAAACAGCACATGTTTATTATCTCAGAGTTTCTATGGTTAAGATTCTGTGCATGACTGAGTTGGGTCTTTTGAATCAGAGCATAGAACTGGTTCACAATCAAGGTGTTGCCAGAGCTGATTTCTCATCTTACAATGGTTAATTTTAGGTGTTAATTTGACTGAGATAAAGAATAACCAAATGGCTGGTAACACATTATTTCTGGGTGAGTCTATGAGGAAGTCTATGAGTCTATGAGGAAGTTTATGGAAGAGATTATTATTTGAATCAGTAGAGTGAGTAAAGAACATCTGCTCTTAATAAATGTGGGTGGGCATCATCCAACCTACTGAGGGCTGAATCAACCAAAAAGGAAGAGAAAATGTACATTCACTCTCTTTGTTTGGTCTGAGACATCCATTTCTCCTGCCTCTCAGACTCTGAAGCTTCTAGTTGACAGGTTGTTGGATGTGGATTGAAATAACTACAACACAATATTTCCTCTGACTTGAGCTTGCAGGTGGTAGATCATTACACTTTTCAACCTCTGTGATTACTGAGCCAATTCTAATAATAAATCCCTTTCATTACTATGACTATATCTGTCTATCTATCTATCTATCTATCATCTATCTATCTATCTATTTATCTGTTATCTATCTTATCTATTGCTTCTCTATCTCTGAAGGATCCTAACACACATCTGAAATCTTGACTGTGAAGGAACCACTTCTAACCTCTTGTGGTTATTTGGCAGGATTCTGTTTAAAGATTATTGAGCTGAGGCCCTAAGTTCCATGATGTCTTTAGTTGTGGTTCAGGTTTCCCTCAGTTTATATTGTATTTCATAAGTAATTAACTGAGAAATAAAGTATTCAATCACAATGTGCTTAACACTTCAAGGTTATTGTTCAAGACTCTGCTCTCCAATATGGCAGACACCCACCATAGGTAGCTAATTAAACTTAAGTATCAATTAAATTTAAATAAGATTTTAAGTTAAAATTTCCAGTCACATTTGGCACCTTTTTAGTGTTCCATAGTCATATGGATATAAAGGTAGATATGCACAGACATAGAACATTCTCATCATTGTGAAAAGTTTTAGTGTGAAGCACTGGTCTAGAGAAGGCTGGTGAGTCAATGCTGAGCATCTGCCTATTTTCTTCCAGCATGATGGACTGTGAGTTTTGTTTACAGTCCCATAGACTCTAGGGTAGAATTCTGCTTAGTGATTCAATACTTTCTGTGTACAAGCTCAATATTACTTATCTTCCTACATCTTTATCAGTCTCCCTTTCAGCTATTTCCTACCTAGTGTTTCAAAAGTTAAACAGGAATATATTTCTCTACTCAGGAGAGCATGAGGATTCTCTTTTTTCTGACAATTTCTCTTTCTGTCATTATTGGTCATTTGGCCCTGCCTCATCATTCTATTGGTTTAGCTACAAGTAATCACTCTGCTTTGAGGTATCTCTCTCCTGTTGTCATTCATCTGCTATACGCTGTAAGCCCTAACTGTCATTTTAGGGCACACAGAAATGATAATTTTTTTTGGAATACTGATCTGAATGAACAAGTTGCTCCTTTTCAAAAGACCTGCTCCTGGGAGGAGTGTTAATTCTTCAGCACATTGTGCAAGCCCCTTGTAGCACAAGATCATGTGTTTCAAGTCTTTGCCCACAGGATCCCACTTTGTTGCTTTTCTGACTCCACACCTATGTGGCCCAGTTCTTGCTGCCTCCAGATACCCTTTGAAAAGTTAAATGATCCATCAGCCATCACTATCTCTGGACCTTTTTATCCATAATTTTGGCATTTTACTCTCAGTGTTCTTTGAGGAATTACTTACTCACCCTCTCAATTTTCATCAGCATTAAATCACTTCTAGGGAAAATAAATTTCCAAAAAGACATTTTCCTCAGTATAACATGAGATTCATTAATTACTTCCTTGTTTCCTGATTCAGACCTACTTCTCCCAGCACAGCTACACGGCTAGGTTTACAAGAGATGACAAAGACAAAGAGAATAGTTTGGTGAGAATTCAGTCAGATTGTTCTTTTTTTGTGGGAAGAAACTTTGAATCCTCCTGTTGACTACAAAGTTCACAAAGAGAGACCTAGGAGAAGCTACTCAACCAACATCAAATCATGGAGTAAATCTCAATTGAAGCTTGTTTTCTGACTTTGTAAAAACCATGGCAGGAAACCTTGATGAGAATGCCTCTCTATCTACTGACTAGAGTTGCCTATGAGTTCTGGAACCTACACTATATTAAGGTTGGGGCAGAGTAAAGATCTTTGATTGGCCACAGATGAGTCTACAGATCCTGTGGTATAAGGATTGTTGACATGGACCCCTAAAACCTCATTTTAAAAGAAGGGATTCAGTGCCAAAAGTAAAAGTGTTTAGGATTTTGCCATCACAACACTTCCAGAAGCACAGAAAACAGGCCCAGGCTTGAGAGGTATAAAGTCCTCCATCCATCATGATCACCAGGGCCTACACTGTTACTGGTTTTAATACCTGTCTTGTCCACCCTCCTTTTTTTGTTTCTATTTTCACATTCTCTGCCTTATCTTACTTACTCTACCTTTTTTAGTTCACTTTGTTCCACCTTCTTTCCTTTTCTGATCATAGTCTCAGAAAGATGTTGAAGAAAAGGAGAATGACATCCTCCTTTTAGTGTCTTATTTTTCCTGTCACTTTTCCTTCTTCTTCACCTTCCTTCTTCTGTGTTCTCCTCCCTTGCTACCTCAGTCACATTGATTGATCTGAGAAAAAGCCTTCTAGGGTTAGCCCAATTAAATTTCTTCTGTACTATGGAGAGGAGACCTGGGCTAGGACAATCTTAAGAAGGTTTTTTAGACATGGAGGATAGTGATTAAGAGAGCTCTGAGATCAGGTTCTGTAGTCATAGTTGGGCTGTGGTGAAACCACACCTTTTCCATTCCCTTTTATCTAATATGCCAGGTCCTGCTGCCCCAAATGGGGGAAAAGAAAGAAGAGTGGATGCAACAGCTTTGATCAAATTATCATTTATTAAATTTATATATGACAGCACAATGCATTACAATTCTTATTATACATATGGAACACATTTTTCATCTCTGCCTGTAAACAAAGTACATTCACACCAATTTGTGTCTTCATACAAGTACTTTGGATAATAATGATAAATCACATTCCACCATCATTTCTAACCCCATGCCTCCTCCCTTTTCCTCCAGCCCCTCTGCCCTATCTATAGTTTGTCTATTCCTCCCATGTTCCTTCTCTGTATTCCAGTATGAATCAGCCTCCTTATATCAAATAAAACATTCAATGTTCGGTTTTAGGGGATTGTCTAACTTCACTTAGCATTATCTTCTCTAACTCCACCATTTTATTTTTTATATTGCTGAGTAATATTCCATTGTGTATATATGCCACATTTTTAATCCATTCATCCATTGAAGGTCATCTATGTTGGTTCCACAGTTTAACTATTTTAAATTGTGCTGCTTTATACACTGATGTGGATGTTTTCCTGTTATGCTGTTTTTAAGTCCATTGGGTATAGACCAAGGAGAGGAATAGAGGAGAGGGATAGCTGGGTCAAATGGTAGTTTCATTCCTAATTTTCCAAAAAAAATTCTATTCTGCTTTCCATATTGGCTACACCAATTTGCAGTCCCACTAGCAATGTATGAGTGTACCTTTTTCCCCACATCCTTGCCAACACTTATTGTTGTTTGTCTTCATAATAGTTGCCATTCTGACTAGAGAGAGATGAAATCTTAGAGTTGTTTTGATTTGTATTTTTCTAATTGCTAGTGATGAACATTTTTTCATACATTTGTTGATTGATTGAATATCATCTTTTGAGAAGTATCTGTTCAGGTCCTTGGAACATTTATTGACTGTTTTTTTTTGTTTGTTTGGTGTTTAACTTTTTAAATTTTTAATATACCCTGTAGATGAGTTCTCTATCTGTTGTGTGAGGTGTAAAGATGTAGGCTCTCTATTCACCTCACATATTGTTTCTTTTGCTGAGAAGAAACTTTTCAGTTTGAGTCCATCTCATTTATTGATTATTCATTTTAATTATTGTACCTAAAGAGTCTTATTAAGGAAGTTGGGACCTAATTCCACATGAAGGAGATTAGGACCTACTTTTTCTTCAATTAGATGCAGTGTCTCTGGTTTTGTTCCTAAGTCCTTGATCCATTTTGAGTTGAGTTTTGTGAATGATAAGAGATAGAAGTTTATTCTCATTTTGTTGAATATAGATTTGCAGTTTTCCTAGCACCATTTGTTGAAAAGATTGTCTTTTATCCAATGTATGGGGATTGCTCTACTATAAGATAATTGTAATTTTGTGGGTTAGTCTGTGTGTCTTCTATTGTGTACCACGGTCTATCAGTCTGTTTTGGTGCCAATACCATGGTGATTTTGTTACTATTGTTCTGTAGTATAGTATAAGATCTGGTATAGTGATGCCACCTGCTTCATTCTTCCTGGCAAGGATTGCTTTAGGTATTCTGGGTCTCTTATTTTTCCTGATGAATTTCTTGACTGTTTGTTTTATTCTATGAGGAATGTTATTGGAATTTGAACAAAGTTGCATTAAATCTGTATAGTGCTTTTGGTAGTATGCACATTTTGATAATATTAATTCTATGTATCCAAGAGCAAGGTAGATCTTTCCATCTTCTAAGGTCTTCTTTGACTTCTTTATTTAGGGTTCTGTAATTTTAATTATATAGATCTTTCATTTCTTTCATTCAGTTGATTCCCAAGTATTTTATTTTGGGTTGGGGCTTTTGTAAATTGGGAAGATTTTCTTATTTCACTTTCTGAGGATTTGCCGCTGATATACAGAAATACATTGATTTATGGGTGTTGATTTTATATCCTGCTACTTTGTTGAATTCAGTTACTAGTTCTAGAAGTTTTCTGGTGGAACTTTTAGGCCATAGAATCATATCATTAGCAAATAGTGCCAATTTGAGTTCTTCTTTTCTTATGTGTATCCCGTTAATTTCTTTCATCTGTATAATATCTCTGGCCAGTGTTTCAAGAAATATATTAAATAGAAGTGGTGAAAGAGGGCATCCCTGTCTTGTTCCAGTTTTTATAGGGAATGCCTTCAATTTTTCTCCATTTAGAATAATGTTGGCCTGGGGCTTAGCATAGATAGCCTTTATGATGTTGAGATATGTTCCTGTTATCCCTAATTTATCTAGTGTTTTGAACATGAAGGGGTGCTCTATTTTGTCAAATGCTTTTTTCTGCATCTATTGAGATAATCATGTGATTCTTATTTTTGAGTCTGTTGATGTGATGAATTACATTTATTGATTTCCGTATGTTGATCCAACGTTGCATAAACCTGGTATGAATCTCACTTAATCATGGTGCATGATCATTTTGATATGATTTCTTAAATCAATTTGCCAGAATTTTATTGAGAACATTTGCATCTATGTTCATTAAAAATATTGGTCTGGGGCTGGGGATGTGGCTCAAGCGGTAGCGCGCTTGCCTGGCATGCGTGTGGCCTGGGTTCCATCCTCAGCACCACATACAAAGTAAGATGTTGTGTCTGCCAAAAAATAAATATTAAAAAATTCTCTCTCTCTCTCTCTCTCTCTCTCTCTCTCTCTCTCTCTCTCTCTTTCTTAAAAAAATATTGGTCTGAAGTTTTCTTTCTTTGATGTATCTTTGCCTGGTTTGGAGATCAGGGTGATATTGGCATCATAGAATGAGTTTGGAAGTTTTCTTTCTTTTCTTATTTCCTGAAATACATTGAAGAGTATTGGTATTAGTTCTATTTTAAAGGTCTTGTAGAATTCAGCTGTGTATTCATCCAGTCGTGAGCTTCTCTTGGTTTGTAGACTTTTGATGTTTTCTTCTGTTTGTCACTTGAAATTTATCTGTTTAAATTGTGTATATCATCCTGATTAAATTTTGGCAAACTATATGACTCTAGAAATTTGTTTATGCCTTCGACATTTTCAATTTTACTGTAGTGCAAGTTTTCAAAATAATTTCTAATTATCTTCTGTATTTATGTAATGTCTGTTGTGATATTTCCCTTTTTATCAATATGTTAGTAATTTGAATTTTCTCTCTTCCTTTCTTAATTAGCATAACTAGAGTTCTATTTATTTTATTTATTTTCTCAAAGAACAAACTTTTTGTTCTGTCAATTTTCTCAATTTTTTCTTTTGTTTCAATTTCATTGATTTCAGTTTTGATTTCCTATCTTCTATTGCTTTTGGTGTTGATTTTTTTTTCTTTTTCTAGGACTTTGAGATGTAATGTTAAGTCATTTATTTGTTGACTTTTTCTTCTTTTAAAGAATGAACTTAATACAAGAGGCTTTCCTCTTAGAACTGCTTTTATAGTGTCCCAGATATTTCAATGTGTTGTATCTATGTTTTCATTCACCTCTAAAAAGTTTTTAATCTCCTCCTTGATACCTTCTGCAGCCCATTGTTCATTCAGTAGCATATTATTTAGTCTCCAGGTGTTGGAGTAGATTTTATTTATTATTTTATTATTAATTTATATTTTTATTCCATTTTAATCTGATGGAATGCAGGGTAGTATCTCTACATTCTATATTTGCTAAGAGTTGCTTTCTGGCATAGTATATGGTCTATTTTTGAGAAGAAACCATGTGTTGCTGAGAAGAAAGTGTAATGAGTCATTGAAGGATGAAATATTCTATATATGTCAGTAAGTCAGTGATTGTATTTTTGTGTTCTATAGTTTCTTTATTCAGCTTTTGTTTGGAAGATCTATCTATTGATGAAAAAGGTGTGTTAAAGCCACCCAAAATTATTGTGCTGTGGTCTATTTGATTTTTGAAGTTGAGAAGAGTTTGTTTGATGAACAAAGATACTCTATTGTTTGGGGTATATATATTTACAATTGATATGTCTTGTTGGTGTATGGTTCCCTTGAGCAGTATGCAGTATCTTTCTTTATCCTTTGCTTGACTTTAGTTTGAAGTCTACTTTATTTGATATAAGGATGGAAACCCCTGCTGTGCTTCTACAGTTCATGTAAGTGGTATGATTTTTCCCAACCCTTCACTTTCAATCTATGGATGTCTTTTAGTATGAGTCTCTTGGAGGCAGCATATTATTGGGTCTTTATTTTAATCCAATCTGCTAGTCTATGTATTTTTATTGATACATTTAGGTCATTAATATTAAGGGTTATTATTGAGACATGATTTTTATTCCCAGCCATTTTTATTTAATTTTGGTATTTCACATAACTCATTTTCTCCTCTGATTAGATTTTCCTTTAGTGTAATACCTCAGACTGCTGATTTTCATCATTGTTTTTCATTTCCTCTTCTTAAAATTTTTTGATGAGGATGTACTTTAGTACAGGCTTTCTAGTGTAATTTTTTTTTACTTTAGTTTATCATGAAGAGTTTTTATTTTATCATAAAATCTAAAGCTTAGTTTTGCTGAATAAAAGATTCTTGGTTTGTATCCATTTTCTTTCAGAGCTTTGTATATGTTTTTCCATAATCTCCTAGTTTTGAGGGCCTTGGTTAAAAAATCTGCTGAGATAAAAATTGGTCTCCATCTATATGTGATCTGATTCCTCTCTTTTGCTGCTTTTAAGAATATATTCTTTTATTTAAGATGCTATATTTTCTCCAATGCATATTTTTGGCAGCTTTGTCTAACATAAAACAACTATAATTTTGTGGGTTTGTCTCTCTATCCTCTATTCTGTACTATTGGTCTACCAGTCTGTTTTGGTGCCAGTACCATGCTGTTTGTGTTACTATTGCTCAGTAGTATAGTTTAAGGGCTGGTATAGTGATGCCACCTGCTTCCTGCTAAGAATTGCTTTTTCTATTTCCTGAAATAAATTCTGGGTCTCTTATTTTTTTCAGATGAATTTCATGATTGATTTTTCTATTTCTATGAGAAATGCCATTGGGATTTTGATCAGAATTGTATTAAGTCTGTATAATGCTTTTGGTAGTATAGTCATTTTTATAATATTAATTCTGCCTATCCAAGAGCAAGGTAGATCTTTCCATCTTCTAAGGTTTTCTTTTATTTCTTTATTTATTCTCTCTCTCTCTCTCTCTCTCTCTCTCTATATATATATATATATATATATATATATATATATATATTACCTTTTTCCTTAAGTTGATTCCCAAGTATCTTATTTTTTCTGAGGTAATTATAAATGGGGTAGCTTTTCTCATTTCATTCTCAGAGGATGTGTCACTGATATACAGAAATGCATTTGATTTACGGGTGTTGATTTTATATCCTGTTACTTTGCTGAATTTATTTACTAGTTCTAGAAGTTTTCTGGTGAAGCTTTTTGGGTCTTCTAGGTATAGAATCATATCATCAGCAAATAGTGCTAATTTAAGTTCTTTTCCCCTTGCATATCCCTTTAATTTCTTATATCTGTCTAATTGTTGTGGCCCGTTTTTCAAGAACTATGTTGAACAGAAGTGTTGAAAGAGGTCATTCCTGTCTTCTTCCAGTTTTTAGAGGGAATGCCTTTAATTTTTTTTTTTTTTTGTCATTTAGAATGATGTTATTCTCAAGATTAACGTAGATAGCCTTTATGATGTTGAGATATGTTCCTGTTATCCCTAATTTTTCTAGTGTTTTGAACACAAAAGGGTGCTGTTTTTTGTCAAATGCTTTTTCTGCATCTATTGAGATAATTGTATGTTTCTTATCTTTGAGTATATTGATGTGATGAATTATTGATTTCCATATGTTGATCCAACCTTTCATCCATGGAATGAATCCCACTTGATCAAGGTGCACAATTTTTTTGATACAATTTTTTATTCAATATGCCAAAATTTTACTGAGAACTTTTGCATCTATGGTCATTAGAGATAATGGTCTGAAGTTTTCTTTCTTTGATGTGTCCTGGTTTTGAGATCAGGGTGATATTGCCCTCATAGAATGAGTTTGAAAGTTTTCTCTCTTTTTCTATTTCCTGAAATAAGTTGTAGAATATTAGTATTAGTTCCTCTTGAAAGGTCTTGTAGAATTTGGCTGTGTATCCACTCGGTCCTGGGCTTTTCTTGGATGGTAAGTTTCTGATGTCGTCTTTTATTTCATCACTTGATATTGGTCTGTTTAAATTGTGTATATTTTCCTGATTCAATCTGGGCAAATCACATGACTTAAAATTTTTGTTCATGCCTTCAATATCTTCTATTTTATTGGAGTATAAGTTTTCAAAATAATTTCTGGAAATCCATATGCAACAAAATGAAATTAAACCCCTATCTCTCATCATGCACAAAACTCAACTAAAAGTAGATCAAGGACCTAGGAATTAAACCAGACTCTGCATCTAATAGAAGAAAAAGTAGGCCCTAATCTTTATAATGTGGGATTAGGCCCCAACTTTCTTAATAAGACATTCATAGTGCAAGAATTAAAATCAAGAATCAGTAAATGGGATGGAATCAAAGTAAAAAGTTTCTTCTCAGCAAAAGAAACAACCTGTGAGGTTAATAGAGAGCCTACATCCTGGGAGAAAATTTTTACCCCTCACACATCAGATAGAATACTACTCTCTAGAGTATTTAAAGAACTCAAAAAAGATAAACACCCACCACACACAAACATCAACAAATGGGCCAAGAACCTGAACAAACACTTCTCAGAAGAGGATGTACAATCAATCAACAAATTTATGAAAAAAAGTTTATGTTCTCTGGCAATTAGACAAATGCAAATCAAAACCACTCTAAGATATCATCTCACTCCAGTCAGAATGATAGTTATCAACAATATAAGCAACAATAAGTTTTGGCGAGGATGTGTGTGTGGGGGGGAAGATACACTCATACATTGCTGGTGGGACTGCAAATTGGTGCACCCATTATGAAAAGCAGTATGGAGATATCTTGGAAATCTGAAAATGGAACCACTATTTGACCCAGCTATCCCTCTCCTCGGACTATACCCACAGGGACACGGCATGTCAATGTTTATAGCAGCACAATTCACAATAGCTAAACTGTGGAGCCAACCTAGATGGAAAATTTTCTGATATTGTCTCATTCACAATAGCTAAACTGTGGAGCCAACTTAGATGATCTTCAGTGAATGAGTGGATAAAAAATGTGGCATATATACACAATGGAATTTTACTCAGCCATAAAAGAGAATAAAATCATGACATTTGCAGGTAAATGGATGGCATTAGAGAAGATAATGCTAAGTGAAGTTAGCCAATCCCCCCAAAACAGATGCTGAATGGTGTCTCTGATATAAGGAGACTGACTCATAGTGAGGTATAGAGAGGGTGCATGGGAGGAATAGATGAATTCTAGATAGGGCAGAGGGGTGGGAGGGAAAGGTAGGGAGCAGGGGATTAGCAAGAATGGTGAAATGTAGACATCATTATCCATAGTACATGTATGAAGACACAAATTGGTCTCAACATACTATATATACAACCAGAGATATAAAAATTGTGCTCTATGTGTGTAATAAGAATTGCAATGCATTCCACTATTTTTTTAAAAAAATCAACAACAACAACAAAAATTCTATTCTTATTCTGTATGCTAGGCATTTTCATTGTAATGTGCCTTGGTGTAGATCTGTTGTAATTTTGTACATTTGTTGTCCTGTTAGCTTCTTATATTTAGTTTTCCAATTCATTCTTCATGCTTGGGAAATTTTCTGATATTATCTCATTGAAGAGATTTTGATTCCTTTAGTTTGAAACTCTGTGCTTTCCTCTATCCCAATGACTCTTAGATTTGGTGTTTTGATGCTGCCTCATAATTCTTGGATATTCTCTTCATGTCTTGCTTTCTTACTATCTTCACTATGTGATCAAATTTAATTTCCAGATTGTATACTTTGTCTTCATTATCTTACATTCTTTCTTTCAAGTGATCTAGTCTGTTGGTTATGATTTCTATTGCATTTTTATTTGGTTTATTGTATCCTTCTTTTCAAGGATTTCTGCCTTTTTTGTTTGTTTGTTTTGTTTTTGTTGTTTTTTTTTGATTGTTGTTGTTTTTCAGACTTTTTATCTCTCTCTTGAAGTAATCTTTTGGTACCTTTATTTGCTCTCTTATCTCTTTTTTGAAGTGACTAATTTTTGTCTGTATTTTCTCATTTAGGTCATTCTTTAATTCACAGATTATTGAATCTTCTGAACACTTTCTCTGATATTTTATCTGCTTCGCTGTCCGTAGGTTCTGTTATTATAGTATCCTGGTATGTTTGGGGCAGTTTCTTTCCTCTTTTGTTTTTTGTTTGTTTGTTTATTTTTTATATTGTCTATGTGTCTTCCTTTCTTGCAATATGGATCTGAGATATTACAGTTTCTTTCCTATATTCTTGTCGTACCCATGCAGATTGTCTGTACCTCATTGATGTTGGGCTTCCAGACCCTGCTGGTGCCCTTCAATGTATGCTATTGCATCTAAAGTTGTTGGTGGCAATATTGGAGGTAGCTTGAGATAATAGTTTAGGTGCTCCAAGATGAAAGCAATGTCTTACAGAGATGGGGCTGAAATAGTGAGCCTCACACTCCCTTTGGGATGCCTGCTCTGAGATGTAGCTGTTTGTAGGCCCTCTCATCAAAGAGTTAGGGGCTTCTAAGTGAGAAAGGCTATGGCAATTATTGCAGTGTCCCAAGATGGAAGTGAGTTATGCTTAGGTTCCCAGGTATGGGCGGGGGTGAACTCTGACCTACCCTGAACCTGGATCCTTCACAAGTTAGTGTGGACAAATCTGGGCCAGACCTGGACTCCTGGAAAAGGCTGTCCTCTGTCAGAGGCTGGCTCCAGTGGATGCCAGCCAGTGGAGGCATGGACAAAGGCCTAATGTGAGCCTGGGCCCTACACAGGCCAGTCTGTTTGGATCTGGGCCACCAAGCTTGACTTCCCATGGTAGTCTGCTGGTTGGAAGGAGAGGTGACCTGCCAGAGTCTAGTCTCTGGCAATTGCCTGCTCCATCAATGGAGGGGTGGACCTGAGCCTACAATGAGCTTGGGTCCTGCACAGACTGGTTTGGGCATTCTGGGCTGGGTCTCGGGTTTGGCTGCATCTGCTGGTCAGAAGAGGCGGTCCTGTGCTGGAGGCTGGGCTGCAGTGGGTGCCTGCCTGAGGGGTGGACCCAGGCCTACTGTGAGCCTTGGTTCTGCACAGGCTGGTGTTGGTGGATCTGGGCACCTGGGCTTGACTTTCTGCGGTAATCTGCTAGTAGGAAGATGCAGTTCTGCACCAGAGGGTAGGCTTTCACAGGTGTCTGCCCCTCCAGTGGAGGATTGGACACTGGCCTACTCCTAATAATCATGTTTTTTAACATGACTGTTATGCCATTTCTGTTGGCAAGAAAAAGAGAAAGCAATCTTTATTTATGCCTGACCAATTTCACACATGTGAAAATCAACTCAACATACTCTAGATGTCTGCTGTTTTCACTGCATTATTGAAAAAAACATATTCATTTGAAATCGCACCACTAATGCTTTTGTATTAGCACATTTTGCTAGATTCATTTTCTATGGCTGATATAACAAATTATCATAGATTTAGTTATTTAAGGCAACACAAAATTTCTGAAGGCCAGGAATCTGAATTGGATCTCACAGACTAAATCAAGGTGCTAGCAGGACCGGTTCCATACAGGGGGAAATCCCTGACTTTTCCAGCTTCTAAAAGAAACACTCTTCTTTGACTCCTGGAAATCATCTATCATCAAATCCGTAGCAGTATATTCAACCCTCTTCAACCTTCTTTCTGACTCTGCTTCTATCATCACATCTCGTATGACTTAGGGTTTTAGACTGGGCAACAGTTTAACAACTTGTGGTACAATTATTATTTGGCTGCTATTTATGGGATAGGTAGTGTAGGGAGCAAAAAGATTATATATATATATTTTTTTTTCTTTTTTTTTTCTGCAAAATAGCCAGAAACGACAGCTACCTAGTGCTTTGTTCCTTTGCACTTTTAGCACCCTCTACTGGCCAAAGCAGCACAACATTCCTGTTATCATGACTGAGTCCTCATCATACTCCTGAGAATTTAAATTACATTATAATATTTTTTTCTGTATCCAGTATGTAGTACATAGCAGAAACTCAGGACCTAATTAATGAAAGATAACAAACTGGAATTATGGAAGCTTAAAACAGTCATGCATCTTTCCCAATATCATGCATTCCAGCTAGTGGTGAAGGTATAAGTAGAAGTGGTAATGATGTGTTGGAAGTGGTGAATAGGCCTCAATTGCTACGGACAAGAACAATTATTCAGAAATGCAAGCCTGTGCTGTGAAAACACACACACACACACACACACACACACACACACACACACTCATGGGAGGTGATGGTGGGGGAGAGAGAGAGAGAGAGAGAGAGAGAGAGAGAGAGAGAGAGAGAGAGAGAGACTGATTAGACACTGTTCCTGTTCTCAAGAGGCTTGCAATCTAGTAGGAGATAGAACAAGCCCCAAACAGCTCCTCTTATGTTCTATGGGAAAACTTTGAGTTATGAAATCACATAGACTTTATATCATAGCCCTCTGGGGGACATCCACATATCTACTAAATGTCTTTACATGCTACATGTATATCACAGCTACCCATCAATTTTATTTGTAGTAACCAAAAATTATTCTGCCATGAGATCTGCCATGAAACCGAAAGGCAACCAGAAGTGTCAGTTCTGTATTTGTTGGAGGTTCTGAAAACAAAGGTTTTCAAGTCTAAATTAATACCAAGAAAATTATTATTGAAAACTGAGGAGGACCCAACTAAAAAGGAATAATTGGATAATGAGAAAAGTTTAGTAAGAGATATTTCATTTCTCAAAATTGCTTTGTGTATTAAATATCAGTGTGCTTTGGTTAAGGTTTATACATTATTTTAAAGAATCAATAAAGAAACCATGCTTTCAATACATTTCCTTACAAATGTTTATTGAAAACTTAATATTTTACAACATTCTGACAATTACTAGAGATAAAACTGAATTGAAGTTAAGACTTGATTACTACACACATGCAGTCAGTATGTGTAGGAAATGAAAGCAAAGATTTGGAAAACCAAGATTTTGTCATTTTGCTTTGGGGATGTTCTTTTCTTTTCTTTTTACTTTTGGTATGATAGACCAAACCTAAGGCTTCATGAATCCTAGAAAATTGTACTACACTTACAAAAATTCTTGGCCTTCTCATATGTTCTAATTCATTTTAATCCACTCTTACTACACCTTGACATTAATTACTCATATACTTACCGCTCCTCTTATGTGTCGCACCATCAATTATTTTAGAACCTGACACCAGCATCAGTACTTACTAACCTGAGTTCCCCAGTTTCCTGCCATCTACAACAAAATGATTTTTGTGTTCCAAACTGAAAGCTCTGGGTGAATATGATCAGCTATGAAGAAATGGCACATTATAATGTGATGGTGATGAGAAGGGGTCTAGAATCCAATTTTAAAGACACTGTTCCCCTACTGCATAGCTGTATAAGCACTGAGAACTTCTGAATGAGTAAATGAATTCAGCAAAGAGGCAGAATGTAAAATGAATACCCATAAATCAAAGGCATTTCTGTGAATCAGTAACAAATCCTCTGAAAAGGAAATGAGGATAACGACCCAATCACAATATCCTCAAAAAAAAAAAAAAAAAAAAAGAAAAAAAAGACTTGGGAATCAATCTAACAAAAGAGGTAAAATATCTTTACAAAGAAAATTACAGAACCCTAAAGTGAGAAATAGAAGACCTAGAAGATGGAAAGATCTACCTTACCCATGGGTAGGCAGAATTAATATTATTAAATGATGATACTACCAAAAGCACTATACTGGTTCAATGCAATTCTAATCAAAATCCCAATGGCATTCCTCATAGAAATAGAAACAGCAATCATGAAATTTATCTGGAAAAATAAGAGACCCAGAATAATTAAAATAATTCTGAGCAGAAAGAGTGAAACAGGTGGTACCACTATGCCAGACCTTGAACTATACTACAGAGCAATAGTAACAAAAACATCATGGTACTGGCACCAAAACAGGCTAGTAGACCAATGTATTAAGAATTGTAATGAAAATAAATAAATATATAATTGAATAAAAGAAAAAAAAAAGAAAGAAAAGTGCAGCAAAAATGTTTTCAGTGTTTCCAGTAAACTCGGATTTTCTGCAAGATGCTCCTACACTCCCAGATGAAGGTGATATTGCTGCCTGAGAAATGCTTCTTCTTAGGGTTTCTTCAACAGGAAACAAAGCCAGAAGTGCCTACTGAGAACAAATTGAGTGTGTGAAGTTTCAAGAGCCAGGACTAACCGTGTTTGATTCCCAGTTCCAACTGCATTTTTCATTGCTATAGGGCAAAACAAAGCAAAACCTAAAAATGACCAGTGTTCCTGCACGGGAATGCTTGTATCTAGGAGAACCAAAATTGAGGGGCAAATGCGACAGGTTAAAGGCTTAGTCTTACCAAGTTTCAAGATATTCCAGGCAGATGGTAGGTGCTCCATCACAGCCTTCTGTGCAGAAGAAAGGCGGTCAGCATTTGGTGCACACTGAAGGCGGGGCAGAATGCAGAGCCTTTGCTTGTGGGTCACCACACTGAGCTCTGGACACAGCACAAGATTGCTCCAGTACCCCCTACCTCACCAAACACCCTACATGGGAAACAGAAGGGATCCATCTTGGAAAACCTTACTTGCCATCTATCCGTGGATATGGCTACCAGGGTGGTTCTGTGGCTGATCAGGTACCTGTTTTTCAACTCTCTCACCCACAGATGTGATAACTCAAAAATTTTTCTCATAAGATTTTGTGGGGTGTAGCTATCAACGTTGATCAGAAACTATACAGACACCTGGTTTCCACCTCAGAGACTAAGACTAGTGAGGCTCCAGGTAGAAGCTCAAGCCCTCTCAAACTGGCTACCTTGAATATGTTGAACACAGAGCTTTAGGTTAGGAATAGACAACTCCAAGTGCTGGAAGAAAAGAAATCAGAGTTCTGAGAGACTTTTTTTCTTTCTTTTATTTTCTCTCTCTTCTCATCCATTCTCCTCTACCCTTCCCCCTCTGGTCATCACAACCTCAACATATGTGAAACCAAGAACTTTGCAAGAAATATGTCTTTAAGAACTGAATCACCAAAATAATATAATATAGAGAAATTGCATATGCCCCACCTCCTCCCTTTTTATGTTCTTTCTTTTTTCTTCCTCCCTCTATCCCACTTTCAACCTCTTAACTTTTACTATTTATACATAGGGCAATTTTCTACATACAGATAGGAGTTTGAATTTATACATTCTTCCATAAGTTGCCCCTGTATATTCATTAGAGTTCTCCTCCAAATTTGCTAAGTTAGATTAATCCCATACCCTCACTCATTCCCCCTCAACATAATGTCCTATGCTTGACCTTCTGTCCTCTATACACCACCAGAAATAATATGCATTTTACGAAACTAATGACTATATTCTAAATAATAATTGAAGCCAACATCTGTAGAAATAGAGTGTAACTATGAATGTGTTAATAGTGGAAACTTGCTCATATATGATGTATTATTGATATTAGGATCTGTTAACATTGTCTTTCTCCACAAAAAGAGAGATTTTAGAACTATACAAGAGCAATACAAATATGTAAGGAAGTAACATTAAGACAACAGTCATGCAGAGCTGGAAAGAAATGTGAGCAATATGAAAAGACAAGGAAAGAAAGGACCACAAAATATGCAAGGAAATTCAACATTAGAAGAGGTTACATATGCAGCAGAAATGTCAGATAAAGGTTTCAGGATATACATGGATCCCATAACCTGGAGTCTCAAGGAAGATGTTAGACAGCAAATTCAGACAATGAAAGATCACTTTGACAATGAATTACATAAACAAATCCAAGAAGCAAAAGATCAACTCTACAGGGAGATAGAGGTTATATATATAACAGAAATCCTGGGAATGAAGGAAATAATAAACCAAATTAAAAATTTAAAAAAAAATATTAAAACTCAAATGAGAGTATCACCAGCAAAGTAGAACACTTAGTAGGTAGAAATCAGAAAACAAAGACAAAGTATATCATCTAAAAAAGAGTGTAGATAGCATAGTGAGACTGATAAGAAACCACAATCAGAACATCCAAGAAATATGGGTTACCATAAAGAGACTAAATTTAAGAGTTATTAGCATACATGAAGGTATGGAGGTCCAAACTAAAGGAATGAGCAATCTGTTCAATGAAATAATATTAGAAACCTTCCCAGACATGAAGAATGAGACAGAAATCCAAATCCTAGAGTCCTATGGGACACTGAATGTGCAAAATCACAAGAGATCCACACCAAGACACATTATAATGAAGATGCCCAACATACAGAACAAGGAGAGAATTTTAAAAGCCATCAGAGAAAGGAAGCAAATTCCATTTAGGAGTAAACCAATTAGGTTAATGGTGATCTTTCAACACAGTCTCTGAAAGCTAGAAGATCCTGGACCAATATATTTCTAATGCAAAAAAATAATGGGTTCCAACCAAGGATCTTGTATCCAGAAAAATTAAGCTTCAGAATTGAAGATGAAATAAAAAGCCTCCTCAATACACAAAAGTTAAAAAAATTTAAAACTAGAAAACCAGTGCTTCAAAACATACTTGGCAAAATAATACATGAAGAGAAAATGAAAAATAACAATGAAAACCAACAATGGGAGGTAGTACAGTAAAGACAAAACTAGTCAAACAGGAAAAAACAAATCAATTTAAATAACAAAAGTAAACAAATATGGGCAGAAATACAAACCATACCTCAATAGTAACCTTAAGTGTTAATGGTATAAACTCACCAATGAAAAGACATAGGCTATAGACTGGATTTAAAAAAAAAAGATCCAACAATATGCTGCCTACAGGAGGCTCATCTGATAGGAATAACATCCAAAGACTGAAGGTGAAAAGTTGGTAAAAATCATACCACTCACCCAGACCTAGGAAGAAAGCAGGGGTGTCCATACTCATATCAAATAGAATAGATGTCAAGCCAAAGTTAATCAAAAGGCATAAAGAAGGAAATTACATACCTCTCAAGGGAACCATACACCAACAAGACATAACAATCATTAATATATATGCCTGAAACAATGCAGCAGCTATATTTATCAGTCAAACTCTTGTCAAGTTCAATTGTCAAATAGACCATAACACAATAATCATGGGTGATTTTAACACACTTCTCTCACCACTGGATAGAGCTTTCAAACAAAAATTGAATAAAGAGACTATAGAATTCAATAATAAAATTAATAACTTAGACTTAATTGACATGTATAGAATATATCAACCAATATCAAGCGGGTACACTTTTTTCTCAGCAGCACATGGATCCTTCTCGAAAATAGACCATATATTATGTCAGAGGGAAACACTTAACAAATACAAAAGAGCAGAGGTACTATCATGAATTTTATCCAATCATAATGGAATGGAATGGGAAATCAAAGATAAAATAAGGAAGAAAAGTCCCTACATCACATGAACAATATGCTACTGAGTGAACACTGGGTTACAAAAGACATCAAGGAGGAAATTAAAAACATTCTTAGAGGTAAATGAAAACTCAGAAACAACATATCTAAATCTCTGGGACACTATGAAAGCAGTACTAAGAGTAAAATTTATTGCATGGAGTTTATTCCTCAAAAGAAGAAAAAGCTAATAAATAAATGACCTCACATTACATCTCAAATCCCTAGAAAAAAAGAAGAAAAAAATCAGCAGAAAATGCAGGAGAAACCAAGAAATAATTAAAATCAGAGATGAAATAAATGAAATTGAATCAAAAGAAATAATGAAAAAAATTGAGAATACCAAAAGTTGGTTCTATGAAAAAAATCAATAAGATTGCCAGACACTTAGCCATACTAACTAAGAGAAGAAGAGAGAGAACTCAAATTACTAGTATACAGGATGAAAAAGGCAATATCACAACAGACACTACAGAAATACAGAAGATAATTAGAAATTATTTTGAAACCATATACTTTAATAAAATTGAAGATAGTGAAGGTATCGATAAATTTCCTAAGTCATATGATCTGCCCAGATTGAGTCAGGAAGATATACACAACTTAAACCCACCAATATCAGGTGAGGAAATAGAAGAAGCCATCAAAAGATTAACAACCAAGAAAAACCCATTACCGGATGGACATACAGCCGAGTTTTACAAGACCTTTAAAGACCTTCCAAATTTATTCTACAAGGCCAATAACACCCTGATTTAAAAACTAGACAAAGACACCTCAAAGAAAGAAAACTTCAGACCAATATCTCTAATGAATATGGATGGAAAAAAATCCTCAATCAGATTCTGGCAAATCAGATACAAAAACATATCAAAAAAGATCATGCACCATGGTCAAGTGGGATTCATTCCTGGGATTCAAGGTTGGTTCCACATATGGAAATCAATAAATGTAATTCATCACATCAATAGACTTAAAGATAAGAACCATATGATCATCTCAATAGATGCAAAAAAAAGCATTTGACATAATATAGCACCCCATTATATTCAAAACACTACAAAAACTAGGGATAACAGGAACTTACTTCAACTTTGTAAAGAGTATCTACACTAAGCCACTGGCCTGCATCATTCTAAATGGAGAAAAACTGAAGTTATTCCCTGTAAAATCTGGAACAAGACAGGGATGCCCTCTCTCACCACTTCTATTCAACATGGTTCTTGAAACATGGGCCATAGCAATTAGACAGATGAAAGAAACTAAAAGAATAGCTATAGGAAAAGAAGAACTTAAACTAGTACTATTTGCTGATGATGTTATTCTATACCTAAAAGACCAAAATACTCTACCAAGAAACTTCTAGAACTACTAAATAAATTCAGAAAAGTGGCAGGATATAAAATGAATACCCATAAATCAAAGGCATTTCTGTATACCAGTAACAAACCCTCTGAAATGGAAATGAGGAAAACTACCCCATTCACAATATCCTCAAAAATACTTGGGAATCAACCTAACAAAAGAGGTAAAAGATCTTTACAAAGAAAACTATAGAACCCTAAAGAGAGAAATAAAAGAAGACCTCAGAAGGTGGAAAGACCTATCTTGCCCATGGGTAGGCAGAATTAATATTATTAAATGATAATACTACCAAAAGCACTAAACAGGTTCAATGCAATTCTGATCAAAATCCCAATGGCATTCCTCATAGAAATAGAAACAGCAATCATGAAATTCATCTGGAAAAATAAGAGACCCAGAATAGTTAAAACAATTCTAAGCAGGAAGAGTGAAACAGGTGGTACCACTATGCCAGACCTTGAACTATACTACAGAGCAATAGTAACAAAAACAGCATGGTACTGGCACCAGAACGGGCTAGTAGACCAATGGTACAGAATAGAGGACACAGAGACTATCCCACAAAATTACAACTACCTTATATTAGACAAAGGTTCCAAAAGTATGCACCAGAGAAAGGATAGCATCTTCAACAAATGGTGTTCGGAAAACTGGAAATCCATATGCAACAAATGAAATGGAATCCCTCTCTCTCACCATGCACAAAAGTTAACTCAAAATAAATCAAGGATCTAGAGATCAAACCAGAGACTCTGCATCTCGTAGAAGAAAAAGTCGGCCCTAATCTCCATCATGTGGGGCTAGGCCCCAACTTTCTTAAAAAGATGCCTATAGCACAAGAATTAAAACCAAGGATCAACAAATGGCACAGATTCAAACTAAAAGTTTTTTTCTCAGCAAAAGAAATAATATGTAAGGTGAATAAGGAGTGTGCATCCTGGGAACAAATTTAAACCCCTCAGACATCAGATAGACCTCTAATCTCTAGGGTATATAAAGAGCTCAACAAGATAAGCACCAAATAATAATAATAATCCAATAAATAAATGGGCCAAGGACCTGAACAGACACTTCTCAGAAGAGGATATACAATCTATCAACAAATATACGAAAAATGCTCATCATCTCTAGCAATAGAGAAATGCAAATTAAAACTACTCTAAGATACCAACTCCAGTTATCACAGCTGGGGGTGAGGGAGTTGGAAACCAGGAAACCAGGTATCTGATCAGCCATAGAACCTCGCGGGAACCGACGCCCACCAATAGATGGCAGTAAGGTTTTCCAATGTGAATTCCTTCTGTTTCCCATGTAGGGTGTTTCTTGAGGTAGAGGGTACTGGGGTGACCTTGGGCTGTGTCCACAGCTAGGTCTAGTGACTCCCAAGCAAAACTTTTGTGTTCTGCCCCACCTTCAGTGTTCACCAAGCGCCACTCTGGAAGGTCTTCCATCTGCACCTACTGCGAAGTGGGAGCTCCTTCCTTTGCACAAAACGCCTTGAGGGAGCACCTTCCATTTGCCTGGATTTTCTTGAAACTTGGTAAGACTGAGACTTTCACCTGTTGCATTTGTCCCTCAAATTTGGTTCTCCTTAATGCAAGCGTTCATGTGCAGGTGACCCCCTCTCACTGGGTGTTGGGTGGAGCTCATATACCACCGCACCCAAGGTAGAGGGGACTCCCTCATCTAGGGGGGAAACCCCTCAAACCTGGCTATTGGGGGAAGCTTGTATACCACTGCACCAAGGGTAGAGAGAACTCCTCACCCCCCCCAGGGGGGAGACCTCTTGACCCTGGGTGTCTGGGGAGCTCATATATCATCACACCCAGTGTAGAGGGACTCCCCCCTCTAGGGGGGAGACCTCTCAAAACTGGTTGTCTGGGGGAGCTCCTATTCCACCGCACCCAGGGTAGAGGGGACTCCCCCCACTAGGGAGGAGACCTCTGGAAACTGGGTGTCTGGGGCAGCTCGTATTCCACCATACACTGGGTCCAGGGGACTCCCCCCTCTAGGCGCATGACCCCTCAAACCTGGGTGTCAGGGGAGATGGTATACCTCCACACCCAGGGTCCAGAGGACTCCCCACTCTATGTGAGAGACCCCTTGAAACTGGGTGTCAGGAGGAAGCTCATATACCTCCACACCCAAGGTCCAGGGGACTCCCCCCTCTAGGGGGGAGATCCCTCAAACCTAGGTGTCTGTGGGAGCTCATACACCTCCGCACCCAGCGTTCAAGGGACTTCCCCTACTAGGAGTGAGACACTTCGAACGTGGGTGTCAGGGGGTACTGGTGTACCATCGCACCATCTAGGGGAAAGACCCCTCTAGCGTTGGTGTCTGGGGGAGCTTGTATAACATCACACCCAGGGGGGAGGGGACTCCCCCCTCTGGGGGGAGACGACTTGAACCTGTTTATTGGGAGGAGATTCCACTGAACTGAGGTTCGAGGGGACTCCCCCCTTTAGGGGGGAGACGCCACAAACCTGGTTGTCTGGGGGAACTCCCACCACACCCAGGGTTGAGATGACTTCCTCCTCTAGTGGAGAGACACCTAGTGTCAGGGGGAGCTATATACCACCGCACCAGGGTCGAGAGGATTCCCCTATCTAGGGGCAGACACTTGGACCTGGGTGTAGGGGGAAGCTCTTACACTACTGCACCCAGGTTCAAGGGGACTCCCCCCTCTAGGGGACAGATCGCCTTGAACTTGGGTGTCAGGTGGACTCCCATCCCATCCAGGGAAAAGGACACTCCCCCATAGATGTGGGAGACACCTCGACCTTGGGTGTTGGGGGAAGCTCTCACCACATCCAGGGTTTAGGGCACACAGCCCTCTAGGTGGGAGACGCTTTGACCCTGGTTGTCAGGGGGAACTCATACCCCACTGCATCCAGGGTCGAGGGGACTCCCTCCTCTAGGAAGGAGACACCTTGACCCTGGGTGTTGGGGGGAGCTCATACACCAATGCACATAGGGTCGAGGAGACTTTCTTCTCTAGGTGGAGACCCCTCGACCCTGGGTTTCTAAGGGAGCTTGTATACCATGCACCTAGGTTTGAGGGGACTCACCCGTCTAGGGGAGAAAACCCTCGACCATGGGTGTCAGGGGGAGCACATATACCACCACACCCAGGGTCAAGGGGCCTCACCCCTCTAGGGGAGAAAACCCTCAACCATGGGTGTCAGGGGGAGCACATATACCACCACACCCAGGGTCAAGGGGCCTCACCCCTCTAGGGGAGAGATCTCTTGAATTTGGGTGTCGGGAGAAGCTCCACTGCGCAGGGTAGAGGGGACTCCCTCCAATTGGAGGGACAACCCTTGAACCTGGGTGTCAGGGGGAGCTCCCACTGCACCCAGGATCAAGGGAACTCCCCCCTCTAGGGTGGAGACACCTGGACCCTGGGTGTTAAGGGGTGCTCCCACTGCACCCACGTTAGATGGGGCACCCTACTCTAGGGGAAACACTTCTTGAATCTGGCTGTCGGGAGAAGGTCCCACTGCACCCAGGTTTGAGGGGACTCCCCCCCTCTATGGGGGAGATGCCTCATCCTTGGGTGTCTGAAGGAACTCGTATAATGCTGAACTTAGATTTGAGAAGGACTCCCCTATCTAGGGGGGGAGGTGCCTTGACACTGAGAGTGTGAAGGGGTGCACTTATACCACCGCACCCAGGGTCGAGGGGAAACCCCCATCATGGGTGGAGATGCCTGGACCATGGGTGTCGGGGGGAGCTCGTATACCACCACACTAGGTTCAAGGGGACTCCCCACTCTAGGGGGGGACACCTTGACACTGGGTGTCAAGGGGAGCTCATTTACCACCGTATGCAGGGTCGAAGGGATTCCCCCCTCTAGGGGGGAGATTCCTTGACCCTGGGTGTTGGGGGGAGCTCCTATATGACTTCACCCAGGGTGGAAGGGACTCCCCCCTCTAGGGGATAGCCACCTTGACCCTGTGTGTCGGGGGGAGCTCCCACTGGACCCAGGTTCGAGGGGATCCCCCCTTCTAGGGGGGAGATGCCTCAAACCTGGGTGTCAGGGGGAGCTTGTATACCATTGTACTCAGGTTCCAGGGGACTCCCCCCTCTAGGGGGGACATGCCTCGAACCTGGGTTTCAGGAGGAGCTCGTATACCATCACACATAGGTTCAAGGGGACTCCCCAGTCCTTGGATGTAGATGCCTGTAACCTGGGTGTCAGGGGGAGCTCGTATATCACCACACCCAGGATAGAGGGGATTTCCCATTTAAGGGGGAGAACCCTCAACCCTGGGTGTCTGAGGGAGCTTGTATATCACCACTTCCAGGGTCGAGGGAACTTTCCCCAGAACAGGGAGAGTCCTCAACCCTGGGTATCAGTGGGAGCTCGTATACCACTGCACCAAGAGTCAAGGGGACTTTCTCCTCTAGGGAGGATACCCCTCGAACCTGGATGTTGGGAAAAGATTGTACACACAGCACCCATGATATATGGGACTTCCGCCTCTAGAGGGGAGACCCCTCGAACCTGGGTGTCAGGGGGACTACCACCTTACACAAGGTAGAGGGGACTCCCTCTCTAGAGGGGAGAAACCTCAAACCTGGGTTTCAGAAGGAGCTCCAACCACACACAAGGTATGGGGACACCCTCCTCTAAGGGGAACACCCTTTGAACCTGAGTGTCGGGGGGAATTCCCACCACACCCAGGATAGAGGGGACTTCCTCCTTTAGGGGGGACACCCCTCGAACCTGGGTGTCAGTGGGAGCTCCCACCGCACTCAGGTTTGAGGGGACTCCCCTATCTGGAGGGAGATGCCTCAAACCTGGGTGTCAAGGGGAGCTTATATACCAGGGCACCCAAGTTCTAGGGGACTCCCCACTCTAGGGGGGAGATACCTGGACACTGGGTGTTGGGGGGAGCTCATATACCAATGCACCCAAGATTGAGGGGACTCCTCCCTCTAGGGGGAGACACCTGGACCCTGAGTATTGGGGTGAGCACCTATACCACCACACCTGGGTCAAGGGAACTCCCCACTCTAGGGGGGGAAGATGCCTGGACACTGGGTGTCCTGGAGAGCTTGTATACCACTGCACCCAGGGTCAAGGGGCCTCCCCCCTCTGGGGGGGGTGACGCCTGGACCGTGAGTGTCTGTGAGAGCTCATATACTGAGGTACCCAGGGTCGAGGGGACTCCTCCCTTTAGGGGGCAGACACCTCATCCCCGGGTGCTGGGGGGAGCTCCCGACGCACCTAGGGTGGAAAGGACTCTCCCTCTGGGGGCATACGCCTCGACATTGGGTGTTGGTGGGAGCTCCAATGCACCCAGGGTCGAGGGGACTCCCCCCTCTAGGAGGGGGAAACCCCTTGACACTGTGTGTTGTGGAGAGTCCATATACCACCACAGCCAGGGTTAAGAGGACCCCCCTCCTTTAGGGGGGGACCCCTCGACACTGACTGTTGGGGGAGCTCGTCTACTACCTCATCCAGGGTCGAGGGTACCCCCCCTTTAGGGAGGAGATGCCTCAACCCTGGGTGTTGGAGGAGCTTGTATACCACCACACCCAATGTCGAGGGGCTCCCCCCTCTATAGGAAAGACACCTTGAACCTGGGTGTCAGGGTAGGTCATATATCACTGCACCCAGGATCAAGGGGACACCCCTCTAGGGGGGAGACGCCTGAACCATGGGTGTTGGGGAGAGCTCGTATACCACTGCACCCAGGGACGAGGGGCCTCTCCCCTCTAGAGGTAGACCCCTTGACCCTTGGTGTCACGGGGAGCACATATACCACCTCATGCTGTGTCAAGGGAACACCCCCTCTAGGGAGGAGAGCCCTCAACCTGGGTGTTGGGGAGAGCTCCAACAGCACCCAGGGTAGAGGGGACTCCCTACTCTAGGGGGGACAACCCTTGAACCTGTGTGGCAGAGGGAGCTTGCACTGCACCCAGGTTGGAAGGAACTCCCGCCTCTTGGGGGGAGACGCCTAGACCCTGGGTGTCAAGGGTAGATTCAACTGCACCCAGTGTAGATAGGTCACCATCATCTAAGGGGGACACCCCTCGAGCCTGGATGATGGGAGGAGCTTCCACCGCACCCAGGTTCGAGGGGTATCCCCGCTCTAGGGAGGAGATGCTTCAACCCTGAATGTCGGGGGGGGGAGCTCCTTTACAAACAAACCCAGGTTCGAGGGGATTTCCTCTCTAGGGGGGAGATTCCTCAACCCTAGTTGTCAGGGGGAGCTCATATACCACCGCACCCAGGGTCAAGTGAGCTCGTGTAACACCGCACCAGATTCAAGGGGACTCCTCCAATTACGGGGGAGACCCCTCCAACCTGGGGAGCTCCCACCACACCAAGGGTCGAGGGCACTACCCTCTCTAGGGAGGAGACATCTTGACCCTGGGGGTCGAGGTGACCTTCTACTTCACCTAAGGTTGAGGGGACTCCCAACTCTAAAAAGGAGACCCCTCGACTCTGGATGTCCGGGGGAGCTCGAATACCACTGCACCCAAAATCGAGGTGACTCCCCCTATAGGTGGGAGACGCCTGGACCCTGGGTGTCAGGGGTAGCAAGTATGCCACTGCACTCTTTAGGGGGAGAAGTCTGGACCCTGGGTATCAGAGGGAGCTCGTATACCACTGCACCCAGTGTCAAGGAGACTGCACCCTCTATGGGGAGATGCCTGGACCCTGAGTTAAGGGTTGTTGAGAGCCATAGCCAAGGCTGAATGACACATGGCATTTTTGCCAGAATGGAGTGGTTCAGAGGTGACGCCAGCAAGCCATTGAAATGATAATGGTTATGTTAAGCTGTGTATATTAGACCCCTGCTGTCCACCTCAGCCTGCTACTTTGGAGTTCTTTGCTACTTTGGAGTTGTCGCTGGGATTCCTGGAAAGTTCCCATTGGTTGGGGAAGTGCCAAAGGAGGGAATTCCAGTTGGTGTTTCCTGGAGGAGCCACATGGTGTCCAGGAGAATTCCCGGGGCGCGTGTGTGGAGTGTGCTGGTGGAGTTCAGAAATAAAGTTTGCTCCTGCTTCAGTGCCTCTTGATTTGTGCCCAGCCAGACTGTGGCATTTGGTGGCCCATTCAGTGAACACCTGAAGTTTGGAGGTAAGTGAAATTGCTCGCCCCTGAGGGAAGGCGAGAGAATGGGTGACCATTTCAAAAAACAATGTGTTCTTGTTTTGATTTGTTTTGTTTTTGTTTCAAGCTGCCTATCCCTAGAACTCTCTCAGGCAAACTGGGAAAAATGGTTGGCTCAAGGTTTGAAGTTGTTCTCCCCTGAGGAAGAGATAGAAATAGACCACAAATGTACATGTCAGGAAAACTGAAAAATTGATACAACGATTTTTTGTTCCATTTTTGTTTCATTCTGTTTCGGTTTTGTTTTGTGTTATCTTGTTGGGTTGCATTATCTTTATAGTAGATTAGAAATCAGTAAAAAACAAACTAAAGAGTGTTAAGTAAATTGTTAGAGGTTCAGACCATGGAGAAAGACATTTTAGATCAAGTAAAAGAGAAGGTCTCTCGAGCTAGTCAGAGAGAGGAAGAAAATTTAAAGGAGGAAGAACTATTAGGGAAAAAGTTACAACAGGAGGCTGCTACTAACACCTTTCTATCACCAAAGGGCATAAGTGTCCAACCAACTGCTCCACATATAGAGACAACATATGCTATGGTGCCCCCACCCCCCGTAGTTGATAGATGGGATCCTGAGACAGGACCTCAAAGATTAGCATGCCCTGTATTTGAGAGGGCAGGAGGTCAGTGAAATCACCATGTTTTAGATTTCAAAACAGTGAAGCAGCTAAAAGAGGCTGGAACAACCTATGGTCCTCAAGCCCCCTTCACTATACGCTTGGTTGAATCCATTACCAACTTGAACATGACGCCAGCAGATTGGACTAGTATGTGTAAATCTGTGCTAAATGGAGGACAATACCAATTATGGAAGGTTGCCAATGAGGAATTTTGCATGGAGACGGCTAGGTGAAATGCAGCAGCCAGTTACCCTCAAAGAAATCTAGATATGTTGTTAGGAAAAAATCTTAAGAGGATCAGCAGCAACAAATTAGATATGATCCTGCTATATATTCACAAATTTCTACAATATTTGCTATGGAAGGTAGCCAATGAGGGATTTTGCATGGAGACGGCTAGGTGATATGCAGCAGCCGGTTATCCTCAAAGAAATTTAGATATATTGTTAGGAAAAGGACCTTATGAGGGTCAATCGCAACAAATTGAATATGATCCTGTTATATATTCACAAATTGCTGCAGACGCAGTTAGAGCATGGAAGACTTTACAAGGACATGGAGATTTACAAGGTCAATTACCTAAGGCAATAAAGGAAGCTAATGAACCTTACGTTGAATTTGTAGATAGGCTCATTCAAACAGCTACCAGAGTTTTTGGGGATACAGAGAAAGCAATGCCATTAATTAAACAGCTAGCCTTTGAACAAGCAAACAGATGGTGTAAGGAGGCCATTAGAGCATGGAAACATGGAGATTTAAACACATATATCAAATTATGTAGAGACATTAATGAACAAGGGCAAGTCCTGGCAGCTGCAGTACAACAGGCTTTAGATGCCAGGCTGAAAATATACTACAATTGTGAACCAACAGAACATTTTAAAAGGAGTTGCCTCATTGGAGGAGGGTTTAACAAAGCTAGGTGTCAAAGGAGTAGAATACTGGGTATTTGCCCATGACTCCATAAAGGTAGACATTGGGCTAATGAATGCCATTCTCAAACCACCATAGGGGATACTCCATTATCAAAAAACGGACAAGGACCAGGTGTTTACCCATGATATCATGGAGAAAAGCACTGGGCTCCTTTGTCAAAAAATGGACACAGGGGCCCAATGCTCCAGGGCCCACAACCACAAATCTACGGGGCAATGGAGGAACCCAGCAACACCATCAGGGTAGTGCCCAGGACACATTATACATCAGATCCCTCATCAGACAAACCAGAGGGAGTGCAGGGTTGGACATGTGCGCCTCTGCCAGAGCAGTACTAACTCCAGAGATGGGAGTTCAAATCATTCCCACAGGAGTAAAAGGACCACTTCCCCAAGGAACAGTAGGCTTATTATTGGGATGCAGTTCTTGTACAATAAAAGGACTTATGATAAGTCCTGGGGTAATTGATCCCGATTATGAAGGTGAAAAAAATTATAACTAGTTCTCCAACAGGTATATCAGTAATTTCACCAGGAGATAGAATAGCACAGTTATTAATAATACCCAGTCTGTATGATAAATTTTCCAGTAGTACTGTAGAAAAAGGTTCCAGGGAATTAGGCTCCACAGATTGGGCTATGCTGTCTTTAAATTTAGATTCTCGCCCAATGCTAAAACTAAATATTCATGGACATGAATTTAAAGGGCTACTGGACACAGGTGCAGACCTTAGCATCATCTCTCATCAAGAATGGCCACAACATTGGCCATTACAACAAGCCACTCAAACACTTCGGGGCCTAGGAGTGGTGACTAATCCCCATAGAAGTGCAATGGTATTAGATTGGAAAGATCCTGAAGGATGTGAAGGAACTATACAGCCATATGTATTGGATCATCTTCCTATAAAAATATGGGGATGAGATGTCCTAGATCAATTAGGTTTGACATTAACAAATAAGATCAATCCAAATGCACCCACTATTAGGGCTAGACAAGGTTTAAGAAAGAAAAAAAGATTAGGAGAACAAGAACAAGGAATAGCAGCACCAATTCAAATAGATCAAGGAATAAATAGACATGTATTGGGTTTCAGAAGGGTTCACTGAGACTATAAAAATTACTTGGAAATCAGAAAGACCAGTATGGGTTTCTCATTGGCCCTTGACTAAAGAAAAGATACAAGCAGCCCATGACCTGGTCAAACAACAATTAGTGGAGGAACATATACAACCTTCTGCATCTCCCTATAATACTCCCATTTTGTCATCAAAAAGAAATCTGGTAAATGGAGATTATTGCAAGATTTAAGAGCCGTTAATAATGAGATGGTTATTATGGGACCTGCTCAATCGGCGATTTCCCAATTGTCTGCTTTGCCAAAAACCTGGTATGTTTTAGCTATAGATATTAATGATTGTTTTTTTTTTTCAATTCCAATTCATTCTGTGGATAGTCCACGTTTTGCATTTACTATCCCTGCACTGAATCATGAAGATCCTGATCAGAGATATGAATGGAAAGTACTCCCTCAAGGGATGGCTAACAGCCCAACTATGTGTCAAATTTATGTTAACAAAGCAATCCAGCCACTTAGAAATCAAAATCCTGAACTACAAATATTTCACTATATGGATGATGTATTATTAGCACATAAAGAGAACAACACATTGGTAGAATGTTATGTCACACTTACAAAGTTATTAGAAAAGTACTATCTAGGAATAGCAATAGATTAAGTACAATTAAATTTTCTAATTAATTATTTAGGAGTTCTATTATCCTCAACCATGGTCTGTCCACCAAAAATTCAAATATGAGTAGATCAACTCCAATCACTTAACGACTTTCAAAAGTTATTAGGAGACATAAATTGGATAAGGCCTTATCTAGGCATACCAGCAGGAGAGTTGGGACCTTTATTTGACATTCTAAAAGGTCCATCAGATCTAAATTCACCCTGAATGTTAACGTCTGAAGCAAGAAAAGAATTAAAAATTATTAAAACATATATGGAAAATATGCATTTGGATTGAATTGATATGTTTGCCTTTATTATTTATTGTAATGCCAACAAAAACATTCCTACAGGAGTATTTTGGCAAGATGGTCCATTATTGTGGATACATTTATCTTATTCTCCTAACACTATTCTTTCTAGGTATCCTGAACTTTAGGACAATTGATACTCAAAAAAATAAAAGCAGCAACGGGAGTGTTTAGAATTTCTCCCAATAAAATTATTACTCCATATACTATGAATCAAATTGCTGAGTTAGCTAATGAGTTAAATACTTGGGCAATAATCATATGTAAATCTAATGTTTCCTTTGATAATCTCTTATCATCTAATTCTTTGTTGTCTTTTTGGTCTTCTCATCCTGTAGTTTTTCCAAAAATGATAAGAAAAACACCTATCATGAATGCTCCAAATATATTCACTGATGGGTCAAATAATGGTACAGCAGCAGTAGTTACCCCTGATCAAACTTTTACATTTTAGTACCCAAACAATCAGCTCAAAAGGTAGAGCTTAATGCAGTATTAAAAGCTTTTGTGATGTTTAAAGATTCTGTATTTAATTTATTTTCTGATAGTCAGTATATAGTTAATGCTATAGTATCCCTTGAAGATGCTGGTAAGATTTCCTCTTACTCTACTGTTTTCTCTTTTTTTTTCACTATACAAAGTCTAATCTGGGATAGAAAAGATCCATCCTTTATAGGACATATCAGAGCACATACAGAATTGCCTGGAGCCCTTAGTTTGGACAGTGATTTGGCAGATAAAACTACACATGACATACATATTTTCTCTACAATAGAAGAAGGCATACATTTTCATAAAAGGTTTTATGTCAATGCCAATACTTTACAAAAGCATTTTAAAATAACTAAGGAACAAGCACAACAATGTCAAAACTGTGTGACCTTTTTACCACAATTAATCTTGGAGTCAATCCTAGAGGACTGATACCTAACCATATTTGGCAGATGTACGTCACACACTTGCCAGAATTTGGAAAATTAAAATATTTGCATGTTATAGTTGATACTTATTCCAGATTTTTGATGGGCTCCTTCATGCTGGAGAAAAAACTAAAGATATTATAGCTCATTGCTTACAAAATTTTGTCACTGTGGGCATTCCAAAACAGTTAAAAACAGATAATGCCCCTGGTTATACTTGTACCTCTTTTAAGCAGTTTTGCTCATCATTTGGCATTACTCATATAATAGGAATCCCATACAATCCACAGGGACAAGGCATAGTTGAAAGAGCTCATCAAACTATTAAAATGTACTATTAAAGCAAAAAGAGGGAATTGGAAAGGGGTAAATATCCCCCAAAGATAAACTTAAAATAACCCTTTTTACTCTAAACTTTTAAAATTTGGATTCATCAGGGCTTAATGCTGCAGAAAGATATATGAATCCAAAAAATGTACATAAGTCCAGGTTACTTTGGAAGGATATTCTAACAGGACAATGGAAAGGTCCTGACCCAGTGATTGTCTGGATTTGGGGTTCTGTTTGTGTGTTTCCACAGGGAGACAGCAGCCAATTTGGATTCCAGAGAGTCTAACCAAAGCGATTTCTATAGACCAAAAAGAAGATTATTTGACACGAATCCATAACAGCTGATATCCAGAGCTCCAGCTTGGCTATTCTTACATCTGCAACATGGTTCTCCCACACCTGGAGGCTAATGAATAATGAACACCATTAAGGCCTATTTCAAATGTAAAAAAAAAACTTGAGGCTTGCTTGTGGGAATACCTTCATACCCATATGCAAGTTACAGAAAAAAGGATGGGATATCCAAATAAGAGGTGGTAACCAGGATGCTTTTTTCAATATCTATTTTATTATTGCCTTTTCCCACATCATAAAGTTTTATTTTGCTTTTTGAACTCATACAGACCTAGGTTAATGTTTTTCTGATCAGTTCTACTTTTTGACTGTGGAGTTTTAAACATTGCAATGGAGATTCCACCTGTGTGAAGCCACAAAGCCTTTACTATTGTCTTATGTGTTGTATGTTATGTGTGAACACTTATGTTTTGTGTTGTATATCTGTATGTGGGTATGTCCAAATATCATATATGAGGAGCGCTCATGAAAAAATGGATTCAAATTTTTTTTATTCACGTGATTTAAATGTTTTAATTTAAATTAGGTAAATAGCTGTTGAGGATTGTTTTAAAATGTGAACAAAAAAGGAGGTTAACAGATCTGTTTGTTTACTTTCACCTTTCCTTTTCATTATATCTAATTCTATTCAGGATGCTCAATTGTTTAGAAAATTGCTTTCTTTTAATGCCTGCTGGATTGTTACATAACTTTTTTTTTTTTTTTTTAGCTATCATTGCCAGAATTCCTATCTTCATCCCAGTGCTGGTGAAGACAAAGATAAAAACAAGCTACAGCTTCTGAGATAGCTATCACGACAAACTGTATAAACTGATGCACCAATGAATAATGTAACTCAACAAGTGATGCTCAATCAAGGAGTCGATTTACTTTGGGAGGAAATGAATATATTAATAGATTCCTCTGCTTTGAACTGCTTGCAGAACTTGCCTGGACTATTTATCACTTGTATGCATTGTGAACTATCTGTTGGAGCAGCGAATTGTGGTAGTGCTGGAGTATCTCTGCTGATGGTGTCACTGGTGATACAATTTTTCCAAAGGAGCCATCAATTGGTTTGGCGTCCTGGCATTTCTGTATCCTCTTCCCTTCTTCTAGTGATGGTCTAAAATTTGGGGGCCAACAGATGTGAGGCAAAGAACCTAACACCCCCACTGGCACCAATCCCAAATTTGGGGGCCAACAAAGATGAGGCAAAGAACCTCACCCCCCACTGCTGCAAAGGCCAAATTTGGTGGCCAAGAGAGGTGAGGCAAAGAACCTAAACCTCCCCCGCAACTGGTGCAAAGGCCTCTCCACAAGTATGGCTGTATGCTGGACTGGTAGTCAGTGATGGGTATGATCCAATTGCAGTGGTACAAACCTAAGACAGGATGCTGACGCCTTGAGGTCAGCTCATCTGATGACGGGTAATGACCATATGTAGTATTGGAGAGCCTAACAGGCACAGTCCCTAAGCCACGTTGCTTGTTGTTTAATTAAACAGAAGGGGGAGATGTTGAGAGCCACAAGAGGTCAGAATGACCCCTGGCATTTGCCAGAGGGAATGTTTGAAAGGTGATGCCAGTGAAGTTATATATAGCTTAACTCAAATCATCATTGAGATGATGATTTGAGTTAAGCTATATATAATTGCTGTGATGCTGGATTGATCCTATTGTATATTTGACCTTTACTGTTGGGCCTCAGGCGCTGGCTACTTTGGATTTCTGGGCTACTTTGGAGTTCTCCCTGGGATTCCCAGAGAGTTCCCCAAAGAAGTGACGGAGGAGGAGAGAATTCTAGAGGAGGGATTTCCGGTTGGTTTGTGGTGTGTCCCAGGAGAAGGCCACGTGGATGGCTTTAGCGGAAAAGTGCAGGTAAGATTTGAAATAAACTAGTTGTTGTTTGAACCTACAAGGCTTTGTGTCAGCTCGATTACTCGTGCCCAGCCAGTCTGTGGCATTGTGGGACCTCAGATACCACTGCACCCAGGGTGAGGGATTCCCCATGCCAAGAGGGAGTCATCTTTGCCCTGGGTATTGCGGGGAGCTTGTATACCACTTCACCCAGGGTCAAGAGGACTCCTTACTCTAGGGGGCAGTCACCTCAACCTTGGGTGTTTGAGAGAGCTGGTATACCACCGCACCAGGGTCCAGGAGACGCCCCTCTCTAAGGGGGAGATACCTCAACCCTGGGTGTTATGGGGAGCTTTTATACCATGGCACCCAGGGTGGAGTGTACTCCCCCCTCTGTGGGGTAGACGCCTTGACCTTGGGTGTCTGGGGGAGCTCATATCCACCACACTGGTTTGAGGGGATTCCCACCTCTTGAGTGCAGACACCTCAACCTTGGAATTCAGGGGGACCTCCCACCACACCCAGGGTCGAGGGGACTCCCCCCTAGAGGGGAGGCCTCTCAACCCTGGGTGTCTGGGGGAGCCCATATATCACCATGCCCGCTTTGATGGGACTCCCCCCTCTAAGGGGGAGACCCCTGGACTCTGGGTGTAGGGGGAAGCCCATATACCACCGTATCCATGGTGGAGGATACTCCACCATCTAGCGGGGAGCCCCCTCAACCCTGGGTGTCCGGGGGAGCCCATATACCACCACACCCAGGGTCGTGGGGACTACTCCCCTAGGGGCGAGATCCCTCGACCCTGGGAGTTGTGGGGAGCTCATATACCTACGCACCAGGTTTGAGGGAACTCCCCCTTCTAAGGAGGAACACCTGGACCCTAGGTGCTGGTGGAAGCTCTTATACCACTGCACCAGGGTCTAGGGGACTCCACCCTCTAGGGTGGAGACGCCTGGACTCTGGGTGTTGGGGGAGCTCCCACCGCACCCAGGATCGAGGGGACTCCCCTCACTAGGGGGAAGACCCCACAACCTGGTGTATCGCTGGGAATTCATATACAATCGCACCAGGGTTGAGGATTCTCCCTATTCTAGGGGAGAGATGCCTAGACCCTGGTTGTCCCTGGGAACTCATAAACCACCGCACCCAGGGTCAAGAGGACTCCCCACTCTAGGGAGGAGACACTTGGACCCTTGATGTCAGGGGGAGCTAGTATACCACCACACACAGGGTCATGGAAACTCCTCCTTCTAAGGGGGATAAGCCTGGACCCTGGGTGTGTGTGTGGGAGCTCCTAAACAACCGCACTAGGTTCGAGGGGACTCCCCCTAAAAGGGGACAGATGTCTCGACCTTGGGTGTCAGGGGAAGCTCCCACTGCACCCATGATTGAGGGGATTACCCCCTCTAGGGGGGAGATGCCTCAACCCAGGGTGTGTGGGTGGGGCAGCTCCTACTGCAGCCAGAGTTGAGGAGACTACCCCCAATTGGGGGAGACCCCTAAACCCTGAGTGTCAGGGGGAGCTCATACACCTCCAGATCCTGGGTAGAGGGGACTCCCCCTCTAGGGAAAAGATCCCTCTCCTGGATGTTGGGGGAGCCCATATACCACTGCACCCAGGGTTGAGGGGACTCCCCCTACTTGGGGGGAGGCCCTTAGATCTGGGTGTCAGGGGGAGCCTGTATACCACTGCACCCAGGGTCAAGGGGGATTTCCCCTCTAGGGGGAAGACCTCTCAACCCTGATTTTTTGGGGCAGCCCGTATACCACTACACCCATGGTGGAGGGGAATTTCCCCTTAGGGGGGAGACCCCTCGACCCTGGGTGTTCGGGGAAGCTTGTATACTACCGCACCCAGGGTAGAGGGGACTCCCCCCTCTAGGGGATGACTCCTGGATCCTGGATGTCGGAGGGACCCCTTATACCACCGCACCCTGGGTCAAGGGGACTCCTCCTTCTGGGGGGAGACCTCTCGATCCTGGGTATCATGGGGAGCCTGTATACCACCACACCCAGGGGCGAGGGGCCTCTCTCCCGTAAGGGGGAGACATCTCAACCTTGGGTGTTGGGGGGAGCTCATATACCACCGCACCCTGGGTCTAGGGAACTCCCCCCTCTAGGGGAAAGACGCCTGGACCCTGGGTGTTGGGGAGCTCCTATACCAATGCACTCAAAATCGAGGGAACTCTCCCCTCTAGGGGAAAGATGCCTGGACCCTGGGTGTCAGGGGTGCTCGCATACCATCGCACCCAGAATCGAGGAGATTCTCCCCTCTGGGGGGAGATGCCTGGACCCTGGATGTTGAGGGGCGCTCCTATATCATTACACCAAATGTCAAGGGGACTGCCCCCTCTAGGGGTCAGCCCTATTGAACCTGCGTGTCGAAGGGAGCTAGTATACAACCGCACCCAGGGTGGAGGGGATTCTCCCCTTTATGGGGGAGACCCTTTGACACTGGGTGTCCAGGTAAGCTCCTATACCACAGCACCAAGGGTCTATGTGACTCCCCCCTTTAGGAGGGCAACCCCTCTACCACCGCACCCAGGGGCGAGGGGACTCCCTCCTGTAAGGGGGAGATGCCTCGACCCTGGGTGTTTGGGGGGAGCTCGTATACCACCGCACCCAAGTTCGAGGGGACTCCCACTAATAAGGGGCAGACTCCTTGACGTTGGGTGTCGGGGGGATCATGTATACTACCCCACGCAGGGTTGAGGGGAATCCCTCCACTTGGAGGGAGACCTCTCCACCCTGTGTGTTGGAGGGAGCACTTATACCACAACACCCAGGGTTGAGGGGAATCACCCCCTATGGGGGAGACCCCCGACCCTGGGTGTTGGGGGAATCTTGTACACCACTTCACCCAGGGTCGAGGGGACTCCCCCCTCTGGGGGGAGACTTCTGGATTCTGGGTGTTGTTGGGAGCCCATATACCACCACACCCAGGGTCGAGGGTACTCTCCAACCTCCCCTCAGCTTGGGTGTTGGGGGGAGCTCATATACCACTGCAACCTAGGTCGAGGGGACTTCCTCCTCTAGGGGAAAGACGCCTGGACTCTGGCTGTCAGGGGAACTCCCATACCACAGCACAAAGTATCGAGGGGACTCCCCTCTCTAGGGGAAAGACGCATGGACCTGGATGTCTGGGGTGCTCCTGTACCATCCTAGCCAGAATCGAGGAGATTCCCCCCTCTAGGGAGGAGATGCTTAGACCCTGGTTGTCAAGGGGAGCTCCTGTACCATCGCACCAAGGATCAAGGGGTCTTCCCCCTCTGGGGGGGGGAGCCCTCTCAACCCTGGGTGTCAATGGGAGCTAGTATACAACCGCACCCAAGGTTGAGGGGATTCTCCCCTTTTATGTGGCAGACCCTTCATCCTGGGTGTTGGGGGGAGCTTATATACCACTATACCCAGTCAAGGGTACTCCCACCTCTAGGGTGGAGACCCCTCACCCCTGGGTATGGGGGGAGCTCATATACCACCTCACCCAGGGTGGATGATTCTCCCCCTACTAGGGGGCAGATGCCTCGACCTTGGGTATGGGGGGGAGCTTCCACTGCACTCAGGGTAGAATGGATTCCCCCCTTTAGGGAGGAGACCCTTTGACCCTGGTTGTCGGGCAGAGCTTGTATACCACCGCACCCAGTGTTGAGGGGCTCCCCCTCTGGGAGAACACTCGACCCTGGGAATCTGAATGAGCTTGTATACCACCATACCCAGGGTCCAGGTGAATCCTCCCTCTATGGGGGAGACGCCTGGACCCTGGGTGTTGGGGGAGCTTGTATACAACCACATCCAGAAATGAGGGGACTACACCCTCTAGAGGGGAGACACCTGGACCCTGGGTGTCTGGGATAGCTCACATACCACCGCACCAAGGGTCTAGGGGACTCCTCCCTTTAGAGGGGAGACACCTCTACCAGTACACCCAAGGTCTAGGGGACTCTCGCCTCTAAGGGTGAGATGCCTCGACCCTGGGTGTTGTGGGGAGCTCATATGCCACCACACCCAGGTCAAGGGGACTCTCCCTACTAGGGGGAAGATGCCTCGACCTTGGGTTTTGGGGGGAATTCCCACTGCATCCAAGGTCGAAGGGATTTCCCACCCCCCTACTGGAAAGACACCTCCACCCAGGGTGTCAGGGGCAGCTCCTACATAGCTATGGTCAAGGGGACTCCCACTTCTAGGGGGGAGACCCCTCTCCTGAGTTTTGGGGGAGCCCATATACCACTGCACCCAGGGTCGAGAGGACTCCCCCCTAAAGGGTGGAGATCCCTTGACCCTGGGTGTCAGGGGTAGCCAGTATACTACTGCACCTAGGGTCAAGGGTACTCTCCCCTCTAGGGAGGAGACCCCTTGACCTGGGTGTTGTGGGGTGCTCATACACCACCGCAACCAGGGTTGATGGGACTCCCCCATCTCAGGAAGAGACCCCTCGATTCTGGGTGTTGGGGGAAGCCCAAATACCACTGCACCCATGGTCGAGGAGACTCAACCCTCTCAGGGGGAGATCTCTTGACCCTGGGTTTCAGTGGGAGCCCATATACCACCACACCCAGGGTCAGGGAATCCCCCCTCTCGGGAGGAGACCCTTTGACCCTGGGTGTCGTGGGGGAGCCCGTATACTACCACACCGAGGGTCGAGGGGAATCCCCCAACTAGGGGGGAGACCCTTCCACCTTGGGTGTTGGGGAAATCTTGTATACCACCAAATCCAGGGACGAGGGGACTTCCCTCTCTCTGGGGAAGACCTCTCAACCCTGGGTGTTGGGGGGAGCCCATATACCACTGCACCAGGGTCTAGGGAACTCTTCCCTCTATGGGGGAGACCCCTTGGCAATAGGTTTCAGGGGGAGCCTATATACCACTGCAGCCAGGAACGAGGTGACTCCTCCGTCCAGGGGGAAGACCCCTCGAACTTGGGTGTCCAGGGGAGTCCATACACTACCGCACCTAGAGTCAAGGGGACTCCCCATTTTAGAGGGGAGACCCCTGGATCCTGGGTGTCGGTTAAAGCTCTTATACCACCACACCCAGGGTGAAGGGGACTCTCCCCTCTAGGGGATGACCCCTCAAACCTGGGTGTTGGGTGGAGCTCATATACCACAGCACCCATGGTCTAGGGGACTCCTCCCTCTAAAGGGGTGACCCCTTGACCCTAAGTGTTGGAGAAAGTCATATACCACCGCAGCCAGGGTCGAGGTGACTCCTCCTCTAGGGGGAGACCCCTTGAACCTGGGTGTCCAGGGAGCACCAAAGGTGGAGGGGAATCCCCCCTCTAGGAGGGGAAACTCCTCAACCCTGGGAGTCAGGGAGGGCTCGTATACCACTTCACCCAGGGTCAAGGGGACTCACCCCTCTCCAAGGGAGACCCCCCCCACCCTGGGTGTCGGGTGAAGCTCCTATACCACCGCACCTAGGGTCGAGGGGATTCCCCCCTCTCTGGGGAAGACTTCCGACCCTGGGTGTCCAGAGAAGCCAGTATACCACCACAACCTAGGGCGAGGGGACTCCCCCTTCTAGGGGGGAGATGCCTGGATCCTGGATGTCTGGGGAAGCCTGTATACCAATAACCCAGGATCGAGGGGACTCCCCCTTTTAGGGGGAGACCTCTCGAACCTGGGTGACATGGGGAGCCCATATACCATCGCTCCCTGGGTTGAGGGGACTCCCCCCCACTCTAGAGGGGAGATGCCTGGACCCTAGGTGTTGGGGGGGATCTCATAGACAACCACACCTAGAATCGAGAGTACTCCCCCTTCTAGGGGGAAGATGCCTGGACTGTGGATGTCAGGGGAAGCTCATGTACCACCACATCAAGGGTCAAGGGGACTGCCCCATCTAGGGGGGAGCCCCCTCAACCCTGGGTGTCAAGGGGAGCTAGTAAAACTGCACCCAGGGTCGAGGGGATTCCCCCCTCTAGGGAGGAGATCCTTTGACCCTGGGTGTGTGGGGAGCTCATATAACTCTGCACCCATTTTCGAGGAAACTCCCCTCTCTAATGGGGAGACCCCTGGATCCTGGATATCAGGGGTAGCTCGTATACCACCACACCCAGGGTTGAGGGGACTTCACTGTCTAAGGAGGAGATGCCTGGACCCTGGATGTTGAGGAAAGCTCAAATAGCACCACACTCAGGATCGAGGGGACTCACCCCTCTTGGGGGGACACCCCTCAACTCTGGGTATTGTGGAGAGCCCATATACCACTGCCCCAGGTTCGAGGGAGGGGACTCTCACTTTTAGGGGAGATACCCCTTGACCTGGGTGTCTGGGGGAGCCTGTATATCACCTCACGAGGTTCGAGGAGACTGCCCTTTTAGGAGGGAGTCCCCCTCAACCTGGGTGTCGGTGGGAACTCATATACTACCGCACCCAGTGTCAAGGGGACTCCCCTTTTAGGGGGAAGACCCCTCAGCTTGGGTGTTGGGGGGAGCCGGTATACCACCGCAACCTGGGTGAGGGGACTCCCCCCTCTAGGGTGTAAATGCCTGTACCCTGGATGTCGGGGGTAGCCCTATGCCACCGCACCCTGGGTGGAGGGGACTCCCCATTCTGGGGGTAGACCTCTCAATCCTGGGTGTCGTGGTGCACCCATATATCACTACACCCAGGGTCAAGGAGACTGTCCCCCCTAATTGGGAGACTCCTAGACCCTGGGTGTCGGAAAGAGCTCCTATATCACTGCACCCAGAATTGAGAGGACTCCCCCCTCTAGGGGAAAGATGCCTGGACCCTGGATGTAGGGTGTGCTCGTGTACCATTACACCCAGAATCGAGGAGATTCCCCCCTCTGTGGGGGGGGGAGTCGCCTGGACCCTGGATGTCGAGGGGAGCTCCTGTACATCGCATCAAGGGTCAAGGGGACTGTGCCCTCTAGGGGTCAGCCCCCTCGACCCTGGGTGTTGAGGGGAGCTAGTATACAACAGCACCCAGGGTCGAGTGGAATCTCCCCTTTAATGGGGAAACCCTTCTACCCTGGGTGTTGGGGGAAGGGGAGCTCCTATACCACCAAACCCAATGTCGAGGGTTCTAGAAAGGGGAGACCCCTTGACTCTGGGCACCCAAGATCAAGGTGAATCCTCCCTATAAAGGGGAGATGCCTGGACCCTGGGTGTCGGGGGAAACTTGTATACCACCGCGCCCAGAATAGAGGAGACTCCCCCTTATAGGGGGGAGATGGCTGAATGGGTATTGGGGTGAGCTCATTTACCACTGAACTAAGGGTCTAGGGAACTCCCCCCTTTAGGGGGAAGACCCTTCTACCAGAGTATCCAGGGTTGAGGGGACTCCGCCCATCTAAGTGAGAGACACCTGGACCCTGGTTGTTGGGGGGGAGCTTGTATATCACTTCACCAGGTATACAAGCTCCTCCTTCTAGCAGGGAAACGCCTGGACCCTGGGTGTCAGGGAGAGCTCGTACTCCACCACACCAAGGGTCTAGGGGACTCCCCCCTTTATGGGGAGACCCATACCACCGCATCCAGGGTGGTATGGGTCTCCCCTCAAAGGGGGAGATGCCTTGCCCTGGTTGTGGGTGGGGGGGACTTGTATACCACACAACCAGGGTCGAGGGACTCCCCCTACTGTGGGGCAGATGCCTCGACCTTGAGGGTCTGGGGGAGCTCCCACTGCACCCAAGTTCGAGGGAATTCCTCCTTATAGTGGGGAGATGTCTCGAACCAGGGTGTCATGAGGAGCTACTACCACAGCTAAGGTCGAGGGGACTCCCCCGTCTAGGGGGAGAACCCTTGACTCTGGGTGTCTGGTAGAGCTCATATACCACTGGACCCTGAATCGAGGGGACTTCCCCCTCTAGGGGGAAGACCACTCTCCTTGGTGTTGGGTGCAGCCTATATACAAACCACACCCAGGGTCCTGGGGACTCCCCCTTCTAGGGGGTATACCCCTCCACCTGGGTGTTGGAGAAAGCCCATTTACCACCCAGGGTTGAGGATAATCTCTCTTCTCGGGAGGAGGCCCTTAGACCCAGAGTGTCGAGGCGGGGGAGCCCGTATATTACTGCTCGCAGGGTCGAGGGGAATCCCCCTTTTTGTAGGGAGACCCCTCGACCCTAGGTGTCGGGGAGAGCACATATACCACTGCACCCACTTTCAAAAGTAATTCCTTCTCTAGTGGGGAGATCCTTCGACCCTGGATTTTGGGGGAAGCTTGTATACCACTGCACCGAGGGTCAAAGGGACTCCCCCATCTCTGGGGAAACCCCTGGATCCTGGGTGTTCGAGGGGAGCCACTATACCACCACAACCAGGGTCGAGGAGACTCCCCACTCTCAGGGGAAGACCCCTTGACCCTGGGTGTCAGGGGAGCCCATCCACCACCGCATAAGGGTCCAAGGGACTCCCCCCTCTAGTGGGGAGACCCCTCGACCCTGGATGTCTGGGGAGCCAATATGCCACCGCTCCCAGTAACGAGGTGACTCCTCCCTCCAGGGGAGAAATCCCTCACCTTCAGTGTCAGGGAAAGCTCATATAACACCGCACCCTGGGTCGAGGGGACTCTCCACTCTATTAGGTGACCTCTCAACCCTGGGTGTCAGGTGGAGCTCATATACCACCACACCCAGAGTCGATGGAAATCCCCCCCTCTAGGGGGGAGACCCCTCGAACCTGGGTGTTGGGTGAAGCTCATATACTACTGCACCCAAGGTCGAGGGGACTCCCACCTCTCGGGGTGACACCCCTTGACCCTGGGTGTCTGAAGAGCCCATATACCACCGCCCCAGGTTCGAGGGGACTTCCCCCTCTAGGGGGGACAACCCTCGACCCTAGGTGTCCAGGGGAGCCTGTATACCACAGTTCCAGGATTGAGGAGTCTCCCCCATCTAGGGGGGAGACCCCTTGACCCTGGGTGAGGGGAAGAGTCCATATACCACAGCACCCTGTGTCGACGTGACTGGCCTTTTAGGGGGGAGTCCCCTCGACCCTGGGTGTCGTGGGGAGCCCGTATACCACCACACCCTAAGGGGGAGACCCCTCAACTTTGGATGTTGGGGTAGCTCATAAACCACCTAACCCTGCGTCGAGGGGAATCTCCCCTCTAGGGGAAAGACACTTGGACCCTGGGTATCGAGGGGAGCTTCTATACCACTGCACCCATAATCCAGAAGACTTCCCCATCTAGTGGGGAGAGGCCTGGATCCTGGATGTTGGGGGTCTCATGTACCATTGCACTAAGGGTCAAGGGGCCTGCCCCCTCTAGGGGGGAGGCCCCTCGACCCTGGGTGTCAAGGGGAGGTAGTATACAACCGCATCCAGGGTCGAGAGGATTCCCCCCTTTAGGTGGTAGACCCTTCAAACCTGGGTGTCTGGGGGAGTTCGTATACCACTGCACCCAGGGTCTAGGTGAATCCCCCCTCTAGGGGGGAGATGCCTGGCCCCTGGGTGTTGGGGTGAGCTCCTATACCACCACACTCAGAATCGAGGGGACTATCCCCTTAGAGGAGAGACGCCTGGACCCTGGGTGTCGGCGGGAGTTCATATAACACCGCACCAAGGGTCTAGGGGACTCCCTACTTTTAGCGGAGAGACCCCTCTACCACCACACCCAGGGTTGAGGGACTTCCCCCTCTTGGAAAGATACCCCTTGACCCTAGGCATATATACCATGGCACCCAGGGTCGAGGGGAATCCCCCCTCTAGGGGGGAGACCCCTTGACCCTGATTTTCTGGGGGAGCATGTGAATCACTGCACCCAGGGTCGAGTACAATCCTTCTTCTAATGGGGAGACCCCTTGACCCTTGGTGTCGGGGTGGAGAGGAGCCCATGTATCACCACACCAGGGTGGAGGGGAATACCCCTTCTTTGGGGAGACCCCTCAACCCTGGGTTTTGGGGAATCTTGTATACCCTCACTCTCAGGGATGAGGGGACTCCCCCCTCTCTGGGGAAACCCCTGATCCTGTGTGTGGGGTGAAGCTCCTATACCACCGCATCCAGGGTTGATGGGACTTCCCCCTCTTGAGGGCAGACCTCTTGACCCTGGGTGTCGAGGGGAGCCTGTATACCACCACACCCAGGGAGGAGGAGACTCCTCCATCAAGGAGGAAGACCCCCTTGAACTTGGGTGTTGTGGGGAGTCCATACACTACCGCACCTAGGGTCGAGGCGACTCCCCATTTTAGAGGGGAGACTCCTCTCTCCTGGGTGTCAGTTAAAAAACTCATATACCACTGCACCCATGGTCGAAGGGACTCTCCCCTCTAGGGGGTGACCCCTTGACCCTGGGTGTCGGGTGAGGCTCATATACCACTCCACCCTCTAAGAGGGTGACCCCTTGAACCTGAGTGTTGGGGAAAGTCATATACCACTGCACCCAGAGTCAAGGTGACCCCCTTCTCTAGGGGGAGACCACTCCACCTTGGGTGTTGGGGGGGAGCACCAAGGGTCAAGGGGAATCGCCCTTGGTCGAGGGGAATACCACCGCACCAAGGGTCAAGGGGAATCGTCCCTCTAAGGGGGAGACCCCTCCACCCTGGGTGTGTGGGGGAGCTCCTATACCATTGCACCCAAGGTCAAGGGGACTACCCCTTCTAGGGGGCAGACGCATCTACCTTGGGTGTTGGGGGGAGCTCCCACTGTACCCAAGGTAGAAGGGAGACCCCTCGACCTGGATTTTAGGGGGTGCCCGTATACCACCATCCCAGGGTCAAGGGGACTCCATCTCTCGGAAAGAGACCTCTCATCCCTGGGTGTTGGGGGGAGCCCGTATACCCCCGCACCCAGGGTCGAAAGTAATCCCCCCTCTCCAGTGGAGACCCAGCGATCCTGGGAGTCGGGGGGGCATGTATACCACTACACCCAGGGTGAGGGCTTCCCCATGCCCCTGTTGTTCTGGGGGAGCACGTATACAATTGCAACCAGGGTCGAGGGGAATCTGCCTTCTAGGGGGCAGAACTCTCGACCCTGGGTGTTGGGGGGAGCCCGTATACCACTGCACCCAGGGTTGAGAAAAATCCTTCCTCTAGGGGGGGAGATCCCTCGACCCTGGGTGTCAGGGGGAGCCCCTATACTACTGCACCCAGGATCGAGGGGAATATCCCCTCTAGGGGGGAGACCCCTTGATCCTGGGTGTTGGAGAATCTTGTATACCATAGCACCCAGGGTCGAGGGGACTCCCCACTCTAAGGGGGAGTTGACTGGACCCTGGGTTGAAGGGGGAACCCATATAACACAGCACCAGGGTCGAGGAGACTCCACCCTCTAATGGGGATACCCCTCGACCCTGGGAGTTGGGGGGAGCCTGTATACCACTGCACCCAGGGTCGAGTGGACTCCCCCCCCTAGGGGGGGAGACCCCTAGAAATCAGATGTCAGGGGGAGCTCATATACCACTGCCTCATGGACAAGGGGAATTCCCCCTCTTGGGTCGAGACCCCTCAAGCCTGGGTGTCGGGGGGAGCATGTATACCACTGCACCCAGTTTTGAAGGGAATCTTCCTTCTCTGGGGAAGACCCCACGACCCTGGGTGTCCGGGGGTGCCTGTACACCACTGCACCCAGGGTCGAGTCATCTCTCCCTTAGAGGTGTTGGGGGAACCTGAATACCACCACACCCAGGGAGGAGGGGACTCATCCCCCCTGCAGGAAGACCCCACTAGCTTGGTTGTCGGTGGGGGCACATACACTACTGCACCTAGGGTTGAAGGGACTCCTCATTTTATAGGAAAGACTTCTCATTCCATGGTGTCGGGGAAAGCTCATATACCACCACACCCAGGGTTGAGGGGACTTTCCCCTCCAGGGGGAGACCTCTGGACCCTGGGTGTCAGGGGGAGCTCATATACCACTGTACCCAGGTTCATGGGGACTCCCCCCTCTATGGAGGAGACCCCTTGACCCTCGGTCTTGGAAGAGGTCAAATATAACCACATTCAGGGTCTAGGGGTCTTCCCACTCTAGGGTGCATACCCCTCCACCCTGGGTGTCAGCGGGAGCTCCTATACCACCGCACCCAGGGTTGAGGGGACTCCCCCTCTAGGGGGGAGACCCCTCAAATCTGGGTTCATGGGGAGCCTGTATAACCCAACACCCAGGTTCGAGTGGATCCCCCCTTTAGAGGGAGCCCCCTTGACACTGGGTGTCAGAAGAGCCTGTATAGCACCACACCCAAGGTCAAGGGAACTCCCCCCACTTGGGGGGAGACACCCCAATTCTGGGTGTCCGGGAGAGCCCATATACCACCACACCCAGGGTCGATGGGAATCCACCCTCTTGGGGGGAGTCCCCTAGACCTGGGTGTCAGGGGAACCCATATACGACTGCACCCAGGGTTGATGGGAAACACCCTCTTGGGGGAAGACCCTTGGACCCTGGGTGTCAGTGGGAGCACGTATACCACCGCACCAAGGGTCGAAGGGAATCTGCCCTCTCGGGAGGAGATCCCTCCACCCTGGGTGTCGGGGGGAGCCAGTATACCACCACACTCAGGGTCGAGGGGGCTCATTCCTCTCTGGGGGAGATGCCTCATCACGGGGTGTTGGTGGAGGTTTTACACCACCACACCCAGGGTCGTGGGGACTCACCCCTTTTGGGGGAAGACCCCTTGATTCTGAGTGTCGAGGAGAGCCCTTATACCACCACACCCAGGGTCGAAGGGTCTCTCCTCGGAGACCCCTTGATTCTGGGTGTCAGGGGAAGCCTGTATACCACTGCACCCAGGGTCAAGGGGAATCCATCCTCTCGAGAAGAGACGCCTCAACCCTGGGTGTCAGGGGGAGCATGTATACTACTGCACCAGGGGTCAAAAGGAATCCCTCCTCTAGAGGGGTCCCCTCGACCCTGGATGTTGGGGGTAGCCCATATACCACTGCACCCAGGGTCGAGGAAACTCCCCCCTCATGGGGGGAGACACCTCAAACCTGGTGTTGGGGAAGATTGTATACTACCGCACCCATGGTCGAGGGGATTACCCCCTTTCTATGGAAACCCCTTGACCCTGAGTGTTAGGGAGAGCACCTATACCACCAAGCCCAGGGTCGTGGGGACTCCCCCTCTCTGGGGAAAACTCCTCGACCATGGGTGTCTGGGGGAGCCTGTATACCACAGCACCCAGGGTCAAGGGAACTTCCCTTCTAGGGGGGAGACTCCTCTACCCTGGGTGACTGGGGGAGCCCGTATACCACCACATCCTCTAGATGTGGTCAGGGGGCCTCCCCCCTCTAGAGGGGAGACTCCTGGACCCTGGATGTGGGGGGGGAGGAGCTTGTGTACCACTGCACCAAGGGTCAAGGGGACTGCCCCCTTTAGGGGGAGCCATTTTGACCCTGGGTGTCTAGGGAAGCTAGTATATAATCACACCCAGTGTCGGGGGGATTCCCCCCTCTAGGGGGGAGACCCTTCAGTCCTGGGTGTGTAGGGGGGAGCTCATGTACCATCGCACTCAGTGTTGGCGAAACTCACCCCTCTAGCAAGGAGATCCCTCGACCCTGGGTGTTGGGGGAATCTCGTATACCACCACACCCAGTGTTGAAAGGTCTCCCCCCTCTCTGGGATAAGCCCCTCAACCCTGGATTTCGGGGAGAGCCAGTATACCACAGCACCAGGGTCGAGGGGCCTCCACCTTCTAGGAGGGAGACCCCTCAAACCCGGGTGTTGGGGGAGGCCGTATACCACCACACCCAGGCTCAAAGGGACTCCTCCCTCCTGGGGGAAGAACCCTAGACCTTGGGTGTCACGGGGAGCTCATACACTACCGCACTTAGGGTTGAGGGGACTCCCCATTTTAGAGGAAAGACTCCTCCATCCTGGATGTTGGGGAAAGCTCATATACCACTGCACCCAGGGTCGAGGGGACTCCCTCATCTAAGGGGGTGACCCCTTCACCTTAGGTGTCAGGGAAAGCTCATATACCACCACACCCAGGGTCGAGGGGACTCCCCCCTGTAGGGGGAGACTCCTTGACCGGGGGTTTCGGGGGGAAGATCATATACCACCACACCCAAGGTCCAGGGGACTCCCACTTCTAGGCGGAGACCCCTCAACCTTGGGTGTGAGTTGGGGCTCATAAACCACCGCACCCAGGGTCTAGGGGACTCCACCCTATAGGTGAAAACCCCTCTACCCTGGGTGTCAGCGGGAGTTCATGTACCACCGTACCTTGGTTTGAGAGGACTTCCCCCTCTAGGGGGTAGACCCTTAGACTGTGGGTTTCATGGAGAACCCATATACCACTGCCCCAGGTTGAGTGGACTTTCACTCTAGGCGGAGACCCCTCGACCCTGGGTGTCAGGGGGGGAGCACGTATACCCCCGCACTCAGGGTCTAAGGGACTTCCCCCTCTCATGTGGAGACCCCTTGACCCTGGGAGTCCCGGGGAGCCCATACACCCCTCATCCAGGGTCAAGGGGACTCCCCCCTCTTAGGGTGTCGAGGCAAGACCATATACCACCTACCCTAGGGTCAAGGGGACTCCCCACTATAGCAAGGAGACCCCTCGAACCCAGGTGTCAGGGGGAGGCCGCATACCATTGCACCCAGGGATGAGGGGACTCCTCCCTCCTGTGGGGAAAACCCCAGACCTTGGGTGTTGGGTGAGCACATACACTACTTCCTCTAGGGTCAAGGGGAATCCCCATTTTAGAGAAAAGACCTCTCCATCCTGGGTGTCAGGGGGAGCTCATATACCACAGTACCCACTGTCAGGGGACTCTATTCTCTAAGGGGGAGACCCCTCAACCCTGGGTGTTGGGGGGAGCTCATATACCACTGCATGCAGGGTCAAAAGGTCTCCCCCCCCTCTCTGGAGAAGACCCCTCCACCCTGGTTTTCAGGGGGATCCAGTATACCTCAGCACCAGGTTCTAGGGGACTCCACCATCTAGTGGGGAGACTCACTCAATCCTGGGTGTCGGGGAGAGCCCGTATACCACCACCCCAGATTCGAGGGGGCTTCCCCCTCTAGGGGGGAGACTCCTCAAATCTGGGTGTCAGGGGGACAACGTATACCCCCCCACACAGGTTTGAGGGAACTCCCTTCTCTCTGGGGGAGACCCCTCGACCCTGGGTGTCAGGGGGAGCCCATATACCCCCAAACCCAGGGTCAAAGGGACTCCCCGCTCTAGAGGGAGCCCCCTTGACACTGGGTGTCAGAAGGAGCTGGTATACCTCTGCACCCAGTGTCAAGGGCACTCCCCTCTCTCGGGGGGAGACCACTCGATTCTAGGTGTTGCAGGAAGCCCGTATACCACTACACCCAGGGTTGGAGGGAGACCACTCAACCCTGGGTCGGGGGAGCCCATATACCACTGCACCCAGGGTTGAAGGAACTCCCCGCTCTTGGGGGGAGACCCCTTGATTCTGGGTGTCCGGGCGAGCCCATATACCAGCGTACCCAGGGTCAAGGGGAATCCCCCCTTTCAGGGGGAGACTCTTCGACCCTGGGTGTCAGGGTGAGCCCTTGTACCCTTGCAACCAGGGTCGAGGGGAATCTTGACTCTCAGCGGGAAACCCCTTGACCCTGGATGTCAGGGGCAGCCCGTATACCACAGAACCCAGGGTTGAGGGGACTCCCCTGTCTCGGGAGGGCACCCTTGACCCTGGGTATCAGAGGAAGCTTGTATATCACCTCACCCAGGGTCAAGGAGATTCCCCCTCTCTGGGAAAACCCTTTGAAGCTGTGTGTCAGGGGACAGCCCCTATACCACCATACCCAGGGTCATGGGGACTCCCCGCTCTCTGGGGAAGACCCCTCGACCCTGGGTATCAGTGGTAGCCGATATACCACTGCACCAGGTTGAGGGGACTCCCATTAGAGGAAAGAGATTCCTTGATCCTGGGTATCGGGGTCGCCCATATACCACTGCACCCAGGGTCGACGGGACTCCCTTTCTAGCAGGGAGACCCCTCGACCCTGGGCTTAGGGGGAGCTTGTATACCACCGCATCCTGCGTTGAGGGGAATCCCCACTCTAGGGAGGAGACGCCTTCACCATGGATGTCGTGGGGATCCTATATACCACTGCACCAAGGGTCAAGGGGACTCCCCCTCCAGACCTCTGGAACCTGGCTGTCTTATGTATCCCATATACCACCTCACTCAGGGTCAAGGAAACTCCCCCCTCTAAGGGGGAGACCCCTCGACCCTGGGTGTCAGGGGAAGCTCCTACCACACCCAAGGTCGAGGGGACACACCGTCTAGGGGGGAGACCCCTCGACCCTGGTGTCAGGGTAAGCCCATATACCACTGCACCCAGGATTGAGGGGATTCCCCTTTCTAGGGGGGGAATTCTAGACCCTGTTTCTTGGGGAGCCCGTATACCACCACCCCAGATTCGAGGGGACTTCCCCCTCTAGGGGGGAGACCCCTCGAATCTGGGTGTCAGGGGGACAACATATATCCCCCCACACAGGTTCTAGGGAACTCCCTTCTCTGGGGGGGAGACCCCTCGACCCTGGGTGTCTGGGGGACTTTGTATTCCACTGCACCCTGGGTAGAGGGGACTCCCTCCTCAGGGGGGAGACCCCTTAACCCTTTGTGTCATGGGAGCTCGAATACAACTGCACCATGGGTCGAGGGACCTACCTGGGTGTTGTGCTGAGCTCATGTGACACAGCACCCAGGATTGAGTGGACTCCCCCCTTTAGCGGGGAGACTCCTCAACCCTGGGAGTCTGGGGGAGCCCATGTATCACTGCACCCAGGGTCGAGGGGACTCTCCACTCTAGGGAAAACACTCCTCAAACCTGGGTGTCAGGGGGGACCCTGTATATCCTTGCTCTCAAACCTGGGTGTCGGGGGGACCCTGTATATCCTAGAGCGAGTCCTCCCTCTAGGTGAGAGAACACTCCACCCTGAGTATCGGGATGAGCTCTTATATTACCACATCCATTGTCGAGGGAACTCTCCCCTCTAGGGGTAGAAACCTTGACCCTAGATGTCGGAGGAAACTCCAATACCCCCGCACCCAGGGCCGAGGGGACTCCCCCCTCTAAGTGGGAGACGTGTCAATCCTCGGTATTGCGGGGAGCTCATATACAACCGCACCAAGTGTTGACAGGACCCCCCTCTTTAGAAGGCAGACATGTCGACTTTTGTTGTCAGAGGAAGCTCCTACGGCACCCAGGGTCGAGGGTACTCACTCCTCTACAGGGGAGACGTCTTGACCCTGGGTGTTGAGGGGAGCTCCTACCACACCCAGGGTCAAGGGAACACCTTCTCTATGGGGGAGACACCTCGACCCTGGCTCTTGGGGGGAGCAGTATACCACTGCACCTAGGGCCATGGGGACTCCCCACACTAGGGGGGAGACCTCTTGACCCTGGGTGTCAGGGGGAGCCTTATACTACAGGACTCAGGGTCAAAGGGACTCCCCTCTCTAGGGAGGAGACTTCTTGACCCTGGGTATCAGGGGGAGCCCATATACCACCGCACCAGGGTAGAGGTTACTCCCCCATCTGGGGGGAGACACCTGAACCCTGGGTGTCAGGTGGAGACCCCTTGACGTGGGTGTCTGAGAAAGCTCCTATACCACCACACCCAGGGCCAAGGGGACTCCTCCCTCTAGGGGGTGACCCCTCAAACCTGGGTGTTGGGGGGAGTTCATATACCACCACACCCAGTATCGAGGGGACTCCCCCCTTTAGGAGAGACTTCTCAATTCTGGGTGTCAGGGGAGCCCATATACCACCACACCAGGGTCTAGTGACTCCTTCCTCTAGGGGTGGGACCCCTAGTCCCTGAGTGTCTGGGGGAGACCCCTTGAACCTGGGTGTCAGGGGGAGCTAATATACGACCACAGCCAGGGTTGAGGGGACTCCCCTCTCTATGGAGGAGACCCCTTAATCCTCAGTGTCAGGCGAGCTCATATACCACTGCACCCAGGGTAGAGGGGACTCCCCCTGTAGGGGTGAGACCCCTCCACATTGGGTATCTGGAAGACTCCCTATACCTCCGCACCCAGGGTCAAGAGGACTCCCTACTCTAACGCGGAGACCCCTAGACCCTTTTGTGTCCGGGGGAGCCCCTATACAACCTCACCAAGGGTTGAGGGGACTCCCACCATAGGGTCGAGAGGAGCTTATACACCAGGGCACCCAGGGTCAAGGGTCTCCTCCATCTAAGGCGTGACTCCTCGACCCTGGGTGTCGGTGAAAGATCATATACCACCGCACCCAGGTTCGAGGGGATCCCCTTTTAGGAGGAAACACTTCGAACCTGGTTGTCAGGGGAGCCTGTATACCACCACACCAGGGTCGAGAGGACTCCTCCTCTAGCAGGGAGACCCTTCAACCCTGGGTGTCGGGGGAAGCCTGTATACCACTGCACCCGTGGTCGAGGAGACTCCCCCCCCTCTAGTGGGGTGATGCCTTGACTCTGATTGTTGGGTGGAGCCCAGATACCCTTGCACTCAGGGGTCCAGAGGACTCCCCCTTGTAGGCGAATCCTCCCTCTCTGGGGGAGACCCCTGAATCCTGAGTGTTGGGGAGGGTCTGTATACCACCGCACCTAGGGTTGAGAGGATTCCCCCCTCTAGCAGGAAACCCCTTGATCTTGGTTGTCAGGTGGATCCCTTATACACTGCACCCAGGGTCGAGGGGACTCCCCCCTCTAGGTTGGAGAGTCTCCTGAACCCTGGGTTTCCATGGAAGCTCATATAACACTGCACTCAGGGTTGAGGAGACTCTCCACTCTAGTGGGGAGATGCCTGCACCCTGTGTGTTAGGAAGAGCTTGTATACCACCGCACCCAGGTCGAGGGGTCTCCCCCCTCTAGGGAAGAGACACCTCGACCCAGGTTGTGGGGGGGAGCCCATATAGCCTTGCATCCAGGGTTGAGGGGACTCCCCACTCTAGGAGAAAGATGCCTCAACCCTGGGTGTTGGTTCGAGCCCGTATACCACAGTACTCAGGGTCGAGGAGACTCTCCCCTCTAGGGGGGAGACCCCTCGACCCTGGGTGTCAGGGTGAGCTCATATATTACCACACTCAATGTCGAGGGAACTCCCCCCCCAGGTGGGAAATGCCTCGACCCTGGGTGTTGGGGGGAGCTCCTACCGCACACAGGGTCCAGAGGACACCACCTCTATGGGGAGACACCTTGACCCTGGGTGTCAAGGGTAGCCCTTATACCACGGCATGCAGGGTTAAAAGGACTATCCTCTCTAGGGGGTATTCTTCTGGACCCTGGTGTCAGGGGGAGCGGGTATATTACTGCAGCAGGATCGAAGTGATTCCCCCCTCCATGGCGGAGACGCCTGGATCCTGGATGTTGGGTGGAGACCCCTTGAACCTGGGTGTCGGGGAAAGCTCATATACCACAGCACCCAGGGTCGAGGGGACTCCCCTCTCTAGGGGGTGACCCCTCAACCCTGGGTGTTGAGGGGAGCTCCCACACCACAGCACCCAGCATTGAGGGGAATCCCCTCTCCAGGGGGGAAACTCATCCCACCTCGGTTTCGTGGGGAGCTCTCACACCACCACACCCAATATCGAGGGGAATTCCCCCTCAATGGGGGAGACCCCTCCCACCTGTGTGTTGGGGGGAGTTCCCACACCACCGCACCATGCGTCGAGGCGGGAGACTCCTCCCACCTAGGTGACCTAGGGAGCTCCCAAACTACGGCATCCAGAGTCCATGCGGATCCCCCCTTGGAGGGGTGAGAACCCTCCCACATGGGTGTCGGGGGAAGCTTGCACACCACCACTCCCAGCATCAAGGGGACTCCCTTCTTGAGCGGGGAGACCCCTCTCCCCTAACTGTTGGGGGAGCTCCCAAACAACTGCACCCAGAATCCAGGGGTCTCTCTTCTTGAGATGGAGACCCCTCAACCCCAGGTGTCCAGGGGAGCCCATATACCAACGCATCCAGGGACAAGGGGACTCCTACCTTAGGTGAAAGACCCCTCGACCTGGGTGTCTGGGAGCCCGTATATCACCTCACCCTGGGTCAAGGGGACTCACGCCTCTACAGGGGAGACCCCTCAAACCTGGGTGTTGGGGGGAGCATGTATACCACCGCACCTGGGACAGAGGGGACTCTACCCTCTGCGGGGAGACCTCTCAAATCGGGTGTCAGGGGGAGCCTTTCTACAACTGCACCTGGGGCCGAGGGGACTCCCCCCTCTAGGGGGGAAACCAACCCCTCAACTCCAGGAGTGTGTGTGGGCTGTCTACCACTGCATCCAGGACCAAGAGGACTCCCCCCTATAGGGGAAAGACCCTTCGACCCTGGGTGTAGGGAGGTCCCATCTACCACTGCAACTGGGGTTAAGGGGACCCCCCCTCTACAAAGGAGACCCCTCGAACCCGGGTGTCGGGGAGATCTCCCACCGCACCCGGGGCCGAGGGGACTCTGCCCTTTAGGGGGGAGAAGCCTCGATCCATCACAGTGTTGGGGGGGGCCGTCTACCACCACACCCGGGGTAGAGGGCCTCCCCCCTCTAGGGGTGAGACCACTCAAATCCTGGTGTCGGGGGGAGCTCCCACCCACTTGAGGTTGTGGGGACTCCCCCTTCTATGGGGAAGGTTCCTCGAACCAGGGTGTCGGGGGAAGCTTGTATACCACCACACCTGAGGCCAAGGGGACTCCTCACTCTAGGGGTGAGACCCCTCAACCCCAGGTGTCCGGGAGCCAGTCTACCACAGCACCAGGGCCTGAGGTGTCTCCCCCTTCTAGGGGGTACACCCCTCGAACTCGGACATGGGGGCGTCATCTACCACAGCACTGGGGGCCAAGGGGACTCCAGTCTGTACAGGGGTCAGGAATCTATTCTGGGTGTTTGGGGGGCGGGCGTCTACCACCGCACCCGGGGCTGAGGGAACTCTCCCCACTAGAGGGGAGACTTTTTGACCTGGGGTGTTGGGGGCTTGTTTACCATCACACCTGGGGTAGAGGTAACTCCTCCCTCTAGGAAGGAGACCCCTCGAACCTGGATGTCGGGGGAAGCTCCCACCACACCCAGGGTCAAAAGGACTCCCCCCTCTAGGGGGGGATACCTCTCGAACCTGGGTGTTGGGGGGAACTCCCACCGCACCTGGCATCGAGGAGGCTACCCCCTCTACAGGAAAGATGCCTGGAACCTGGTGTTGGGGGAGCTCCTTCCACACCGGGCATGAAGGGTCTCTCCCCTCTATGGGTAGAGGGGGACTCCACCTTCTAGGGGAGAATTCTCCTGGAACATGGTTGTCGGGGCAGCTCATATACCAATGCACCCAGGGTCGACGGGACTCCCCCTGTAGGGGGAAAGACACTTCGAACCCTGGTGTCGGGGAGTGCTCCCTCCACACCCAGGATCAAGGAACCCCCCCCCAGGGGGGAGACCCCTCAAACCTGCATGTGAGAGGGAGCTCCCACCATACCCAGGGCCGAGGAAACTCACCCTTCTAAGTTGAGACACCTCAAACCCGGGTGTCGGGGGTGCTCCTGAACCACTGAACTCAGGTTTTAGGGGACACCCTGCTCTAACGGGGAGACCCCTGGAACCTGGGTGTCTGGGGGGGAGCTCCGACCACACCAGGGCCTCCTTCCTCTGGAGGGGAGACCCATTGAACCCGGGTGTTGGTGGGCGCTCATGTACCACCACACCCAGGGTTTAGGGGACTCCCCCCTCTGGGGAGGGAGACCCTTCCAATGCAGATGTTGCGGGAGATCCCACCACAATGGGGTAGAGGAGACTCCTCCCTCTAGGGTAATGACCCCTCGAAACTGGATGTAGAGGGGGAGCTCCCACTGCACCCAGGATCGAGGGGACTCCCTCCTCTAGGGGGGAGACCCCTTGAAACCGGGTGTCGGGGGGAGCTCATATACCACCACAAACAGGGGTCGAGAGGACTTTCCCCACTATGGGAGAGAACCCTAGAACCCAGGTGTCAAGGGGCACTCATATACCACCGCATTCAAGGTCGAGGGGACTCCCCTCTCTAGGGGGGAGACCCCTGCAACCCTCTTGTCGGAGGGCACTCTCACAGCACTCATGGTCAAAGGGACTCCCCCCTCTAAGGGGAGACCGCTTGAAACCTGGTGTCGGAGGTCACTCATATGCCACCACACTCAAGGTCGAGGGGACTTTCACATCTAGGGAGGAGACTCCTCGGACCTGGGTGTTGGTGGGAGCTCAAACCACACCCAGAGTCGAGGGGACTACCCCCTCTAGGTGAGAAACCCGTCAAACCTGGGTGTCATGTGGTGCTCATATACCACCATGCCCAGGTTTGAGGAAACTACCTCCTCTAGGTGAGAGAACCATCAAACCCGAAGATTGGGGAGACTCCCCGCTCTATGGTGGAGACCCCTCACACCAGGGGATCAGTGGGAGCTCATATACCACTACAAGCAGATCGAGTGGAATCACCCTCTTTGGGGAGACCACTCAAACCAGGGTGTCGGGGGTGCTTCCACTGCACCTGGGGTCGAGGGGACTTCCCCCTCTACAGGGGAGACCCCTCGAACCAGGTTGGCGAGGGGACCTACCACCGCACCCAGGGTGGAGGGACTCTCCCTTTACAGGGGAGACTCCTCGAACCCGGAGGTTGGAGAGTGCACCCACTGCACCAGGGGTCGAGGGGACTCCCCCTCTATCAGAGAGACGCCGCAGACCCGGGTTTCAAGGGGATATCCCATCACACCAGGGAACGAGAATACTCCCCCCTCTATGGGGGAGACCCCTAGAACCGGGGTGTCAGAGGGAGCTCATATACCACCGCAAGCAGGTCGAGGCGACTCCCCCATCTACAGAGGAGACCTCTGGAACCCGGCTGTCGGTGGGTGCTCCCACCGCAACTGGGGTCGAGAGGACTTTCCCCTCTACTGGGGAGACCCCTTGAACCCAGAGATCCGAGGCGCTCATACCTCTGCATCCAGAGTCAAGGAGACTCCACCCTCTATGGGGGAGACCCCTCGAACCCGGGTGTCCAGTAGAGCTCCCACCATACCTGGGGTGGAGGGGACTCCCCCCTATATGGGGGAGACCCCTCGAATCTGGGTGTCGAGGATCCTCTCTCCTCACCCGAGATCAAGGGGACTCCCCTCTCTATGGGTGAGACCCCTGGAACCTTGATGTCAGGGGGACCTCACACTGCAGCCGGGATCAAGGGGACTCCCCTCTCTATGGGTGAGACCCCTCGAACCTTGATATCAGGGGGACCTCACACTGCAGCCAGGATCAAGGGGACTCCTCCCTCTAGGGGGAGAACCCTCTAACCCAGATGTCGGGGCTACCTCCCACCACAACCAGGGTCAAGGGGATTCCCACCTCTAGGAGGGTGACCCCTCATAACCGACTGTCAGGGGACCTCCCACCACACCTGGGGGAGAGGGGACTCTCCCCTCCACCGGGGAAACCCCTCGAACCCGAAGTGGGGGGTGTTCCCACCACACCATAGTTGAGGGGACTCCCCCACTATGGGGGAGACCTCTCAAACCCATGGATCAGGAGGTGCTCATACCTCTGCACCCTGGGTCAAGGGAAGACTCCCCTCTACAGGGAAGACACCTCAAACACGGGTGTCATGGGGACCTCCCACCGCACCTGGGGACGAGGGGACTACCCCCTCTATTGGGGAGAACCCTTGAACCCGGGTGTCAGGGAGACCTGCTACCAAACCTGGGGTCTAGAGGACCCGCCCCTCTACGGGGGATACCTATCAAACCCGGGTGTCGGGGGGCATTCATATGCCACTGCACCCAGGGTCGAGGGGACTCCATCCTCTTCAGAGGAGACCCCTCAACCCCGGGTGTGGGGGGAGTTCCAACCGCACCAGGGTGAAGGGGACTCCCCCCTATATGGGAGACCCCTCAAAACAGGGTGTCAGGGGGAGAACCTACCAAACACTGGGTCAAGGGGACTCACCCCTCTAAGGGGGTGACTCCTCAAACCCGGGTGTTGGGGAAAATCAACCCCCCGTGGAGGGGACTTCCCCCTCTGTGGGGTGACCCCTCAAATCCAGGTTTTGGGGGGACCTCCAATCCCCCAGGTCATTGGTAACCCCTCTTTAGGGGGGAGACCCCTCTACCTGGGTTCTTGGGGGACTTCCCACTGCACCCAGGGTCTAGGGGACTCCCTTCTCTAGGGGGGAGACATCTCGAACCTGGATGTTGGAGGGGGCTCGTACAACAACGCACCCACATCGAGGGAATCCCCCCTCTCCAGGGGAGAACTCCTGAACTTGGGTGTCAGGGGGCGCTTGTATAACACCACATCCAGGGTCGAGTGGACTGCCTTCTCTACGGGTGAGACCCTCTAACCCATGTGTCAGGTGGCACTCATACACAACCGCACCCAGAGTCAAGTAGACTGCCCCCTCTACGTGGGAGACACCTGGAACCTAGTGGGGTGGCCCCACGACCCTGGGTGTGGTGGGAGCGCTCCTAAACCACCGCACCCAGGGTTGATGGGACCCCCTCCTCTATGGGGGAGACCCTTCAAATCCATGTGTCTGGGGGCGCTCATGCACCACTGCACCCAGGCTCGAGGGGACTTCCCCCCTCTATGGGGAAGAACCCTCCAACATGGGTGTCGGGGAAGCTCCTACCACAACTCGGGTGGAGGGGACTCCCCCCCTCTGTGGGGGGAACCCCTTGAAATTTGGTGTTAGGGGTGTTCATATACAAAGGCACCTAGAGTCGAGGGCACTCTGCCCTCTGCAGGGGAGACCCCTGGAACCCATAGCACGTAAACTAATGCACCCAGGGTCGAGAGGAATCCCCACTCAACACAAGAGAAGCCTCGATCCCGGGGGTTGGGGGGAGCTCCCACCACACCCAGGGTCGTGGGGCCACCCCCACTACAAGGAAGAGCTCTCCAACTCGGGTTCGGTGGGCACTCATATACCTCTGAACCCTGGGTCAAGGGGTCTCCACCCTATACGGAGGAGACTCCTTGAAACTGGGATATTGGGGGGTGCTTCCACCACACCTGGGGCAGAAGGGACTCTCCCCTCTATAGGTGTCGGGGGAGCTCCACAGAACCCGGTTTCAGGGGACTCCCACTTCTATGGGGGAGACTTCTTGAACGGGGTGTCGGAGGGAGCTCATATACCAACATACCCAGGTCTAGTGCATCCCCCCCTCTTCAGGGAGACCTATGGAACCCAGGTGTCAGGGGCACTCATATGCCACCGCAGCCAGAATCTAAGGGACTCCCCCCTTAGATTGTCAGGGGGAGAACATACTGCACCCAGGGTAGAGTGGACTCCCTCCTCTAAGGGGGAGACCCCTTGCACACTACAGGGGAGACCCCTCAAACCCAGGGGTCTGAGGTGCTCATACCTCTGCACCCAGGGTCAAGGGGACTCTCTCCTCTATGGGTGAGACCCCTCAAACCCGGTTGTCCAGGGGGCTACCACCGCACCCGGTGTCAAGGGGACTCCCCCCTCTATGGGGGAGAACCCTTGAACCTGGGTGTTGGGGGACCTCCCACAGCACCTGGGGTCAAGAGGATGCCCCCTCTATGGGGGATACCCATTGAACCCGGGTGTGGGGGGGGCGCTCATATACCACTGCACCCAGGATCCAGGGGACTCCACACTCTAGGGGGAAGACCCCTCAGACCCTGGTGTCCGGGGTGCTCCAACCACATCCAGGTCAAGGATTCAACCCCCTCTAGGTGAGAGACCCCCTCAAACCTAGGTGTCATGGGGCACTCATATAACACTGTGCCCAGGGTCGAGGTGACTCCACCCTCTACAGGGGAGACCCCTCGAACCTGGTTTGGAGGGGTGCTCACATATCACCACACCCAGGGTCAAGGGGACTTCCCCCTCAAGGGGGAGACCCCTCAAACCCGATTGTCAGGGGAAGCTCCCACCGCACCCAAGGTCAAGGAGAGACCCCCTGTACGGTGGAGGTGACCACACAAATTGGGTGTTGGGGGGAGTTCCCACGGCACCCAAGGTCAAGGGGACGCCCTGCTCTAGGGTAGGGGGAGACCCCTCCAAAGTGGGTGTGGGGGGGAGGTCCCACTTCACCTGGGGTCGAGAAGAATCTCCCCGCTTGGGGATGGAAATCCCTAGAAACCAGGTGCCTGGCAGAGCTCATATACCAACACACCCAGGGTCAAGGGGATTCCCCCTTCTATGGGGGGAGACACCTGGAACTTGGTTGTGGGGCGGAGCTCCCACTGCACCCAAGGTCAAGGGGAATTCCCCCTCTAGGGGGGAAGACCCCTTGAAACAGTGTGTCTGGGGGGAGCTCATATACCAACACAACCAGTATCGAGGGGACTCCCCCTTCTATGGGGAGACCTCTCAAACCCGTTTGTCAGGCAGAGCTCACACTGCACCTGAGATCAAGAGGACTTCCCCCTCTAGGGGGGGAAGACCCCCTCAAAACTGGGTGTTGGAGGGAGCTCCCACTGCTTGCGTGGTAGAGGGGACCCCCCAAGAGGGGGGAGTCCCCTGGAAACCAGATGTTGGGGGGAGCTCATATAGGAATGCACCCAGGGTTGAGGGGACTCCCCTTTCTACATGGGAGACACCATGAAACCTAGTGTAGGATGGAGCTCCTGCTGCACCCGAAGTAGAGGGGTCTTCCCTCAGTAGGGGGGAGATCCTGCGAACCCGGGTGTCAGGGGCAGCTCCCACGGCACTCATGGTTGAGGGGACTCTCCCCTCTCAGGAGGTGATGCCTTGAACCCAGGTGTCCCTAGGCGTTCTCACTGCACCTGGGACCGAGGGGAATCCCCCTTCTCAGGGGAGGAGATTCCTCGAATCTGGATGGTTGGGGCACTCCCAAGGCACCTGGGGCTGAGGGCTCTCTCCCCACTTCTTGAAACCGAGTATCAGGGGAAGCTCATATACCACCGCATCCAGGGGTGAAGTGATTCCCCCTTCTATGGGGGAGACCCCTCGAACCTGGGTGTCAGGGGATCTCTGACTGCACCTGAGGTCGAGGGGACTCCCTCTCTAGGGGGGGAGATCCCTTGAACCCGTGTGTCAGGGAGAGCTGCCACAGCAAAAATGAATAAGAGGGGAGTCCCATCTAACCGGCTGTTGCGGGGAGCTCATATACCACCACACCCAGGGTCAAGGGGACTCTTTGCTCTAGGGAAAAGACCCCTTGAAACCGGGTGTCCGGGGGAGCTCCCACTGCACCCGGGGTCAAGGGGACTCCCCCATATACGGGGGAGAGATTCATCGAACCTGGTATGGGGGAATCTTCCACCACACTCATGGTGGAGGGTACTCCCCCCTCTAGGTGAGAAACCCGTCAAAACCGGGTGTCGTGTGGTGCTCATATACAAACACACCCAGGTTGGAGAGTTCTGCCCCATAGATAGGGGAGTCCCTCGACCCTGGGTGTGGTGGTAAATGAGCGCCCATCCACTCCCGGGTTGGAGGGGTCTCCCTCATAGAAGGGGGAGTAACCTCTACCTGCATGCAGTGGTATATGAGCTCACTCCAACACCATGGTTCTAGGGGTCTCCCCCCTAGAGGAGGGAGTCCCCTCCACCCCGGTGCTTTGGGAGGTCCCACTACCCCCTCTAGGTTAGAGACCTGTCAAATCCAGGGGTTGGGGAGACTCCACCCTCTACCGGGAGGACCCCTTGAACAGGGTGTCAGTGGGAGCTCATAGACCACTGCACCCAGGTCCAGTGGAATCATCCTCTAGGGGGAGAACCCTGGAACCTGGGTTTCAGGAGGATCTCCCATCACACCAGGGGAAGAAAATACTCTCCCCTCTATGGGGGAGTGCCACAGTCTGGATGGGCACAAATCAGACATTCAAGAGGAACAAACTTTATTTTTGAACTCCACACATGCTCCCCAGGAACTCTCCAAAACTCCAAGGGGCTACTCCAGGAACCACCAGCCAGAAATCCCTCCTCCAGAAATCCCTCCTCAGGCACTTTCCCAACCAATGTGAACTTTTCAGGAATCCCCAGAGAGCTCAACCGGAACTCAAGGGGAACTCTGTGAGAACTCAAAAGTCATCATCTTAATGGCTCACTATCCTCACCTCTCAACCACTACTTCTGGAAAAAATGCCATGTGGTCATTCCAACTTGGCTGTGGCCCTCAACATCTCTCCCCTTCTATTTAATTAAACAACAAGCAATGTGGCTTAGGGACCCTGCTTGTTAGGCTGTCCAATACTACATACGGTTCTTACCCGTCATCAGATGAGCTGACCTCAAGGAATCAGCCTCCTTTCTTAGGTTTGTACCACTGCAATTGGATCTTACCCATCACTGACTACCAGTCCAGCATACAGCCATACTTGTGTATAGGCCTATGCACCAGTGGGGGGGTTAGGTTCTTTGCCTCACCTTTGTTGGCCCCCAAATTTGGGATTGGTGCCAGTGGAGGGGTGAGGTTCTTTGCCTCATCTCTGTTGGCCCCCAAATTTTAGGCCATCACTAGCAGAAGGGAGGAGGATACAGAAACGCCCACAGTGGCAATATTTTCTAAGCAATGAGCTATAATACTTTAGTTTTTTCTCCGGCATGAAGGGAGCCCATCAAAAATCCAGAATAAGTATCAACTGTAACATGCAAATATTTTAATTTTCCAAATTCTGGCAAGTGTGTGATGTCCATCTGTCAAATATGGTTAGGTATCAGTACTCTAGGATTGACTTCAAGATTAACTTGTGGTAAAAAGGTCACACAATTTTGACATTGTTTTATTATTTTTCTAGCTTTTTCCTTAGTTATTTTAAAATGCTTTTGTAAAGTATTAGCATTGACATGGAATCTTTTATGAAAATTTATAGCTTCTTCTATGTAGAGAAAATTTGTATGTCATGTGTAGTTTTATCTACAAAATTATTGCCTGAACTAAGGGCTCCAGGCAATCCTGTATGTGCTCTGATATGTCCTATAAAGGATGGATCTTTTCTGTCCCAGATTAGAGTTTGTATAGTGAAAAACAGTAGAGGAAGGGGAAATTCTATCAGCATTTTCAAGGGATACTATAGCATTAACTATATACTGACTATCAGAAAATAAATTAAATACAGAATCTTTAAACATCACAAAAGCTTGTAACACTGCATTAAGCTCTACATTTTGAGCTGATTGTTTGGGTACTAAAAGTCTAAAAGTTTGATCAGGGGTAACTTCTGCTGCTGTACCATTATTTGACCCATCAGTGAATATATTTGGAGCATTCATGATAGGTGTTTTTTTTTTTTCTCATTTTTGGAAAAACTACAGGATGAGAAGACCAAAAAGACAACAAAGGGTTACATGGTAAGTGGTTCTCTTTGATGACAAAAATGGGAGTATTATGGGGAGATACAGAAGGTTGTATATGTCCCTCTGCTAATCGTTGTTTGACCAGGTCATGGGCTGCTTGTATCTTTTCTTTAGTCAAGGGCCACTGAGGCACCCATACTGGTCTTTCTAATTTCCAAGTAATTTTTATTGTCTCAGTGACCCCTTCTGAAAACCCAATACATGTCTATTTATTCCTTGATCTATTTGAATTGGTGCTGCTATTCCTTGTTCTTGTTCTCCTAATATTTTTTCTTTCCTAAATCCTTGTCTAGCCCTAATAATGGGCACATTTGGATTGATCTTATTTATTAATGTCAAACCTAATTGATCTAGGACATCTGGTCCCCATAAATTTATAGTAAGATGATATGGCTGTATAGTTCCTTCACACCCTTCAGGATCCTTCCAATCTAATAACATTGCACTTCTATGGGGATTAGTTGCCACTCCTAGGCCTCAAAGTGTTTGAGTGGCTTGTTGTAATGGCCAATGTTTTGGCTATTCTTGACGAAATATGATGCTAAGGTCTGCACCTGTATCTAGTAGCCCATTAAATTCATACCTTTGAATATTTAGTTTTAGCATTGGGCGAGAATCTAAATTTAAAGACAACATAGCCCAATCTACACCTGTGGAGCCCAATCCCCTGGGACCTCTTTCTATTGTACTACTGGAAAATTTATCATGCAGGCTGGGTATTATTAATAACTGCTATTCTATCTCCTGGTGAAATTACTGATATACCCTTTGGAGAACTGGCTATAATTTTTATTTCACCTTCATAATCAGGATCAATTACCCCAGGAATTGCCATTAAGTTCTTTTAGTGTAGAAGAACTGCGTTCCAATAATAAGCCTACTGTTTCTTGCATAAGAGGCCCTTTTACCCCTGTGAGAATGTTTTGAACTCCCATCTCTGGAGTTACTACTGCTCTGGCGGAGGTGCAGATGTCCAATCCTGCACTTCCTCTAGTTTTTCTGATGAGGGATCTAATGGACAATGTGTCCTGTGCACTACCCTGATGGTGTCGCTGGGTTCCTCCAGTGCCCCGTATATTTGTGGTCCTGGGCCCCGGAGCATTGGGCCCCCCTGTCCGTTTTTTGGCAATGGACAAATTTGATGCCTTTCTCCATGATATCGTGGGTAAACACCTGGTACTTGTCCATTTTTTAATAACGGTGTACCCTCTATGGTGGTTTGAGAACGGCATTCATTAGCCCAATGTCTCCCTCTATAGTATCGTGGGCAAATACCCGGTATTCTACTCCTTTGATACCTAGCTTTGTTAAACCCTCCTCCTATGGGGCAATTCCTTTTAAAATGTCTTGTTTGGACACAATTGTAGCATGTTTTCAGCCTGACATCTGAAGCCTGTTGTACTGCAGGTGCCAAGGCTTGCTCTTGTTCATTAATGTCTCTACATAATTTAATATATGTGTTTAAATCTCCATGTTTCCATGGTCTAATGACCTCTGTGCACCAACAATTTGCTTGCTCATATGCCAGTTGTTTTATTATTAATGGCATTGCTTGTTCTATATCCCCCAAAACTCTGGTAGCTGTTTGAATAAGCTTATCTACAAATTCAGCATAAGGTTCATTAGCTTCCTTTATTACCTTAGATAATTGACCTTGTAAATCTCCATGTCCTTGTAAAGTCTACAATGCCCTAACTGCATCTGCAGCAATTTGTGAATATATAACAGGATCATATTCAATTTGTTGCCATTGACCCTCATAAGGTCCTTTTCCTAACAATATATCTAAATTTCTTTGAGGATAACCGGCTGCTGCATATCACCTAGCCATCTCCATGCAAAATCCCTCATTGGCTACCTTCCATAGCAAATATTGTCCTCCATTTAGCACAGATTTATACATGCTATCCCAATCTGCTGGTGTCATGTCCATATTGGTAATGGATTCAACCATGCTTACAGTGAAGGGTGCTTGGGGAGCATAGGTTGTTACAGCTTCCTTTCACTGCTTCACTGTTTCGAAATCTAAAGCATGGTGAATTCGCTGCTCTCCTGCCTGCTCAAGTACAGGGCATGCTAATCTTTGAGGTCCTCCTTCAGGATCCCATTTATCAACTACGGGGGTTGGGGGCACTATAGCATATGTTGTCTCTATAGGTGGAGCAGTTGGTTGGACACTTACACCTTCTGGTGATAGAAAGGTGTTAGTAGCAGCCTCCTGTTGTAACTTTTTCCCTAATAGTTCTTCCTCCTTTAAATTTTCTTCCTCTGTCTGACTAGCTTGAGAGACCTTTTCTTTTACTTGATCTAAAATGTCTTTTTCCATGGTCTGAACCTCTAACAATTTGTTTAACATTCTTTCAGTTTGTTTTTTACTAATTTCTAATCTACTATAAAGATAACACAACCCAACGAGATAACACAAAACAAAACCGAAACAGAATGAAACAAAAATGGAACAAATAATCGTATCAATTTTCCTCTTTTCTTGACATGTGCATTTGTGGTCTATTTCTATCTCTTCCTCAGGGGCGAACAACTTCAAACCTTGAGCCAACCATTTTTCCCAGTTTGCCTGAGAGAGTTCTTGGGATAGGCAGCTTGAAACAAAAACAAAACAAATCAAAACATTAACACATTGGTTTTTGAAATAGTCACCCATTCTCTCGCCTTCCCTCGGGGCGAGCAATTTCACTTACCTCCAAGCTTTAGGCGTTCCCTGTACAGGCCACCAATTGCTGCAGTCTGGCTGGACACAAATTAGGAGCCACTCAAGAGGAACAAACTTTATTTCTGGACTCCACCAGCACACTCCACACATGAACTCTCCCAAACTCAATGGGGCTCCTCCAGGAACCACCAACTGGAAATCCCTCCTCCGGAAATGCCTCCTCCAGCACTTCCCCAACCAATGCGAACTCTTCAGTAATCCCTGCTAGAACTCCAGGAGAACTCAAAAGTTATCATCTTAATGGCTCACTGGCATCACCTCTCAACCACTACTTCTGGCAAAAATGCCATGTGTCATCCCTACTAGGCTGTGGCCCTCAACAGGGGAGACCTCTAGATCTCGGGTAAGGGGGGACCTTCCACCCCACCTGGGGTTGAGGGGACTCCCTCCTCTGGGGGGAGACCCCTCAAACCCGGGTGTGGATGGGTGCTCATTTACCACGACACCCAGGATTGAGAGACTCTTTTATCTATGGGGGATACCCCTTGAACCTGGGTGTCAGTGGGTGCTCCCACCACACCTGGGGTCGAGCGAGGGGAATCTCCCTTCTAGGGGGGAGACCCCTCGAAACCAGAGGTCAGGGGCACTCATACCTCTGCATCCAGTGTCGAAGGGACTCCACCCTCTATAGGGGACACCTCTTGAACCCAGGTGTCTGGTAGAGCTCTCACCACTCTCACGGGGTCGAGGGGACACCTCTCTCTATGAACCTGAGTGTCAGGGAGACCTCCCACCACACCCGTGGTTGAGGGGACTCCCTTCTCTATGGGTGAGACCCCTAGCATCTGGGTGTTGCAGGGAGCTCATATACCACTGCACCAGGTCGAAGGGATGCCCCTCTATGGGGGAGACCCCTCTTACCCTGGGGATTGGTTGGTGCTCCTACCACCCTGGGGTGAGAGAACTCCCCTTACTATGGGGGAGACCCATGGAACCAGGGTGTCGAGGGGAGTTTCCACCGCATTCAGGGTCGAGGGGACTCCTCCCTCTAGAGGGAGCCCCCTTGAACCTGTATGTTGGGGTACCTCCCAGGGCAACCGGAGTCAAGGGGACCTCCCATATATGTGTGAGAACTATCGAACCTGGGTATTGGGGGGAAATCCCACAGCACACGGGGTCAAGGGGACTACCTCCTCTAGGGGGGAGAGTTCTCGAACCAAGGTGTTGGGTGCTCCCATCGTACCCAGGGTCGAGGGGACTCCCCCTCTACAGGGGAGACTCCTCGAACCAGGGTGTTGGGGGCAAGCTCCCACCACACCCTGGGTTGAGGGGACTCCCCACAACACAGGGGAGACCCCTTAAACCTGGGTGTCGGGGGGCACTAATATACCACTGCACCCAGACCAAGAGGACTCCCCCATCAGGGGGAACCTTTCAATTTCAGGTGTCGGGGGTGCTCCCACCATACCCACTCCATGGGGGAGACCCCTCAAACATGGGTGTCGAAGACATCCCACTGCACTTGGTGTGGAGGGGATTCTCCCCTCTACGGGGGAGACCGCTCAAACCCCAGTGTCAAGGGGAGCTCATATACCACTGCACTCGGGTTGAGTCCCCCAACTATGTGGGACATCCCTTGTATGGGGTTTCAGGGGGAGCTCATATACCACCACGTCCAGGTCTAGTGGACTCCCCCTTTATGAGGGAGGCTCCTCAAACCCGGGTGTCGTGTCTGCTCATACACCACCACACCCAGGGTTGAGGGGTCTCCCTACTCTACCGGGGAGCCCCTCCAACCTGGCTAATGGGGGCTGCTCCTATACCAACTCACCCAGGGTCGAGGGGACTCCCCCATTATGGGGGAGGCCCTCAAACCCAGGTGTCTGGGGCACTCATACACCACAGAACCCAGGGTTGAGGGTATGCCCCCCTCTACCGGGGGGACACCTTGAACCCCAGTGTCTAGGGGTACTCAACTAGCACTGCACCCAGAGTAGAGGGGACTGCTCTCTCTATGGGGTATACCTCTCGAATTTGGGTGTCATGGGGCACTCACATACCACTGCACCAAGTGTCGAGGGAACTCTCCACTTTATGGGAAAGACCACTCGAACCAGGTGTCGGGGGGAGCTCCCACCGCACCCAGTGTTGAGTGGACTACCCCCTTTACAGGGGAGAACCCTTGAAGCTGGGTGTTGGGGCCCGCTCATACACCATTGCACCCAGTGTGGATGGGACTCCCTGCTCTATGGAGGAGACCCCTTGAACCCAGGTGTTGGGGGCGCACATACAAAACTCACTTAGAGTCAAGGGGACTCCCCCCTATATGGGGGAGACCCCTCTAGCCCGGATGGGGGACACTCATACACCAGGGACTCAAGGTTGAGGGGACTCCCCCCTCTTCGTGCCCGCGACACCGGGTGTCAAGGGGTGCTCATACAAAACCACACCCAGGGTCAAGGGGACACCCACCTATACAGGGGAGTCCCCTGGAACCCGGGTGTTGGGGGCACTCATACACCACAGCACTCAGTGTCAAGGGGACTGCCCCCTCTACAGGGGAGATACCTCTACCAGGGTGTCTGGGGGCGCTCATATAACACCACACCTGGGATCGAGTGTACATTCCCCTCTATAAGGGAGACACCTCGAACCCGGGTGTCAGGGGCACTCACATACCATCGCACCAAGGGTTGAGGGGACTGCCACTCTACGCTCTATGGAGGAGACCCCTCAAACCCGGGTGTCGAGGGGCACTCACATACCACCCCACCCACGGTCCAGGAGACTCCCCCCACTATGGAGGAGACCCCTGGAACTCAGGTGTCAGGGTCTGCTCATACACCACTGCAACCAGGGTGGATGGGATTCCGTGTTCTATGGAGGAGACCCATGGGACCTGGTGTCGGGGGCTGCTCCTATACCACCGCACCCAGGGTCAACTCCCTACTCTATGAAGAAGATCCCTGGAGACAGGTGTGGGGGGACCTTTCACCACACCCAGGGTGGTGGGGAATACCTTCTCTACAGAGGAGACACCTTGAACCCAGATTTCGGGGGGGGGTGCTCATATACCACTGCACTCAAGGTAGAGGGGACTCCCCCCTCTACCGGAAAGACCCCTCAAACCCGGTTGTTGGTGGGCACTCATACACCACTGCACGCAGGGTCGAGGGAACTCCCCCCTCTATGGGGAGACCCCTCAAACTTGGTTTTGTGGGGCGCTCACAAAGCACCACACTCAGGGTCAAGTGGACTGCCCCCTTTACTGGGAAGACCCTTTGAACTAGTGTGTCAGGGGGTGCTCATACACCACCGCACCTGGGGTGGAGGGGACTCACCCTCTACAGGGAGACCCCTCGAATCCAGGTGTTGGTAGTGCTCTTACATCACCGCTACCACAGTAGAGGGGACTCACCCCTCTATGGAGGAGGCCCCTCGAGCCTAGGTGTTGGAGGGCACTCATATACCTCTGCACCCAGTGTTGAGGGGACTCCCCCTTCTACCGGGAAGACCCCTTGAACTTGGGTGGCGGTAATGCTCATACACCACTGCACCCAGGGTCTAGGGGACTCTGCCCACTACGGAGGAGACCCCTCAAACCCGGGTGTTTGGGGGCCCTCATAAACCAATGTACCCACAGTCCATGGAATCCCCCCTCTACCAGGGAGACCCTTTGACCCAGGTATCAGGGGATGCTCATATAACACCCCACTCAGGATCTAGTGTACTTTCCCCTCTATAAGGGAGACACCTCGAACCCGGGTATCAAGGGCATTTACATTCCACCACACGCAGGGTCAAGGGGACTGCCCGCTCTACGGAGGACACCCCTTGATTCCCATTGTTGTGGGGTGCTCACATACCACCGATCTATAGAGGAGACCCCTAGAACCCGGTTGTCGGCAGGCGTTCATACATCACCACACCCAAGGTCGAGGGGACTTCCCCCTCTACAGGGAGAACTCTCAAACCTGGGTGTCAGGTCCGCTCATACACCACCACACCCAGGGTCGAGGTGACTCCCCACCTCTAGGGGGAGACCCATAGAACTCTGGTATCTGGGGGCGCTCATACACCACAGTACCCAGGGTGGAGGGTACTCCCCCGTCTATGGGGAAACCCTTCTAACTCAGGTGTCGGGGGACGCTCACATAACACCCCACCCAAGGTCGAGTGGACTGCCCCTGTATGGGGAAGACTCCTCGAACCCAAGTGTCACAGGGACCTCCCACTGCACCCAGGGTTGAGGTGACTCCCTCCTCTACAATGTAGACACCTCAAACCCAAGTTTCGGGGGGGCACACACATACCACAGCAGCCAGAGTTGAGGGGACTGCCCCCTTGACTGGCAATACCCCTTGAACCCAGGTATTGTGGGGGTGCTCACATACCACTACACCCAGGGTAAAGGGGACTCCCCCCTCTATGGGGGAGATCCCTCGAAACTGGATGTTGAAGGGCACTCACATACCACTACTCCCAGGTTTCGAGGGGAATGCCCCCTCTACGGGGGATACCCCTTGAACTCGGGTGTCATGGGGCATTCATACATCACCGCACCCAGGGTCAAGGAGACACCACCCTCTATGGGGGGACCCCTCAAACCAGGTGTCTGGAGCTCCCATATCCCATAGTACCCAGAGTCGAGGGAACTCCCCCATCTGTGGGGGAGACCCCTCTAACCTGGGTGTTGGGTGATGCTCATATACCACCACACCCAGGGTTGAGGGGACTCCCCCCTCTACAGGAGAGACCCCCCTCAAACCCGGGTTTTGGGGTGCACTCATACACCAATGCACCAAGGGTTGACAGACTTTTTCCTGTACAGGGAGACCCCTTGAACCTGGTGTTGGAGGGCACTCATATAACACCCACCCAAGGTCGACTGGACTCCCCGCTCTATGTGGGAGGCACTCTGAACTGGGATGTCGGGAGGTACTCATACATCACTGTACCCAAGGTCGAGGGGACTTCCCCCTCTCTAGGGAGAACCCTGTAGCTCAAAACATCACCCTGAACTTATACCTAACCATAAAACTAGACTTAGCCCTAACTGTAACCCTAAAATTAGCCCTAATCATAACCCTAGTACTTACATTAGCTTTATCACTAACATTAGCCCTAATGTAACTAAAATCTAGTCCTAATGGGAGCCCCAATCCTAGCTTTAACCCTAACTCTAAACCGAAACCAAGTCCTAACCCTTACCCTAAACCTAACCCTAACTTTAATCCTTACACTAGCCCTGAACCTAACACTAACCCTAACACTAACACTAACCATAATCCTAGCCCTAACCCTAGCTCTAACCCTATCCAGTACCCTAACCCTAACCCTAATCCTAACCCTAATGCTAACTCTCCGCCTAACCCTAACACATTCGCTAACCCTAACCTATCCATTACCCTAAACATAATCCTAACCCTAAACCTAACCAAACATTAAACCTAGATGTAACACTAACCATAAAACTAGCCCTAATTGTATCCCTAGTTCTTACATTAGCTGTAGCCCTAAAGCCAACACAAAACCTAGCCTAGCTCTAATCCAAGCTCTAACCCTAGCTTTAACCCTAACCCTAAACCTAACCCTAGCCCTAACCCTAACCCTAACCCTAGCCCTAACACTAGCGCTAACCCTATCCCTTACCCTAAGCCAAACTCTCACCCTAAAGCTACCCTAGTCCTAAAACTAATTCTTAGCCTAACACAAAACCTAACTCTATTACTAGTCCTAACCCTAATCCTCAATCTAGCTCTATCACTATCCCAAACCCTAACCCTAACCCTGACCCTTATTCTGACCCTAACACTACCATAGGTCTAAACCGGATCCTAACCCTAAACCAACCCCTAACATTGGGACTACCTGTAACCCTATAACTAAGCCTTACCCTAACACTAGACCTAGACCTACATTTAATCCTTTATCTAGTGATAACTCTAGGCCTAGCCCTAAACAAAAATTAGTCCTAGCACAAATAATAACCCTTAACCTAACCCAAACACTAACCTTACTCCTAGACCAAACCCTAGTCCTAATGCTGGCCCTAACAATAAACCTAACACTAAACAAAACACTGACCTTTACCCTAACACAAACCCTAGCTCTAAATCTGATCCTAACAAAAAATATAACCCTAACACTAGACCAAGCCATATCACTAACCCTGAAACTAGCCATCACCATAGGCCAAAACCTACTTTTAACTCTATCCATTACCCTAAACCTAACCCTAACCTTAATGCTATCCCAAACCCTAAGCCCCGAACTGACTCTAACCCTAATCCTCGTCCTAGTCCAAACGCTAGCTCAATCTCTAACCCTTAAACTTAACCTAACCCTAACACTAACCCATGGCCTAAATCTAAACCTAACCTTAACCCTAGCCCTAATCCTAACCTTAATCCTATCCTTAACCCTAGCTCTAAGCCTACATATTACCCTAACTCTAACCCTAACCTTAATTATAACCCTAGCCCTAACCCTAGCTCTCACCCTACCCATTACCCTAACCCTAACTGTAACCCTGATGATAACCCTAGCCCTTACCCTAAATCTACCCTAACCCTAACCCTAGACATAACCATAAACCTAACCCTTGCCATAGAGCTAACCCTTGCTCAAACCCTATTATCCTAAACCTAACCCTAAGCCTATCCCTAATCCTAACCTTAAGCCAAAACCTAACCCTAACACGAAATCAAACCCTATCCAATATCCTAAACCTAATGATAACCCTAGCCCTAACCTTAACACTAACTTTGACCCTAACAGTAACTATAACCTAGACCTAACCCTAAACCTAACCCTTGCCCTAGCACTAACCCTAGCTCAAATATTAAATCATATCCTAAACCTAAACCTAACCCTAACTATTGGCCTAACCCTAACTCTAGCCCTAATACAAACTATAACCCTAGCCCTAAACCTATCCATTATCCTAAGCACAACAATAACCCTAAGGCTAACCCTAGGCTTAACCCTAACCCTTTGCTAACTCTAACCGTATCAATTACCCTACACCTAACATGAACCCTAAACCTAAACCTATCATTACCCTAAACAAACTCTAATGTTAATTCAAACTCTAAACCTTAACACTAACCTAAACCAAACCCAAACCTGATTCTAACCCTAATAATACCCCTAGCTCTAAACCTGACCCTTATCTTAAACCTAACCTTTACACTAGACCTAGCCTTAAATCTAACCCTCAATCTATCCCTAACGTAAGCCTAGACCTGACACTAGCCGTAGCCTAATTCTTGCCATAACCCTAAAACAAACCCTAGCCCTCATTCTAGCCCTACACGTAGCCTTATTACTAAACCAAACCATAACCCTAACCCTAACCCAATTCTAACCTTTTACCTGGCCCTAAAACTAGCTTTAACCCCATCCCTTCCCCTAAATCTAACCCTATCCCTAAACCTAAACCTATGCCTAAGTCTAAAACTAGGCCTAACCCTAATACAAAAGCTAGACCTAATCCTAGCCCTAATTTAGCCGTAAACCTAAACTAACCCTAGCCCTAAGACTAACTCTAACTCTCGACTTAGTCCTATTTCTAGTTATAACCCTATCCCTTACCATAATCCTATCACTTGCCTTTACATTAGCCCTAACCCTAACTCTAGCCCTAATATTATATCTAAACCTAACACTAAATCTAACCCTAACCCTAAACTAAACCTCTCACTAACACAAGCTGTAACACTAATGCTAATCCTAAAACTAGCCCTACCCTAGCCCTAGCACTACAAAACAACCAAGCCATAGCTCTAACCTTAAACTTTAACATAAACCACACCATAAGCCTACACCTAGTCCTAAAACTAGCTCTAATTTGAGTCCTATCCCTAACCCTAAAACAAACCCTGACCCTGACTCTGACCCTCACACTTACCCTAGCTCTAAACATCAATCAAAACCTAAACCTAAACCTAACCCTAGACCTAGCCCTAACCCTAACCCTAAAACTTGTTCTAATCATAACCCTAGTTCTTACATGGCCTGTAGCCCCAAACCTAGCCACAACCCCAGCTGTAACCCTATCCATTACTCTAATCCTAACCTTAAACCTAATGCTAACCCTAGGATAACCCTAAACCTATTCCTAAACCTAAACCTATACATTACCTTAAACCTAACCTGAACCCTAAACCTAACCATATCCATAAGCCTAATCCTAACCCTAATAATTCTAACCCTAAAACTATCTCTAACCATAACCCTAGACCTGACATTAGCCCTAGCCCTAATGAAGCCCTAACCTTAAAACAAACTCTAGCCCTAAAACAAACTCTAGCCCTAATCCCAGCCCTAATCTTAGCCTTAATCCTAACCCTAACCATAGACCTAACCCTAATTTTAACCCTCACCCTAGTTCTAAAGCTAGGTATAACATCATACCTAACCGTAACTATAACCATAACCCTAGCCATAAACCTAGGCTCTGCCTTAATACTAAACCTAGCTCTAATCCAAGCCCTAATTAAGCTCTAATTTTAACCCTAAATCTAACCCTAACATTAAGACTAACTCTAACACTTACCCAAGCCCTATCCCTAGTTCTAACCCTATCCCTTATGATAACTCAAACACTAGCCCTAACCCTAGCCCTAACCTTCGCTGTAGCCCTAAACCTAGATCTAACCCTAACTCTAAATCTAACCCTAACCCTAAGTCTAAACCACACCCTACACTAGCTCTAACCCTTACACTAATTTGAAAACTAGCCCTAACCCTAGCCTTAGCCCTCAAGCAAAACCAAGTCATAGCACTTACCCTAATCCTTAACCTAAACCATACCCTAATCCTACACCTAGCCCTAACCCTAGCCCTATTCGTGTCCTAACCCTAACCCTAGAACTAATACTAACCCTGACTCTGACCTTAACATGAACCCTAGCTCTACACATCACCCTATCCCTAAATCTAATCCTAAAACTAGACCTCAACCTAAACTTAACCCTAAAACCTGCCCTAATTGTAATGCCAGTTCTTACATTATCCATAGCACTAAACCTAACACAAAACCTAGCCCTAATCTGAGGCCTAACCCTAGCTTTAACCCTAACCCTAACCCTGGCACTAACCTGAACCCTATCCCTAGTCCTAATTCTAGCTCTAACCCTATTTCTTACACGTAGTCAAACCCTCACCCTATTATTACCGTAGTCCTAACCCTAATTCTATGCCTACCCCAAACCCTAACTCTATTACTAATCCTAAACCTAGCCCTCATTCTAGCTCTAAACTTAACCCAAACCCTAACCTAATGCTGACCCTTATTCTGACACTAACACTAAACCTAGATCTAAACCTGACCCTAACCCTTATCCAAAACCTACCACTAGCCCTACCAGTAACCCTAACCCTACACCTAACACTAACACTAGCCCTAGACCTAAACCTAATCCTAAATATAGCCATAACCCTAGCCTTAGCCCTAACAATAACCCTTAACCTAAAGCAAACACTAACTCTATCCCCAGACCTAACCCTAGTCCTCATTCTGGACCTACCCTAAACCCAATTCTAACCTGAACTCTGAAAATTACCATAACAAAAACCCTAAATCTAAACCTTATCCTAACCCAAAAACTAACCCTAACACTAGATGAACTCTAAATCTAGCCATAACCATAATTCTAGCTCTTACATTACCCATATACCTAACACTAGCCCTAAACCTCATACAAAACCTAGGCCTAATTACAGCCCTAAACCTAACCCTAAGTATAACCCTAAACCTAAACATAGCCCTAACCCTAACCCTAACCCTAACCCTCATTCTAGCAATAACCCTAGCTCAAACCCTAAACCTTACTCTAAACATAACCCTAGCCCAAACCCTAAACCTCACCCTAAGTCTAGCTCTAATCCTAACTGTAAACATAGCCCAAACCCTAGCTCTAACTCTATCCATTACACTAACCATAACCCTAAAACTAATGCTAACCCTAGCCCTAAACCTAACACTAACCCTAACTTAGCCTGTAACCCTAACCCTCGCCCTAGCCCTAAACCTAGCTCAATCCCTAACCCTTTCACTTAACGTAATCCTAACACTAACCCAAGGCCTAATCCTAATCCTAACCCCAGCCCTAATCCTAACCTTAACCCTAGACCTAACCCTAGCTTGAACCCTACCCATTACCCTAACCCTAAACTTAACCCTAATGATAACACAGGACCTAAAGCTAAACATACCCTAACCCTAAACATAAACCTAACCCTAGAACTAACAGTGAACATAATCCTAATCCTAAATCTAAGCTAGCTCAAACCCTAACAATAACCTAAACCTAACCCTATCTTTAACCTGATATGTAAACATATTACCCTAACCCTAATGATAACCCTAGCCCTAACTGTAACACTAACCATGACCATAACCCTAGACTAAACCCTAAATTAACTTTAGCCATAACAAAAATTCTAGCTCAAACCCTAAACTGTACCCTAAACCTAATCCTAAGTGTAACCCTCGCCCTAACCCTGACATTAACCCTAATTCTAGCCCTCATCCTAACCATTATCGTAGCCCTAACCTAAGTCTAACCCTATAAACTACCCTAACAATAACCATAACTCTAATGCTAACCTTTGGCCAAACCCTAAACCTATCACAAACTCTAACCATATCCATTACCTTAAACCTAACCTGAACCCTAAACCTAACACTATCCATTACCCTAACCCTATTTCTAACCTTAATGCTAATTTGAGCCTTAACCCTAAACCTTAACCTAACCCAATCCCGAAGCCTGACCCTAACCCTAATAATACCCCAGCTCTTAATCCGACCCTTTCTCTAAACGTAACATTTTAATTTGACCTAGCCATAAACCTAACCCTAAAAATATCACTAACTATAAACCTAGAGCTGATATTAGTCCTAGCCCTAATTCTTGCCCTAAACCTAGCACAAAGCTTAGCCCTAATTCTAGCCTTAAGTCTAGCCTAAATCCTAAACCTAACCATAACCCTAGCTCTAAGCCTAAAGCTAATAATAAAACTAGCCTTAACCTTAACCATAGCACTAAAAAAAAAAAAAAAAAAAAAAAAAACAAGCAACAGACCTAACACTAACCTTAACTTAAACCAAACTCTAGCACTACACCTAGATCTAATCCTAGCCCCAATTTGAGTCCTAATCATTACCTTAAAAATAACCCTGAATCTGACATATATCCTAACACTCATCTAGCTCTAAACACCACCCTAAACTTAAACTGAACCCTAACAGTAAACCTAGCCCTAATTCTAGTCCTAACCCTAACCTTAAAACTAAACCTGACCTGACTGATATCCTGACACTAACCCTAGCTATAAATATCACCCTAATCTTAAACCAAACACTAACACTTGACCTACCCCTATCCCTAACCCTAATTGTAACCCTAGTTTTTATATTAGTCATTGCCCTAACTCTAGCCTTAAACATCACACAAAAACTTGCCCTAATCTGAGCCCTAAACCTAGCTTTAACTCTAACCATATACCTAACCTGAGCCCTAACCTTTTGCCTTACCCTGAGCAAGACCTTAACCCTAATGGTAACCCTAGACCTATTCCTAATCCTTAGGCTAACCAAATCTTAACCCTATTAAAAGTCCTAACACTAGATCTCATTCTAGCTCTAACACTATCCCAAACCATAACCCTAACCCTGACCCTTATTCTGACTGTAACATAAACCCTAGGTCTAAACCTGAACCTAACCCTAAACCAAACCCTAACACTAGCCCTACTTGTAAAATTATACCTAAACCTAACCCTACCACTACCTCTAGACCTAAACCTAATCCTAAATCTAGCCTGAACTCTAGCTCTAGACCTAAACTAAATCCTAGCCCTAGCCCTAAAAAAACACTTTACCTAACCCAAACACTAAATCTACCCCTAGACCTAAACCTAGTACTAATTCTGGCTTTAACCCTAACTTTAACCCAAACACTGATCCTTGCTTTAACACTAAACCTACCTCTAAACCTGAAAATAACCAAAATCTAAACCTAATTCTAGACCCAGCCATGACCTTAACCCTAAAACTAGCCTTAATCATAACCCTAGATCTTACATTACCCATAGCCCTAACCCTAGGCCTAAACCTAACTCTAAACATAGAGCTAATTTTAGGCCTAAACCTAGCACTAAGCATAACTCTAACCCTAGCACTAGCCCTATACCTAACCCTAAACATAGAGCTAATTCTAGGCCTAAACCTAGCACTAAGAATAACCCTAACCCTAACACTAGACCTAGACCTAACTCTAACCCTCACCTTAGTCCTAAGATAGCTCAAAGCCTATCCCTTACCCTAAACATAAATCTAGACCTATCCCTAACTCTCACCCTAACCCTAGCCCAAATCCTAAACTTAACCTAGACCTAAACCTAGCTCTAAACCTACCCATTACTCTAACCCTAAACCTAAACTTATTGATAATCCTAGCCCGAACACTAATGTTAACCCTAACCCTAACTGAAAAACTAACCCTAGACATAACCCTAGAATTAAACTCAGCCCTAAATCTAGATCAAACCATAAACCTAACTATAAACCTAAACATAACCATAGCTCTAATCCTAACCCTCTAACTGATTCTAATGTTAAACCAAATCTAAACATAACCTAACCCTATCCGTTACCTTGATGCTAACCCTAACGTTAATGATAACCATAGCCCTAACTCTAACCCTAACCCTAAACCTACTGTAATTCTATCTCTAGACCTAACCCTAAACCTAGCCCTAACCCTAACTCAAAACCTAACCTTTAGGCTAAACAAAACCCTAAACCTAACCCTAACCCTAGTTCTAACACTAACTCTAACTCTAACTCAAGGCATATTCCTAACCATAACTCTAGTTCTAACCTAAGCTCTAATGCCATCAATTACCTAACCATAACCTTACCCTAATGCTAACCCTAAGCCTAACCCTAGCCATATCACTAACGCTAACTGTATCAATTACCCTAAACCAAACCTGTACCTTAAAACAAACCCTAACTATACCCCTAAACCTAAACCTAATGCTAACTTGAGCCATAAACCTAAATTTTTACCTAAGCCAAATCCTAATCCTAATAATTTCCCTAGCTCTAAACCTGACTCTTACCCTAAACCTAACCCTTACACTAGACGTAGCCATAAGTCTAACACTAAAACTATCTTTAAACATAACCCTAGACCTGATGTTAGCCCTAGCACTAATCCTAGCCCTGAATCTAATACAAACACTAACCCTCATCCTAGCCCTAAACCTAGCCTTAACCATAATCCTAACCCGAACCCTAACCCTAACCCTAACTCTAACTCTCACCCTAAGTCTAAACCTAGCTATAACACCATTCTTTATCCTAAACTTAAACCTAACCCTATCCCTATCACTAGGCCTAAACTGAACACTAAGCCTAGCCCTAATCCTAGCCCTAATTTAACCCTATCCCAAACCCTAACTCTAATTTTAGCCCTATCACAAACTCTAACTCTCACATTAGCCCTATCCCTAGTTCTAAACCTATCTCTTACCATAATTCTAACCTTGGCCCTAACCCTTGCCCTATTCTTAATCCTAGCCTAATCCTAGATCTAACCTAACTATAAATGTAACCCTAACTCTAAGTATAAACCTAACACTAACACTAGCCCTAACCCTAATACTAATTGTAAAACTAGCCCTAACTCTAACCCTAGGACTAAAACAAAACCACGCAATAGACCTGACCCTAAACTTTAATTTAAACCAAACCCTAAACTACTACCAGAACTAATCCTAGCCCCAATTGAGTCCTAACACTAACCTTGAAATTAACCCTGACCCTGATTCATAACCTTACACTCACCCTAACTCTAAACATGACGCTAACCTTAAACCAAACCCTAACAGTAAACCTAGCCCTAATTCGAGTCCTAACTCAAACCCTAAAACTAACCCTGACCCTGACTCCAATCCTAAAAATAACTCTAGCTCTAAATATCACCCTAACCTTAAATCTAACACTAACACTAGAGCTACCCTTAACCCTAACCTTAAAGCTAATCCTAATTGTAACCCTGGTTCTCACACTAGCCGTAAGCCTAATACTAATTGTGAAACCAGCCCTAACTCTAACCCTAGGACTAAAACAAAACCGAGCAATAGACCTAACCCTAAACCTTAACTTAAACTAAACCCTAAACTACTACCAGGACACTAGCCCTAACACTAACACAAAAACTAGCCCTAATACGAGCCTTACACCTAGCTTTAACCCTAACCCTAACCCTAACTCTTTCCCTAACACTAGCTCTAACCCTATCCCTAACCCTAAGCAAAACCCTATCACTAATGGTAACCCTAGACCTATCCCTAATCCTCAGCCTAATCAAAACTCTCACCATATTAATAGTCCTAAACCTAGCCCTCATTCTAGCTCTAACCCTATACCAAACCTTAACCCTAACCCAGACCCCTATTCTGACCATAACACTAACCTAGGTCTAAACCTAACCCTAACACTAGACCAAACCATAACACTAGCCCTACCAGTAACCTTATACCTAAACCAGACCCTATCACTAGCCCTAGACCTAAACCTAATCCTAAATTTAGACTTAACTCTAGCTGTAGACCTAAACAAAAACCTAGTCTTAGTCCTAACAATAACCCTTAAATTAATGCAAAGACTAACCCTAACCATAGACATAAAACTAGTCCCAATTCTGGCTTTAACCTTAACTCTAACCTGATCACTGACCCTGCCTTTAACACTAAACCTATCTCTAAATTGATCCTAACCAAAAACCTAAACCTAACAGTAGACATAGCCCTAACCCTAACCCTACTACTAGCCCTACTCATAATCCTAGCTCTTACATTACCCATAGCCCTAACTCTATGCCTTAACCTAACACAAAATGTAGAGCGAATTCTAGGCCTAAATATAGCTGTAAGTGCAACCCCAACCCTAACCTTAGCCCTATCCCTAACCCTAAACCCTAACCCTAGCCGTAGTCTTAAACCTTACTCAAAGCCTAACCCTTACCATAAATATAAACTTAGACCTATACCTTACTCTGAACCCTAAAGCTAGCCCTAACCCTGAACTTAACCCTATCCCTAAATCTAGCTCTAAAATTACACCTTACCTAACCCTACACCTAACTATATTGATAACCTTAGCCTTAACCCTTACCTTAACCCTAATCCTAACCAGAAAATTATAGACGCAATCCTAAAACTAACACTCACCATAGCCCTAACCCTAGCTCAAAACCTAACCCATACCATAAACCTAAACATAACTGTAGCCTTAACATTAACTCTAAAACTAAATCTAACCCTAAACCTAAACTTAAAACTACATCTAACCATATCAATTTCCCTAACCCTTATCCTAACCCTAATGATAACCCTAGCTCTAACTTAACCTTAACGATAAACCTACCAAAATCCTGTCCCTAAAACAAAGGCTGAACCTAATCCTTGACCTAGCCCTAGCACTAACACTAGCTCAAACCCTAGCCCTTACTCTAAACATATCCCTAGCCCAAAACCTAACCCCAATCCTAGCCCTAATCCTAACTGTAACCATAGCACAAACCCTAGTTCTAACTCTATCCATTACCCTAACCATAACCCTAAAACTAATGCTAAACCTAGCACTAAGCCTAACCCTAACCCTAATTCTATCCCTAGCCCTAATTCTAACCTGAAGCCTCAACTTAGCCCTAACACTTACTCAATCCCTGACCCTTACTCTTAACCTAACCTAAGAAAATTATAAGCCTAACCCTAACCCTAACCCTAGCCCTAATTCTAAACTTAAAACTAGACTTAACCTTAGCTCTAACCCCACCCATTACCCTAACCCTAACCATAAACCTCATGATAACCATAGCCCTAACCCTAAACCTACTCTAACCCTATCTGTAAACCTAACCCTAGACCTAACCATAAACCTAACCCTTGTCGTAGTCCTAACCCTAGCTTAAACTCTAACAATTATGCTTAACTCAACACTAATCCTAGTCCTAAACCTAAACCTAACCCTAATCCAACATCTAAACCTGTTCATTACCTTAACCCTAATGGTAACCCTAATCCTAACCCTAGACCTAATCCTAAACCTAATCCTATCCTTAGCACTAACCGCAGCTCAAACCCTAACCCATACCCTAAACCTAACCCTAGACTTGACCCTAACCCTAACCCTAACTCTAGCCCTAATGTTAAACATAACCCTAGCTCTAACCCTACCTGTAACCCTATTCATTACCCTAATGATAATCATAAATCTAAAGCTACCCCTAGGCCTAACCCTAACCCTATTCATTTCCCTAAATCTAACCTGAGCCCTAATCCTAACCTGAAGCCTAAACCTAACATTATCAATTACCCTAAGCCTAACTGAAACCTAATGCTAATTTGAGCCATAACTCTAAACCTCAACCTAACCCAAACCCAAAACATGACTCTGACTATTATATTACCCCTAACTCTCACCTTGAACCTCACCCTAAACCTAACTCTTAAAGTAGACCTAGCCATAAATCTTACCCAAAAACTATCCCTAACCATAACCCTAGACATGATATTAGCCCTAGCCCTAATTCTGGCCATAACCCTAACACAAATGCTAGCCCTCATCCAAGCCCTAATCCTAGCCTTGATCCTAACCCAAACCCTAACTCTAGCTCTATCCCTAATTTTATCCCTCGCCCTGAACCTTGCTATAACCCCATCCCTTCCCCCAAATCTAACCCTAACTCTAACTCTAGACTTAACCCTTACACTAATCCTAGATCTGATCCTAGTCCTAATTTAGCCCTAACCCTACCACTAGCACTAAGACTAACTCTCTCACCCTAGCCCTATTCCAAGATCTAACCCTATCCTTTACCATAACCCTAACACTTGTGCTAACCTTAGCCCTAACACTAGCCCTAATCCTAACACTAGCCCTAGCCCTAACCCTAAAACTAACCATAAGTACAACCCTAACACTAATCCTAAACCTCACACTAACACTAGCCCCAACAATAACACTAATCCTAAAACTAGCCCTAATGTAGTTCAAGCCCTAAAACAAAACTGAGCCATAGCCCTAACCCTAACCCTTAACCTAAACCAAAACCTAACCCTACACCTAGCCTTAAACTTATCCCTAATTCCAGTCCTAATCCAACCCCTTAAACTAACCTTGAGCCTGATTTTAACCTTACACTAACCCTAGCTCTAACAACACCCTAAAATTATACCTAACCCTAAAACTAGAACTAGCCCTAACCATAACCCTAAAAGTAGCCCTAATCATAACTCTAGTTCTTACATTAGCCATAGACCCAATCCTAGCTCTAAACTAACCCAAAATCTTTCCCTAAAATGAGCCCTACACCTCGATTTAACCTTAACCCTAACCCTAGCCCTAACCATTACCCTAAACCTAACCCTAAACCCTAAACTGGCCCTAACCCTTACTCTAACCATAGACTTAATCATAACCATAATCCTAGCCCTACTCTAGCTCTAACTTGATCCATTACCCTAAACATAACTCTAACCCTAAAGCTAACCCTAGCCCTAAACTAAACCCTAATACTAAACCTAGACCTGACACTAACCCTAACCATAGCCCTAGCCCTAACCATAGCTCAAACCCTAACACTTACCCTAAACCTAACCCTAACACTAACCCTAGGTCTAAACCTAACTCTAGCCCTAATTCTAACCATAACCCTACCTCTAAACCTATCTATTACCCTAAACATAATCCTAACCCAAATATAGCTCTAAACATAGCTCTAATCCCACCCATTCTCCTAACCCTAACTATAAATGCCATGATAACACTAGCCCTAACCCTAAACCTACTCTAACCCTAACTGTAAACATAACACTAGTCCTAACCCTAAACCAACACTAACCCTAACTGTAAACCTAACCCTAGACCTAACAGTAAACCTAATCCTTGCTGTAGTCCTAATCCTAGCTCAAACCCTAACAGTTATGCTAAACCCAACACTAACCCTAGTTCTAAACCTAAATATAACCCTATCCATTTAGGCCTAACCCTAAATCTATCACTAACACTAATCTTATCCTTACCTAAACCTAACCTGAACACTAAACCTAACCTTATCAATTACTCTAACCCTTACTCTAACCCTAATGCTAATTCAAACCCTAAAACTAAAACAAAATCTAACCCAAACTCTGAGCAAGACACTGACTCTAATAACACACCAAGCTCTAAACCTGACCCTTACCCTAAACATAACCCTTAAACTAGACTTAGCCATAAAACTAACCCTAACAGTATTCCTAACCATAACCCTAGACCTGAAATTAGCACTGTACCTAATTCTTGACTTCAACCTAATACAAACCCGAGCCCTCATCCTGGCCCTAAAACTAGCCTTACTCCTAACCCAAACCCTAACCCTAGCCCAAACTTTAATTTCAACAATCACCCTAGATCTGAACCTAGGTATAACCACATGCTTTTCCCTAACCCTAATCCTAACACTATCACTAACACTAACCCTAGCCCTAACCCTAGTCCTAATCTGAACACTAACCATAGTTCTAATCCTAGCCCTAATTTATTGCTAACTGTAAACCTAACTCTAACCCTAGCCCTAAGACTAACCCTAACTCTAGCCCTAGACCTATATCTAGTACCAACTTTATCTATTGCCTAACCCTAACACTAGCCCTAACCTTAGTCTTAACCCTAGCCCTAGTCCAAAACCTAGAACTAACCCTAACTCTAAATCTAACCCTAACCCTAAACCTAAACCTCACCCTAACACTAGCCCTAACACTAATTCTAATTTGAAAACTAGCCCTAATCCTAGACATAGCCACAAACAAAACTGAGCTATATCCCTAATTCTAACCCTTAATCTAAACTAAATCCTAATGCTACACCTAGTCCTAAACCTATCCTTACAACTAATACTGACCCTGACTCTGACCCTAAAACTAACCCTACCTCTAAACATCACCCTAACCATAAACCTAACCCAAACACTAGACCTAGCCCTAATCCTAACCCTAAAACTATCCCTAATGGTAAAGCTAGTTCTTACATTAGCCACAACCCTAACCGTAACACAAAACCTAGCGCCAATATGAGCCTCATCCCTAGCTTTAACCTTAACCCTAACCCTAACGTTCACCCAAACCCTAGCTCTAAACCTATTCCTTACTGTAAGCCAAACTCTCACCCTAATGCTACTCTAGTTTTAACCCTAATCCTTAGCTTACTCCAAATTCTAACTCTATTACTAGTCCTAACTCTAGCCCTCATACTATCTCTAATCCTAACCCAAAGCCTAAGCCTAAACTTTACATTTATTCTGACCCTAACACTAACCCTAGGTCAAAGCCTGACCTTAACACTAAACTGAACCCTAACACTCCCCTACCAGTAAATCTATACCTACAACTAACCATAACACTAGCACTAGACCTAAACTTATTCCTAAATATAGCCATAACTCTAGCCCTAGTCCTAAAGAAAAAAAAAACCCTAGCTCTAGCCCTAAAATAACCATTACCTTAACGCAAAGACTAACCCTAGCCCTAGACCTAATCCTATTTCTAATTCTGGCCCTAACCATAGACCCAATGCTAACCTGAACACTGATGCTTACCCTAACACAAACCCTAGCTCTAAATCTTATGCTAACCCAAAACTAAAACCTAACACTAGACATACATATAACCCTAACCCAAGAAACTAGCCATAACCATAACCCTAGCTCTTACATTACCCATAGCCCTAACACTAGCCATAAAACTCACACAAAACCTAGCCCTAATAGAAGCCCTAAACCTAGACCCAATCATAACCTTAACCCTAACCCTAGCACAAAACCTAAACCTAATGTGTGTCCTAGCCCTAACACTAGCTCAAACTCTAACCCTTACTCTAAACATAACCCTAGCTCTAACCCTAACCCTTACCCTAACCCTATCCCTAAACCTAAGTGCAACCATAGCCCAAATACTAGCTCTAACTTTATCCATTACCTTAAACATAACCATAACCCTAATGCTAACCCTAATCCAACCCTAACCCTAACCCTAACCCTAACCCTAACTGTAGCCCTGATTCTAACCCTAACCTTCGCCCTAGCCCTAACCCTAACACTTCCTAAACCGTACCTGAACACTAACCCTAGGAGTAACACAAAACCTAGCCCTAATCCTAACCTTAACCTAAGCCCTAACACTAGCACTGAACTTATTCATTACTCTAAACATAAGCCTAAACGAAATACTAACCCTAGACCAAACCCTAACCCTATCCCTAACACTAACACTGTACATTACTCTAAACCTAACCTGAACTGTAAACCTAACTCTATCCATTACTCTAACCCTAACCCTAACCCTAATACTAATTTGTGCCCTAACCTTAAACCTTAACCCAAACCAAACCCTAACCCATACTCTGACCCTAATAATAACGTAGCTCTATACCTGACTCCTACTCTAAACCTCACCTTTACACTAGACCTAGTCATAAATCTATCCCTAACACTGTCCCTAACCATAACCCTAGACCTGACATTATCCCTAGCCCTAATTTTAGCCCTACCCTAACACAAACCCTAGCCCTCATCCTAGCCCTAAACCTAGACTTAATCCTAACCCGAACCCTCACCGTAGCCCTATCCCTAAATATAACCCTCGCTCTAGCACTGAACCTAGCTATATAACCCCATCCCTTCCCCTAAAACTAGCACTAAACCTAGCCCTAACCATAGGCCTAACCCTAACACTAATCATAGCGGTAATCCTAGCCCTATTTGAACCCTAACCTTAACCCTACAGCTAACCCTAGCCCTAAGACTAACTCTAACTCTCACCCAAGTCCTATTTTCATTTATAACCCTATTCCTTACCATAACTCTCACAATAGACCTAACCTTAGCTCTAACCCTAGCCATAGGCCTAACCCTAGATCTAACCATAACTCTAAATCTAACCCTAATCTTAAGCACTAACTCTAACCTATCCATAACCCTAACACTATAATTAACCATAACCCTAACCCTAACACAAACCTAACCATAACCCTAACACTAACACTCACTGAACCCAAACCCTAACACAAATTCTAATTCTAAAACTAAAGCTAACCCTAACCATAATCATAACCCTTATGTTTAACCTAACACTAACCCTAAATTTAACATTAATCCTAACCCTAAAACTAACCCTAAACCTACCCCTAACCCTAACCCTAAATTTAAACCTAACCATAAACATAATCCTAACACTAACCCTAACACAAAACTTAACCCTAACCCTAACCCTAACCCTATCCGAATCTTAACTGTAACCCTAACCCTAATCCTAACTCAAACACTAAACCTAACCCTAACACTAACCTGAACCTTAACCCTAACACTAACCCTAACCCTTACCCTAAAACTAACCTTAACCCTAAAACCCTATCACTAAAGTTAAGGAAAACCCTACTAATAATCTTAAACCTAACACTAATCTTAACCCTAAAACTAATCATAACCCTAACCCTAACCCTTACCTTAACTCTAACATTAACCCTAAACTTAACCCTAACCCTAACCCTAAAACTAACCCTAATCCTAGCCCAAAGCCTAACTCTAATTCTAACACTAATCCTCACCCTAAACCTAAGCCTAACACTAACCCTAATACAAAATTTAACACTAACATTAACCCTATCCCTAACCTAATCTTAACTGTAACCCTAACCCTAAGAATAATTCTAACCCTAATCCTAACTCAAACCCTAAACCTAACCCTAACACTAAGCCTAACCCTAACCCTTACCCTATCACTAACCTTAACCCTAACCATAACCATAACACTAACCCTAAACCTAACTGTAAATGTAAAATTCTAAACCTATCCCTAACCCTAACACTATAATTAACCTTAACCCTAACCCTAAAACAAACACTAACACTAAACCTAAACCTAACCCTAACCCTCAACCTCAACCTAAACTTAACCCCAATACTTACCCTAAACCTAATCTTAACATGAATTGTAATTCTAAATCTAACACTAACCCTAACGCTAATCCTAACCCTTACCTTAACTCTAACTCTAACCCTAAACATAACTCTAACCCTAACCCTAAAACTCACCCTAACCATAACTCTAAGCCTGACATTAACCCTAAACCTAAACCTAATGCAAAATTAAACACTAACTCTAACCCTAATCCTAACTCAAATTCTAAACCTAACCCTAAAACTAACCTAACCTTAAGTCTAACCCTAACCATAACACATACCGTAATACTAAACTTAACCATAACCCTAAACCTAACACTAACTTTAACCCTAACCATAACCCGAACACTAACCTAACTGATACCTATTCCTAAACCTAACACAATCCCTAACCCTAACCCTTACCCTAATCCTAACACTAAAACTAATTCTAATGTTAACCCTAACTCTAGCCATTACATTAACGCTAACCCTAACCCTAAGACGAATCATAAACCTTAGCCTAACACTAACCTTAACTCTACCCTAAATCTAAAACTAACCTTAACACTAACACTAACCCTAACCCTAACCCTAACAATAAACCTAACCCTAACCTTAACACTAGACCTAACACAAACTCTAACCATAATACTAATCCTAACACTAAAACTAATCCTAACACTAAACTTAACCCAAACCCTAACCCTAACACTAACCCTAACCCTAAACTTAACAATAAACTTAACCTTAACACTTACCCTAAACCTAAACCTTACCCTAACCCGAACACTAAACCTAACCCTAACCATAACAATAACACTATCCCTAACACAAACCCTAACCATTCCACTAAGACCGACCCTAACCCAAAACCTAATCTTAACACTAAAATTAAACCTAATCCTAACCTTAACAATAACATTAATCCTAACCCTAACCCTAACACTAACACTAACATTAACTCTAACTCTAACACTAACACAAACCCTAACCCTAACCCAACCATAATAATGAACTTAATCTAACTCTAACCCTCACCCTTACCTAACCCTAACTCTAACCCTAACCCTAACACAAACATTAAACCTAATCCTAAACCAAACCCTAACACTAACCCTGAACCTAACCCTAACCCTAAACTTTACACTAACCCTAACCTAACCATAACACTAACTCTAACACTAACCATAACCCTAACCCTAACTCTAACACTAATCCTAACCCCAAACCTAAACCTAACATTAACCCTAACCATAACCCTAACCCTAACCCTAAACCTAACCCTAACCCTAACCCTAACAAAACCCTAACCCTAACACTAACCCTAAACCTAACACTAAACCTAACGCTAATCCTAACACTAACCATAACCCTAAACCTAACCCAAACCTACTCTACAACTAACCCTAACCCTAACCCTAATCCAAAATGTAACCGTAATTCTAAAAATAACGCTAACGGTAACCCTTACACAAAACATAGGCCTAACCCTACAACTAAACCTGACTCTAAACCTAACCCTAACCCTAACCCTAACAAAACACTAACCCTAACACTAACCCTAAACCTATCACTAAACCTAACCCTAATCCTAACACTAACCATAACCCTAAACCTAACCCAAACCTACTCTACAACTAACCCTAACCCTAACCCTAATCCAAAATGTAACCGTAACTCTAAAAATAACGCTAACGGTAACCCTTACACAAAACATAGGCCTAACCCTACAACTAAACCTTACCCTAACCCTAACACAAACCCCAACACAATATTGGGGTTTGTGTTAGGGTTAGCTTTACAGTTGGTGTTAGTGTTACAGGTTAGGGTTACAGTGGGTGTTAGTTAATATTGTTAACAGAATATTACCCTAACATGAATTCGAACCATAACCCTTAACCTAATCCAAAACTTTTACCTAACGTTAACCCTAAAACAAATCCTAACACTAACCTTAACCCTAACCCTAACACTAACCCCAACATTAACACTAACCATAACACAAATCCTAATTTTAACCATAACCCCAACCTTAATCTTACCCTAACACTAACCTTACACTAACACTAACCGTAAACTTAACCCGAACCCTATCACTAACCCTAACTTTTATCCTAATCCTATTACTAACTCTAACCCTAACCCAAACAAGAACCCTAACCTTAACACTTATTGTAACTGTAACACTAACACTAAACCTAACCCTAACCCAAACCCTAACCCTATCACTTACCCTAACCCTACACTTAGTAGTAACCCTAATCTAAACATGAAAACTAACCCTAACCCAAACACTAACCCTAACCCTAACCCTAAATCTAACCTAACCTATCCCAAAACCTAACACTAAACCTAACCCTAGACTTAAGCCAAACACTAACCCTAACCCTAACACTAACCCTAACCCTAACACTAAACCTCACCTTAACCCTAAATCTAACCCTAACCCTAAACCTATCACTTAACTTAAGCATAATCCTAATCCTTTCCCTAACTTTAACCCTCAACCTAAACCTAAACCTAACACTAACCCTAAACTAAAACTAACACTAACCCTAACATTAACCCTAATGTAACACTAAACCTAACCCTATCCCTAACCCTAATCCTAACTTTAACCATAACCGTAACCATAACCATAAACTGTTACCCTATCACAAACCCTAACCCTAACCCTAACCCTAACCCTAACACTAAACATAACCCTAACACTAACCCTAACCCTAATTCTAACACTAACACTAACACTAACAAAAATTGTAACCGTAACCCTAATCCAAACAAGAACCCTAACCTTAACCCTTATCGTAATTGTAACACTAACACTAAACCTAACCCTAAACCAAACCCTAACCCTATCACTTACCCTAACCCTACACTTTGCACTAACCCTAACCCAAACACGAAAACTAACCCTAACCCGAACACTAACCCTAACCACAACCCTAACCCTAACCCTAACACTAACCCTAACCCTAACATTAATCCTAACTCTAAAACTAACTCTAACCCTAACCCTAACACTAAACCTAAGCCTCATCCTAACCTTAGAACTAACCCTACCATAACCCTAACCCTAAACCTAACACTAACCCTAACCCAAATGTTAACACTAACTCTTACCCCAATGCTAACCCTAAACCTAACTCTAAACCTAACACTAAAGTTAACCCTAACCATAAGCCTAACCCTAACAATAACCCCAATGCTAAACGTAATGCTAAAACTAAACCTAACACTAACCCTAAGCCTCATTATAACCCTAATCCTAACCCTAATCCTAACCCTAACACTAAACCTAATGCTAAACCTACACCAACGACTAACCCTAACCCTAACCCTAAAGCTAACCCTAACCCGAACCTTAACCCTAACCCTAAATCTAAAACTTACCTAAACATAACCCTATCCCTAACGGTAGCCGTAACAATAACCATAACCCTAAACCTAACCCAAACCCTAACCCTAACCCTCACAGTAACCATAACCCTAAACCTAACACTAACACTAACTCATACCCTAACACTAAACCTAAACCTAACTATAACCCTAGCCCAAACTCTAACACTAAACCTAACCCTAACCATAAAACTAACACTAACCCTAACCCTAAACCTAGACCAAATGTTAACACTAACCCTAACCCTTACATTAACATGAACCCACACCCTGTCCCTAAACTTAACCTAACCTTAACCTAAACCTAACCATAACTCTAACCTTAACACTAAACCTAATCCTAAACCTAACAGTAATCCTAACACTAACCCTAACCCTAACCATAAAACTAGCCTAAAACTAACACTAACCCTAACCCTAATTGTAACCCTCACCCTAAACCTAAACCTAACACTAATCCTAATTCTAACCCTAAAATGAACTCAAACCCCAATCCTAAACTGAACCTAACCTTAACAATAACCTTCACCATAACCCTAACTCTAACACTAACACAAAACCTAAGCCAAACACTAACCTTAACCTAACCATAACCATAACCCTAACCCCAACCCTAACGCTAACCCTAAAGCTAACCCTAATCCTTACATTAATCCTAAACCTCTCTACCATAAACCTTTAACTAACACTAACCCTAACCCTAAGTCTAACGCTAACCCTAACATTAACCCTAACCCTAACACGAACTCTAACCTTAACCCTAACTCTAACACTTACCCTAACCCAAACCCTAACACTAACCCTAATCCTAACACAAAACCTAACCCTAACCCTACCCTAACACTAATTCTAACACTAATCCCAACTTTAACCCTAATCTAAACCCTAACTGTAACCCTATCCCTAACCCTAAGCCTCACCCTAACCCTAACCCTAAACCTATAAATAACCTTAACTCTAACACTATCAGTAACTGTAAACCTAACTATAACCCTAACCATAACCCTAACCCTAAGACTCACCCTAACTTTAACCCCAACCCTAAAACTAAACCTAACACGAATGCTAACCCTAACAAGAACCCTATTTCTAGTTTAACCATAACACTAACCTTAACACAAACACTAATCCTAAACCTATCCATAACCCTAACCCTAATACTAAACCTAACCCTAACCCTAACCCTAACCTAAATCTAACCCTAATCCTAACCCTTATCGTAACCCAAACTATATCACTAACCATAACCTCAACACAAACCCTAACCCTAAACCTAACACTAACCCTTACACTATCGCTAACATTAACCCTAACCCTAACCCTAACACTAATCGTAACCCTAACCCTAATATTAAATATTAAATATAAAACTTATGATGACCCTAATTCAAACCCTAACCCTAATATTAAACCTAACCCTAATCCTAACAGCAACACTTACCCTAATGCTAACAGAAATTCTAACCCCAACCCTAACTCTAACCCTAACACTAACCCTAACAATAACTGAAACCCAACCCTAAACAAAAACTAACAGTAACCCAAACCCTTACCTTATCCCTAATACTATCCAAAACCCGTAACTTATCCCTAACACTAACCATAACCCTAAACCTATCCCTAACACTAATCATACCCTAAACCTAACCCTAACAGTAAGAAATACCTTAACCCTTAACCTAATGATAATACTAACCTTAAAACTCTCCCTAACCCTAACACTAAACCTAACCCTAAACGTAACCCAAACACTAACAATAACCCTAACCCTAACCCTAAACCAAATACAAATACAAACCCTAAATCTAACCCTAACCCTAACACTAACTCTAACCCTAAACCAAACCCTACCCTAATACTAACCCTAAGCCTCACCCTAACACTAACCCTATCACTAAATCTAATCCTAATTCTAACACTATCCCTAAACCTAACTCTAACACTAACCCAAACACTAATCCTAACCTTAACCATAACCCTAAAAGTAACACTAACCCTAACCATAAATCTTACCCTAAACCTAACCCTAACACAAACCCTAACCCTAACACAAACCCTAACCCTAACACAAACCCTAACCCTAACCCTAACCCTAACACTAAACTTAACCCTAACACTAACCCTAAACCTAACCCTAACCCTAACCCTAACCCTAAAAGTAAACATAACCCTAATAGTAAACCTATCATTAACCCTCACCCTAACCATAACACTAACCCTAACACTAACCCTAAGCCTAAAGTAACCCTACCCCTAACCCTAACTGTAACCCAAACACAAACCCTAACCCAAAACACAACCCTAACCTAACATAACACTAACTTTAACCGTTTCCTAACTTTAACCCTAACCCTAACACTAACACTAAACCTACCACTAAACCTAACCCTAATCCTTACACTAACCCTAACCCCAACCCTATTCCTATCACTAACCCTAACCCTAGGCCTAACCCAAAACCTAACCGTAACACTATCCCAAATCCTAACCTTAACCCTAACACTAACACTAACCCTAACTCTAACACTAACACTAACACTAACACAAACCTACCCGTAACCCTAAAACTAACCCTAACCCTAACCCTATGCCTCACTTTAACCCTCTTACTAATCATAACCCAAAACCTAAATATAAATTTAACCCTAAAACAAATCCTAACCATAACAGTTAAACTAACACAAATCATAACTCTAACCCTAATACTAACCCTAACACTAACCCAACCCTAATCCTAACCCTAACTCTAAAACTAAACTTAAACATAACACAAACTCTAACTCTAATTCTAACCCAAAAACTAACCCTAACCATAACCCTAAATGTAATCCTAAAACTAATTCTAACCTTAACCCTAACACTAAACCCTAATCCTAACCCAAAATAAACTCTAACCTATCCCAAACACTAACCCTAAACCTAACTCAAACACTAAACCTAACCCTATCCATAAGTCTAACACTAACCCCCAACCTAACCCTAACCCTTAAACTAACACTTACCCTATCCATAACACTAACTCTAAAGCTAATCATGACCTAAAATTAAAAATAAATCTAATCGTCACCCTTACCCTAACACTAGCACTAACCCTAACCCTAATGTGACTGTATTCCTAACCCTAACCCTAACCATAACAAAAAACCTAACCGAAACCATAACAATAATCCTAACCTAACCCTAACACTAAACCTTACATAACCCTAACCCTTACCCTAACCCTAACTCTAAACCTAACACTAATTCAAACCCAATTCTTAACACTGACTTTTACCCCAATCCTTAATCCATACTAACACTAACCCTAACCCTAAATCTAACACTAACCTTAACCCTACCTATACGTTAACCCTAACACTAACCTTAAACCTAACCCTAACACTAACTCTAACCCTAATCGTAACCCTAAAATTAAACCTAAGCCTCACTCTAACCTAATACTAACCATAAAACTATCCCTAACTCTAACTGTAATACAAAACCTAAACCTAATCCTAAACCTACCACAAACGATAACACTAACGTTAACACTAATACTATCACTAACCCTAATGCTAAAACTAACTATAAGAATAACCCTAACCCTACATTTAACCTAACCCTGATCCTAACCGTAACCATAACCCTAAATCTAACCCTTACCTAAACATAACCCTAACCGTAACTGTAACCCCAACCCTACCAATAACCCTAACCCTAACTCAATCCTAGCCCTAACTCAATCCTAACCTTAACCCTAAACCTAACCCTAACCCTAATTCTAACACAAACCCTAACCCTAAACCTAACTTAACCCTAATCCTAATCCTTACCTAACCCTAACCCTAACCCTCACCGGAACTCTAAAACTAACCCGCTCCCTAACCCTAAAGCTAAATCTAATACTAACCCTAATTCAAATGCTAACACCAACCGTAAACCTAACTATATCCCAAACACAAACACTAATGCTAAACCTAATCCTAACCCTAACCCTAAAACTAACCCTAACCCTAACACTAACCATAACCTAACCCTAACTCTGACAGTAACCCTAACCCTAAAGCTAACCCTAGCACTAACCCTAACCTTAACACTAACCCAAGCCCCAACCTAACCCTAAACTTAACCCTAAACCTAACAGTAAATTTAACCCTAACATGAACCCTAAATTTAACACGAACCCTAACCCTACACCTAACCTTAAACCTAACACTAACACTAACACAAATTGTAACCGTTACCCTAATCCAAACCCTAAACCTTACCCTAACCCAAAACCTAACCTTAACCCTAAAACTATTCCTAACCCTAACCCTAACTTTAACTCTAAAACTAACACTAACCCTAACCCTAAACCCAACACTAATTCTGACCCTAAACCTAAACCTAACACTAACCTAAACCTCACTCTAAACCTAACCCTAATCCTAACCCTAACCCTAACAAAAAGAATAACTTTAACACTAACCCTAACCCTAACACACACTAAAACTCTCCCTAATCCTAACCCTAATCCTAACCGTAACTGTAAACCTATACATAACCATATCGGTAACCCTAACAAAAATCTTAACCCTAACCATTCCACTAAGCTCAACCCTAAACCAATCCCTAACCCTAACCCTAACACTAACACTAAACCTAATCCTAACCTTAACACTAACACTAATTCTAACCCTAACCCTAACACTATCACTAACTAAAACTCTAACTCTAACCCTAACACAAACTCTAATCCAAACATAATCCTGACCCTAATCTAACCCTAACTCTCACCCTTACCTAACCGTAAACCTAACCCTAACACAAACACTAACCCTAACTCTAATACTAAACTTAACACTAACTCTAACCCTAACCATAACACTAACTCTAACCGTAAGCCTAACTCTAACCCTCACACTTACCTAACCTTACCCCTAAACCTAACATGAAGGTTAACCCTAAACCTAACCCTAACCATAACACTAACCCTAATGCTAACACTAACCCTAACCATAAACCTAAAAATAACCCTAGCCCTAACCCTCACCCTCACCCTAACCCTAATCCTAAACCTAACACTAACCATAACCTTAACCCTAATACTAAACTTAAACCTAACTATAACCCTAACACCAAAACTAAAAGTAACCCTAATCCTAAACCTAACCCTAACACTAACCCTGACCCTAACCTCTAAACCTAAACTTAACAGTAACCCTAACCCTAACCCTAACCCTAATATAAACATTAACCCTAACACTAACCTTAACCTAACCTAACCCTAACCCTAATGTAATTCTATCCCTAATCCTAACCCTAACACTAACTGTAACCATAGCCCTAACCATAAAACTAACCCTAACCCTAACACAAAACCTAACCCTAATTCTAAACCTATCAACAACCCTAACCCAAACCATAACTCTAACTTTACCTAACCCTAACACTAACGCTTACCTAACCAAACCCAATTCCCAACATTAACACTAACCCTAACACTAACCCTAACCATAACCCTAACTCGTATCCTAATTCTAACAATACCACTAAGCCCATCCCTCACCCAAACCATAACCCCAAACCTAATACTGACCCTAAACCTAAACCTATCCCTAACCCTAACAGAAAGCCTAACTTTAAGTCTAACCCTAACCCTAACACTATTCCTAACCCTAACTTTTACCCTAACCCTAATCCTAATCATAACAATATCTCTAACCCTAACCCTAAACCTAACCCTCACCATAAACCTATTCCTAAACCTAACACTATTGCTAACCCTAATGCTAACCCTAACCCTGACACTAACACTAACCCTAAATCTCATTATAACCCTAAACCAAACACTAACACTAACCCTTACCCTAACCCTAAAGCTAACCCAAACCCTAAACCTAAACCTAACACTAACCTTAAGCTTAAACCTAACATGAAACCTAACCCTAAACTTAACCCTAACCTAACCCTAACTGTAACCCTAACCCTAACAATAAACCTAACCCTAGCATTAACAATAACTTTAACACTAACTTTAACCCTATCCTGACCTAAACCTATCCCTAACCCTAACCCTAATCCTAAGCGTAACCATAAACCTATACGTAATCCTAACACAAACCGGAAACCTAACCCTAACACTAACCATAACCCTAATCCTAACACTAACCCTAAATTACACTAACACTAATTCTAACCACAACCATAAACCTAACCCTAAACCTTAACTTAACCCTAATCCTAAACCTAACACTAACTTTAACTCTAACCCTATAACTAAACCTAACCTAATCCTAACCATAACACAAACCCCAACCTTAACAATTATGTGACCTTAAACTAACCCTAACCCTAACCGTAACCTAACACTAACCCTAACCCTAAACCTAACCCTAAAACTAACCCTAACCCCAACACTAACCATATCATTAAACTTAACCTTAACACTAAACCTAACACTAGCCCTAAACCTAAATCTAAGTCTAACACAAATTCTAACCCTAAACCTAACCCTCACTGTAACACTAACCCTAACACTAACACAAATCCTAACCCTAACCTTATCACTAACCCTGACCCTAACTCTAACCCTAACACTAACCCTACACTAACCCTAACCCTAAACATAACCCTAACCCTAAACTTATCATGAACACTAACCCTTATCCTAAACCTAACACTAACACTAAACTTAACCCTAACACGAACTTTAAACCTAACCCTAAAACTAACCCTAACACTAACCCTAGCCCTAACTCCAACACTAACCATATCATTAACCATAACCTAACAGTAAACCTAACACTAACCCTAAACCTAACTCTAAGTCTAACATGAATTCTAAACTAAACCAAACCTAACTATAACACTAACCCTAACACTAATCCAGACTCTAATCCTAACCCTAAGTCTAACACTAACCCTCACCCTAAACCTAACCCTCAACCAAACACTAACCATAATGCTAATCCTAAAACTAACTATATATCTATCTATAACCCTAACCCAAATACTAATGCTAAAAATGACTATAACCCTAACACTAACCCTAACCTACCCAACCCTAAATCTAAACCTAATACTAACCCTAACCTTAACCCTAACATGAACCTTAACCCTAAACCTAATCCTAACCTAATCCTAACATTTACCCTAATCTAACCTAACCCTAAACCTAACCTGAAACTTAACACTAACTGTAAACGTAACCCTAACCATAACCCTAACTGTAAACCTAAAACAACCCTAGCCCTAACCCTAACCCTAAGCCAAAACATAAACCTACCCCTAGCCTAACCCAAATGCTAACGCTTACCTAAGCCTAAATGTAATTCTAATCCTAACACTAAAAATAACACTAATTCTACCCTAACTTTAACACAAACCCTAAACCTAACCATACCACTAAGCCTAACCCTCACCCAAACACTAACCTTAACACTAATTCTAAACTTAACCCTAACTTTTAACCTAAAAGAAACCCTAAGCCTTACCCTAACCCTATCCCGAATCTTAAACCTAACAATAAATCTAACCCTTACCCTAAAACTAACCCTCGCACTAACCCTGACCCTAACTCTAACCCTAACAAAACCCTAACGCTAACACTAACCCTAAACCTAACACTAACCATAAACATAAGCCTAACCCTAATCCTAACACTAACCTTAACCCTAACCCTAACCCAAATCTACGCTAACACTAACCCTAACCCTGACCCTAATTCAAACCGTAACCATAATTCTAAACATAACCCTAACACAAACCCTAACCCTAATCCTACAACTAACCATACCCACAACCCTAACACAAACCCTAACCCTAATTTTACCCTAACATGAATTTGGACCATAACCCATAACCTAATCCTTAACCTTACCCTAACCCTAACCCTAAACCTAATTCTAACACTAACTTTAACCCTAACCCTAACACTAACAACACTAACCCTAACCATAACACATACCCTAAAACTAACCATAACCCTAACCTTAACCTAACCCTAAACTAACACTAACCCTAAACCTAAACCTAACCCTATCACTAACCCTAAACTTTACTCTAAACCTAACCCTAACCCTAACATGAACCCTAAACTTTACCCTTATTCTAACTGTAACACTAACCCTAAACTAACCCTAACCCCAAACCTAAACCTATCACAAACCCTAACCTTTATTCTAACCCTAACATTAACCCTATCCGTAGCCCTAACACGAACCCTAACCTTAACCCTAACCCCAAACCCTAAACCATATCACTAACCCTAACCCTAATCCTACATTTTACACTAACCCTAACCCTAACACAAACACAAAACTAACCGTAACCCTAACACTAACCCTAACCCTAACCCTAAATATAACCTAAACCTGTTCCAAAACCTAAAACTAACCCTAACCCTAGACCTAATCCAAACACTAACCCTAACCTTAACCCTAACACTAACACTAATCCTAATACTAAACTTAACACTATTCCTAACACTAAAATTAATTGTAAACCTAACTCTAACCCTAACCCTAACCCTAACCTCAAAACTAACCTTAACCCTCAATCTAACCCTAACAATAACCCAACCCTAACCCTACTGTAACACTAATTCTAGCCCTACCCCTAACCCTCAAAGTAACCCTAAACATATCCCTAACCCTAACACTATCCCTTACTTTAACCCTAACACTAACGCATACACGAAACCTAACTCTAATCCTAACCCTCACACTAACCTTAACCATAACAAAACCCTAATCCTAACCTTAACCCAAACCCTAACCGTAACAAAAACCCTAACCCTAACAAAAACCCTAATCTTAACCTTAACCCTAACCCTAACCATAACACTAACACTAACCCTATCCTACCCATATATTAAAAACTAACCCTAAAGCTAATCCTAAGCCTCATTCTTACTCTAATGTTTTAACCATAACCTTAACCCTAACCCTATCACTAACCCTAAGAGAAACCCTAAACCTAAACCTTACCCTAACACAAAACATATTCCTGAAAATAACAGTAATATTAACAGTAACCCTAACCCTAAACCTAACTATAAAACTAACCCTAAACCTAACCGAAAACCTAACCCAAAAGCTAACCCTAACCCTAACCCTAAAACTAACCCTAACCATAAACCTAATCCTAAATCTAAAACTAACCCTAACACTAACCGTAACCCTAACAATAACACTAACCCTAACTGTAACCCTAGCACTAACCCTAAGCCTATCCCTAACCCTATCACTATCCCTAATCCTAACCCTAACAGTAACACTAAAGCTAACCCAAAACCTAAACCTATCCCTAACACTAACCCTAACCCTAACACTAATACTAACCCTATACCTAACACTAACACTAACCCTAAACCTATCCCTTACACTAACCCTAAAGCTCATCATAACCCTAACCATAATCCTAAAACTAACCCTTAATATAACCCTAAAACTAACTCTAACCCTAACCCTCGGTTTAACCCTAACCCTAACCCTAAGCCTATCCCTAACCGTAACACTATCCCTAACACTAATCCTAACCCTAACACTAACACTAACCCTAAACCTAAACTTAAACCTAACCATAACCCTAACCTTAATGCTAATATGAACCCTAACCCTAGCCCTAATACTAATCCTAACATTAACCCTTACACTAGCCCTAAACCAAACCATAACCATAACACTAACCATAACCCTAAATCTAACCCTAACACCAACACTAACCATAACCCTAACACTTACATGAAACCTAAACCTAAACCTAACACTAAACCTAACACTAACACTAACCCTAAAACTAAACCTAATCCTAACCCTAACACTGACCCTAAATCTAAACCTAATCCTAACTCTAACACTAACCATAACACTAAACCTGACCTAAACTTATCACTAACCCTAACCTTAACCCTAAACCTAAAATTAACCCTAACTCTAACCCTAAAACTAACTGTAATCCCAACCACAACTCTAACCCTAACCCTAATCCTTACCTAAGCCTAATATTAACGCTAAAGCTAACAATAATCCTTACCTTATCCAAAACCCTTACCCTAATTCTCATCCTAACCCTAACCATAAAACTAACAGTAACTCTAACCCTAACTCTAACTTAAGCCTAACATTATCCATAACCTTAAACCTAACATGAACCATAACTATAACCTTAACCTAATCCTAACCTAACACTAACTCTAACAAAAAACCTAACAGTAATATTAACCTTACCCTAAAACTAACCTAACATTAATCCTAACCCTAACCCTAACCCAATCCCTAATCCTTACTGTAACCATAACACTACCCCTACCCCTAACCCTAAACCTAATTTTAAAACTCACCCTAAACCTAACCTTAAAACTAATCCTAACCCTAACACTAAACCTAACCATAACCTTAACACTAATCCTAAACCTAACTCTAACCCTTACCCAAACACTAATACTAAACTTAACACTAACTGTAACACTAAGACAAAGCCTAACCCTAACCCTAAATGTAACCCTAACACAAAACCTAATCCTAAACCTAACACGAAACCTAACACTAACTCTAACACTGACCCTAACCCTAACACGAACCCTAACCCTAATACTAACCCTAACATTAACACTCACACTAACCCTAAACCCAACCCTAGCCCTAACACTAACCCTAATCCTAACCTAAACCTTAAAACTAACCTTAACCTTAAACCTAAAACTAACACTAACCATAACCATAACACTTACACGAAACCTAAACCTAAACCTAACACTAAACTGAACCATAAAATTAACCCTAACCATTACACTAACCCTAAACGTAAACCTAATTCTAACACTAACCCTAAACGTAAACCTAATTCTAACCCTAACACTAACCCTAAACCTAAACCTAACCCTAAAACTAACCGTACCCTAAATCTGAGCTAACCCTGTCACTAACCCTAACCCTAAACCTAAACCTAAAATAAATTCTAACTCTAACCCTAAACCTAACCCTAATCCCAACCACAACCCTAACCCTAACCCTAACCCAAACTTTAAAACTAACCATAAACCTAACCCCAAACCTAAACCTAATGCTAACACTAAACTTAACTGTTACCCTAACACTAACCCTACACCTAACTCTAAATCCTACCCAGACACTAATCCTAAACTTAACTGTAACCTTAACTGTAACACTAATACTAAGCCTAACATTAACTTAAAATAACTGTAACACTAACACAAAGCCTAATCCTAAACCTAACACGAACCCTAACACTAACCATAACACTAACCCTAATCCTAACACTAACACTAACCGTAAACCTAACCCTAACCCTAATAGTAACCCTTAAGTAACCCTAACCCTAACATTAAACCTAAAACTAAACCTAAAACTAACACTAACTCTAAAACTAACTCTAGCATTAACCCTAACTTTGACCTAACCCTAACACTAACCCTTTCCTAACCCTAACTTAATTCTAACCCTAGCCCTTACCTAACCCTAACCCTAACCCTAAACCTAACCCTAATCCTAAGACTAACACTAAACCTATTCCTAACCCTATCACTAACCCTAAGCCTAAACCTAACCCTAAACCTAACACTAACCATAACACTATCCCTAACAGTAAAATTAATTCTAAACCTAACCCTAACCCTAACACTAACCCTAACCCTAAATTAACCCAACACTAATACTTAACCTAACACTAATTCTAACCCTAATACTAACTGTAATGCTAACCCTAACCATAACCCTAAACTGAACACTAAGCCTACCTTTAACGCTAATTCAAACACTAAACATAAACCTATCCCTAACGCCAACACTATTCCTAATCCTAACCCTAAACATGAACCTAACACTAACACTAAGCCTAACCCTAAATTTAACCTTCACCACAACACTAAGCTTAAACCTAACCCTAGCAAGAATCCAAATCCTAACCCTAAAACTAATTCTAACACTAACCCTAAAATTAACCCTAAACCTAAAACTAAACCTAACACTAACCCTAACCCTAACCCTACCATGAAGCTTAACCATAACCCTAACTGTAACACAAATCCTAATTTTACACCTAACCCTCAACCCAACCACTAACCCAACCCCTAACCCTAAGACTAACCCTAAACATAGCCATAACCCTAAAAATAAACCTAACCCTAAGCCTAACGAAAACCTAACCCTAACCCAAACCATACCCCTAACACAAACCCTTAACCATACCCTAACCCTAACCCTAACACAAACCCTAATGCTAAATCTATCCCTAATCCTAACACTAACCCTAACCCCAACCACAACCCTATCACTAACCCTAACCCATACTCTAACCCGAAATCTAACACTACCTCTAAACTTAACCCTAACCCAAACCCTAACACTAACCATAATGTATGCATAACCCTAAACCTAAGCCTAAACTTAATCCTAAACCTCATTCTAACCCTAATTCTAACCATAACCATAAACCTTACCCTATCCCTAAACCTAACACAAACCCTAACCCTTACCCTAAAACAAACCATATTCTTCACCCAACAATAATCCTAAAACTAACCCTAACTCTAATCCTAACAGTAACTCTAAAACTGACCCTAATCCTAACCTTAACAGTAACCCTAACCCTAATCCTAAAACTAACCCTAACCATAACCCTAACCCTAAACCTAAAACAAACCCTAACCATAACATTAACCCTATCTGTAACACTAAAAATACTCCTACCCTAACCCAAACACTAACACTAAATGTAACCATAAACCTAACTCTAACCCTATCACTAACCCTAACCATAATGCTAACACAAGCCCTAAGCCTAACCCTAACCTTTAAACCAACCCTAAACCTAACACTAACTTAACAATAACCGTAACCGTAACCAAACCCTAACCCTAACAATAACTAACCCTAACCTTTACACAAAACATAAATCTGACACTAACACTAACCCTAACTCTAAACCTAACCCTAACCCTAACCCTAAACCTAAACCTAAACCTAAACCTATCCCTAACCCTAACAGTACCCTAACACTAACACTAACCCTAACCCTATCCCTAAACCTAATCTTTATCATAACCATAATTCTAACCCTAACCCTAACACTAACACTAAACTTAAAACTCACCCTTAACTTAAAGCTAACACTAACTGTAACACTAAGCCTAAACTCAACACTAACCCTTACCCAAACACTATTCCAACACTAACTCTAACCATAATTCTAAACCTAACCCTCACCATAACCCTCAGTATAACCCTAAAACAAAACCTAACCCTAAAACTAACACTACACCTAACCCTAAGCATAACACTATACCTAAACCTAACCTTAAACCTGACACTAACCCTAATTCTAACTGTAACACTAAAACTAACCCTAACCCTAATTCTAACACTAAATTTAACCCTAACACTAACCCTAACCATAAATCTAAAACCAAACCTAACCCTAATCCAAACCTAACCTAACCCTAAACCTAACCTAACTGTAACCCTAACCCTGACATAAACCTAACCCTAACCTTAACCCTAATCCTAACACTAATTCTAACCCTAACCCTAACCCTAACCCTGACACTAACCCTAACCCTATTTCTAAACCTAAACTTAAAGCTAACCCTAAAGCTAACACTAACCTTAACACTAAACTTAACACTAACACTAACACTAACCCTAAACCTAACCCTAACCCTAACCCTAACCCTAACCTCAACCCTAACCTTAACCGTAACAATAACCCTAAACCTAACACTAACTTTAAACCTAATACTAACTGTAACACTAACCCTAAACCTAACGCTAACACAAATCATAAACCTAATCCTTACCCTAGCACAAATTATAACGCTAAATCTAACACTAAACATAACCCTCACCCGAACCCTAACCCTAACCCTAACACTAACCCAAACTTTAACCCTAACTTTAACCCATATATTAAAACTAAACCTAAACCTAACCATAACACTAACCCTAACTTTAACTTTAAATATAAACCTAACCTTAACCTTAACCCTGACCCAAATACTTATTCTAAACCTACCCCTAACCCTAACACTTTTACTAACCCTAAACCTAACACTAACCCTATCACTAACAGTAAGCCTAAACTTAAATCTAACCCTAACCCTAACACTAACCATAACCCTAATCCTAATACGAACCCTAATCCTAACCATAACAGTAACAATAACCCTAATCCTAACCCTAATGCTAACACTAACCCTAAACCTAACCCTAACCCTAACGCTAACACTAACCCTAACCCTAATACTAACACTAACCCTAACCTTAAACCTAAATCTAAACATAACACTAACCCTAACCCTACCCTAAGACAAACCCTAACCCTAACCCTAAACCTAAGTAAACCTAATCCTAACTCTAACCCTAATTCGAACCGTAACCCCAACTCTAACCCTAACCCTAGCACTAACCCAAACCCTAACTTTAATCCTAACCTAACCCTAACCCTAAATCTAAACCAAACCCTAATCCTAATCATAACTGTAACCTTAACAATTACATTAACCCTAAATGTAACACTGAGCTTAACCCTAAGCCTAACTCTAAATCTAACACTCAACCTAAACCTAATTCTAACAGTAATACTAAATGTAACCAGAAACCGAAACCTGATCTTAACCGTAATCAAACACAAACACTAACCCTAAACCTAACGCTAACACTAAATTTAACCCTTGGGCTAACCCTAGCCATTATCCTAAAACCAACAATAAGCCTAATCCTAAACATAAACCTAACACTAATCCTAACCCTAACCCTTAAAAGAACATAACCCTACTCCTAACCCTAAGTAAAACTAACCCTAACCCTATCCCTAACACGATCCCTAAGCCCAAACCTAACCCTAACCCTAACTGTAAACATAACCCTAAACCTAACCCTTACTTAACCCTAAGCCTAAACCTAAACCTAACCCTAATCCAAATCATAACACTAACCCTAACCATAACACTAAGCCTAAAACTAATATTAACCTTAACCCTAACCCTAACACTCACCGTAACCCTAACACTAACACTCACCCTAACCCTAACCCTAACCCTAACACTCACCCTAACCCTAACCCTAACAGTAACACTAACTCTAATCATAACCCTAAACCTAACCCTAAACCTTACCTTAATGCTAACCCTAACCCTAACACTAACCCCAACCCTAACCCTAACACTAACCCTAACACTGACACAAACACTAACCTGTCCGTAACCATAACACAAACCCTAACCCTAACCATAAACCTAACCCTAAACTTACCCTAACACTAACACTAACCTAACACTCACCATAATCCTAAAACCAACTCTAACCATAACGCTATCCCTAAACCTAACTAACTCTAACCCTAAAACTAACTCCAACCTTAACCCTAAACTAAACCTTACACTAACCCTAACCCTAACAGTAACCTTAACCCTAACCCTAACCCAAAACCTAACACTAACCATAATCCTAACCCTAAACCTAACCATAATCCAAATATAAGACTAATACTAACCCTAACCCTAACTTTTACCTAACCATTAAATAAACCCTAACCCTAAGAATAACATAAACCCCAACCGTAACCTGAAACCTTAACCTAAACCTAAACCTAACCATAATCCAAATATAACACTAATCCTAACCCTAACCCTAAGTTTTACCTAACCATAAAATAAACCCTAACCCTAAGAATAACATCAACCCCAACCGTAACCTGAAACCTAAACCTAAACCTAAACCGAATCCTAACTCTAACCCTAAAACTAACCCAAACCCTAAGCCAATCCCTAACCCTTGCCCTTAGATTAAAACTAAACCTAACTCTAAACCTGACACTAACACCATCCTAAGCATAAATCTAACCCTAAACTTAATTATAACACTAAACCAAACACTAACCCTAACCCTAAGTGTAACGCTAACACTAAACCTAACACTAACCCTTATCCTAAGCCTAAAACTAACCCTAACTCTAACACTAACCCTAAGCCAAACCCTAACCCTAACCTAAATCTAACCCTAACCCTATCCTTAACATGAACTCTAAACCCAAAACTAACCCCAACCCTAATACTAGAGTAAGCTAACCCTAACCCTAACTTAACCCTAATCCAATCCTAACACTAACCCTAACCCTAACCCTAAACCTAAACCTAAATCTTACCCTAACGCTGACTCTAACCCTAACCCTAAACCTAAACCTAATACTAACACTATCTGTAACTCTAACACTAACCCTAATCCTAACCCTAAGCATAACCCTAATCCTAACTCTAAAACTAACTGTAACGTAAACCGCAAACTTAACCATAAGCCTAACCCTAACCTAACCCTAAATTAACACTAACCTCAACCCTACTGGAAACCTAACCCTAACAAAAACCTTACACTAACTTTAACCCTAATCCTTAAGCTTACTCTAAACCTAACCCAAACACTAACACTAACCCTAATCCTATCACTAACCCTTACCCTAACCCTTACCCTAACCAACACTAACTATAAAACTAACAATAATCCTAACACTAAACCTAACCAAAACACTAACTCTAACACTAACCCTAATCCTAACACTAACCCTACTCTAATTCTAACCCTAACTAACCTTAACCCAAATCCTAACTGTAACTGTAACCCTAATCTTAACCCTAACCGTAACCCTAACACAAACCCTAACACAACCCTAACACTAACACTAACCCTAACCCTAAACCTCACCTGAACCCTAACCCTAACGCTAACAGTAACTCTTTCATAACCCTAACCTTAGCTCTAAACCTTACCGTAACCCTAACTCTAACCCTAACCCTTACCTAACGTAACACTTACCCTATCTATAAAACTAATACTAAACCTAACCCTATACTTAAAGAAAACACTAATACTAACTCTAACACTAAAACTAATGCTAACCCTGACCCTAACCACTAACCCTAACCCTAAACCTAACAGGACCTCTCACCCTAATCCTAACACTAACCCTAACTGCAACAGTAACCCTAACCTAACACTAACCCTAACCCTAACAGTAACCCTAACCCTAAACCTAACCAAAACTATAATACTAACCCTAACACTATTCCAAACACAAACCCTAACCCTAATAGTAACCCTAACCCTAACCCTAATTTTAACACTAACACTAAACCAACCCTTACCCTCACCTAACTCTAACCCTAACACTAACCCTAACACTAGCCCCTAACCTTAACCCTAATAAAACCTCTCACCCTAACCCTAACACCAACCATAACCACAATAGTAAGCCTAACCTAACACTAACCCTAACCCAGACCCTAACACTAACCCTAGACCTAAACCTAACCAAAATGCTAATACTAACACTAACACTAACCTTAACCACACCCTAACCCTAAAATTAACTCTAAACCCAACCCTAATACTAACACTAAACCTAAATTTTACCCTAACCTAACACTAACCCTAAACCTAACCCTAACACCTACCTTAATACAAAACCTAACCCTAATACGCAACTTAACCCTAACCCTCAACCTAACACTAACCCTAACCCTAACCTTAACCTTAACCCTAACACTATCACTAACACTAACACTAACCCTAACTCTAACTCTATCCTAACCCTAACACTAACCATTACCCTAACCCTGACACTAAACCTAAAATTGCCCTTAACACTAACACTCTTTTTAACCCTAACCCTAACCTAACACTAACTCTTACCTTAACCCTAACACTAACACTAACCATAACATGATTCCTAATCCTAAAGAAAACACTAACGCTAACCATAACCCTAACTCTAACCCTAACAATAATCTTAAACCTAACCCTAACCCTAATACTAACCCTTACCCTATCCCTAACACTAACATTAAATCTAACCCTAACCCTAACACAAACCCTAATCTAAACCATAACCCTGACCCTAATGTAACCCTAATCCTCATCCTTACCTAACCCTAACCCTAAACTTAACAATAATCCTAACCCCAACCCTAACCCTAACCCTAACACAAAACCTCACCCTAACTCAAACATAAAGCTAACCCTAACACTAACCCTAACCCTAAACCTAACACTCACCCTAACTCTAACCCTAACCCTAATCCTAACCATAACTCTAAACCTAATCCTAACCCTAACCAAAAACAAAACCCTAACCCTAACATGAAACCTAACCTTAACCCCAATTGTAACCTTAAACCTAGGAGTAACCCAAACCCTAAACTTAACCCTAACCCTTACACAAACACTAACCCTAACCCTAACCCCAGGCCTATCACTAAACCTAACCCTAACCATAAACAGAAACCTAACACTAAACCTAACATTAACCCTAACCCTAATTGTAATGCTATTCCTAACCCTAACCCTAACTGTAGCCCTAAACCTAAGAATAACCCTAACTCTAACATAAATCATAACTCACATCATAACCCTAAACTTAACCTAAACGTAATCCTAACTGTAGCCCTAACCCTAAACATAATCCTTTCCCTAACATGAACTGTGACACTAACCCTAACACTAACACTAAACCTAACCCCAACCGTAATCCTATCACAAAGCCTAACCCTAACTTAACCCTAAACCTACCACTAACGCTAACACTAACCCTAATGCTAATCCTAACCCTAACTAACCCTAATCTTAACAATGACCTTAACCATAAACCTAATTCTTACCCTAACCCTAACACAATCCCTAAACCTGGCTGTAATCCTAACACAAACCATAAACCAAACCCTAACACTAACCTTAAACCGACACCTAATTCTAAAACTAACCCTAACCCTAACCCTAACACTAAACCTAAACCTAAAGGTAAACCTAACATTTACCCTAACACTAAACCTAACACTTACCCTAACACTAATCCTAAACCTAATCTTAACCCTAACCCTAACACTAAACCTATCACTAACACTAACCTTAACCCTAACCATAACCTGAACCCTAAACCTAACCCTAACACTAACCCTAACCCTAACCCTAACACTAACCCTAAACCTGCCCCTAACCCTAACACTAACCCTAACTCTAACACTAACACTAAACATAACAGAAACCCTAACCTTAATCCTAACACTAACCCTAACTCTGACCCTAACCTTAATAATAACATTAAACCTAACCCTAACCCTAATGCTAACACTAATCCGAACACAACCCTAACCATAACACTAACCTCAAACCTAATCCTAACCCTAACTCTAATCCTAACCCTAACCCTTACCCTAACACTAACTCTCATCATAACAATAACCCTAACCATAAAACTTACTCTAAACCGCACCATAACCCAAACACTAACCCTAACACAAATCTAACTTTAACCCTAATCCTAAAACTAATCCTAACACTAACCCTAACCCTAACCCTAAAACAAACCCTAATGCTAACCCTAGCCCTAACCCAAACCCTAATCTTAAACCTAACCCTAACATTAACCCTAACCCTAACCGTAACCCTAACCATAACCCTAATTGCAACCCTATCCCCAACACTAACCCTAACCCTAATCCTTTCCATAACCCTAACCCTAACCGAACCCTAGCCTAACCTTAACGTAACACTAACCCTAACCCAAACTTTGTTTCTGACACTAACACAAACCCTTACTGCAACCTAACACTAACCATACCCTATCCATAATCCTAATTTTAACACTAACCCTAAACATAAACCTAACCATAATACTAACCCTAAAAATATCCCTAACCCTAATGCTAACCATTAACCTAAAATTAACCCAAACACTAATACCCTAAACATAACTCTAACACTAATTTTAACCTTAAAACTAACTCTAACCCTAACCCTAAGCCTAACCCTAAACCTAAACCTAAACCTTATCCTAAGTGTAATCCTGTCACTAACACTAGCCCTAAACTGAAGCATAACTCTATCCCTAACCCTAAACCTAACACTAACACTAATCCTAACCATAACCCTAGCAGTAATCTAACACTAACACCAAACCTAACTTTAACTCTAACCCTCAACCTAAACCTAACAATAACCCTACCCTAACCCAAAAACGAACCCTATCCCACCCCTAACCCAAACCTAACTCTAACACTCATCCTCATCATAACACTATCCCTAACCCTAACCCTAAAACAAACCATAAAATAAATACTAACCTTAATCTAACCATAACCCTAACCCTAACCCCAACCCTAAAACCTAACCCTAAATCTAAACCCAACCCTGACACTAAACTTAAGCCTCACCCTAACCCTAATTCCAAACCTAACACTAACCCTAACCCTAATTCTAACACTAACCATAAACCTAACTCTAACCTTAACACAAAATAAAACTAAATAAATAAAAACTAAATCTAACCTTAACCACAACTCTAACTGTAACACTAAACCTAACCATTAACCTGTCCCTAACATTAAAACTACCCCTAACCCTAACCCTAACACTGTCTCTAACCATAAACCTAAACCTATCCCTAACACTAATCCTAACTCTAACACTAAAGATAAAACTAAAACTAACAAAAAAATAACCCTATCCCTAACATGAACAGTAACCCTAACCATAACCCTAATTTAAACCAAACTTTAACTATAATCCTAACACTAATCCTAACCCTAACCCTAACACTATCCCTAACCCTAACCCTAACACTAACCTAACCCTAAAATTCCACCTAACTCTAAACCTAATCCTAACATTTATCATAACCCTAACTATAACCCTAACCATAATCCCTACACAAACCCTAATGATAAACCTTACACTAACCTAAACCCTAATCCTAACACTAACCCTAACACTAACACCAACACTAACTCTAAATGTAACCCTAAACCTAACCCTAAATTTTACCCTAACTGTAATCATCACCCTAACCCTAACACTAGTCCTAAACCTAATCCTAAAACAAACCCTACCGTAACCCTAACCCTAACCCTAAAAGAAACCCTAGCCCTAACCCTAAAACTAACCCTAACACTAACACTAATCCTAACAATAAACCTAACCCTAATCCTAAACCTAAACCTAACCATAACAATATCTCTAACCCTAACCCTGAACCTAAAGCTATCCCTAAACCTAACTCTAATCATAACACTAACTCTAAACCTAAGTATAACCCTAACCCTAACACTAACACTAACCCTAATTGTAATGCTAACCATAAACATAAAGCTAACTCTTACCCTAACCTTAACCCTAACACGAACCCTAACCCTAACCCTAATTCTAACCAAACCCTAAACCAAACCTAACCCTAATATTAACCCTAATCCTAACCCTTACCTGAACCCTAACACTAACCTTAACCCTGCCCTAACCCTAACCTAACTCTAACCCTAACCTTAATGCTAATCCTAACCATAACTGTAACCCTAAACATAATCGTAACCATAACCCTAACACAAATTTTAACCCTAAACCTAACACTAATCCTAACCCTAATCCTAAAACTAATGCTAACACTAACAGTAACACAAACACTAACCCTAAAATTAACAATAACCATAACACTAACCCTAACACTAACACTAACCCTAACCTAACACAAACCCTTACAGTAATCCTTACCCTAACCCTAACCCTAAATCTAATGTAACACCAACCCTAACATAAATAACCCTAACACAATCCCTAACCCAAAACATAACCTTGAACATAAGCTAACATAAACCTAACTTTTACCTAACACTAACCCTAACCCTAACCCGAACCCTAACCCTAACACTAAAACTAACTCTAACCCTAACAGTAACCCTAAACGTACCATAACGCTAACCATAACACTAACCCTAACAATAACCCGAACCAACCCTAAAACTAACACTAACCCTAACCCTAACCCTAATACTAAATTTAATCCTATCCCTAACATGAATCCTTACACTAACCCTAACCTTAAACCTAGCCCTAACACTTCCCTAACCCTAACCCAAACTCTAACCCTCACATTAACCCTAAAACGAACCCTAACTCTAACACTAACCCTAACCCCAACCCTAACTCTATAACTAAACCTAACCCTAAACCTAACACTAACCCTAACTCTAACTGAACCCTAATCCTAACCCTAATTCTTATGTAACCCTAAACCTAACCCTAAACCTAAGACAAACCCTAACACTAAACCTAACACTAACCATAACCCCAATAATAACCCTATCACTAACCCGAACCCTAAGCCTAACCCTAAACCTAACACTAACCCTATCCCTGACCCCTAATTTAACCCTAATACTAACACTAACACTAACCCTTAACCTAACACTATACCTAACCCTAAAACTAAACTTAACCCTATGCCTCTCTCTATCCCTCTTTCTAATCATAACCAAAACCCTAATTTTAACTCTGACCCTAAAACAAAACCTAAACCTAACCCTTACCCTAACACAAACAATTATTCTTACCCTAATCCTAACTTTAACACTAACCTAACCCAAACACTAAACCCAATTCTAAAACTGACTCTAACCCTAACCAGAACCCTAACCCTAACTTTGACCCCAAAACTAAACTTAACCATAAACATAATGTTAACCCTAACACAAACCCTAAATCTAACCCAAACCCTAACCTTAACACTAACCTTAACCCTAATTCTAACCCTAAACCTAAAAGTAACCCTAATCCTATCCCTAACCCTAACACTATCCCTAACCCTAACCCTAACCCTAACACTGATCCTATCCCTAAACCTAACCCTGCCCATAACCCTCACCCTAATCCTTACTTTAACACAAACCTTAACCCTAACCCTAACACTAATCCTAATCCTTACTCTAACACTAACCCTAACCTACAAGTAACCTTAAAATTAACCCTAAACCTTACCCTAAGCCTCACTCTAACCCTAATCATAACATAACATTGACCTTTACCCTAACACAAACCATATCCCTCACATGAGCACTAATCCTAACACTAACCCTAACCCTAACTCTAAAACTAAACCTAACCCTAACCCTAACCCTAACCCTAACTCTAAAACTAAACCTAACCCTAACCCTAACCCTAACCCTAGAACTAACCATAAACATAAACCTAACCCTAACCCTAACTGTTACAGTAACCCTAACCCTAATTCTAGCCCTCACCTTAAACCTATCCCTAACCGTAACACTCTCCCTAATCCTAACCCTAACACTAACACTAACCCTGGAACTAATCCTAACCCTAACCCTTACACTAACCCTAAACCCAACTCTAAACCTAACACTAACTCTAACACTATCCCTAACCATAATCCTAACACTAAACCTAACCCCAACACTAACCCTATCACTAATCCTAAGCCTAAGCCTAACCCTAAACCCAACACTAACCCTATCCCTATCCCTTACTTTAACACTAACAATAATACTAACCCTATCCCTAACGCTAACACTATACCTAAACTACACATAACCCTAAAACTAATCCTAACCCTAACCATACGCCTCACTCTAACCATCTTCCTAATCATAAGCAAAACCCTAGTTTTATCTCTAATCTCACACAAAACTTAAACCTAACCCTTTCCCTAACACAAACCATAATTCTTACACGAACACTAAGCTTAACACTAACACTTACTGAAACACTAACCCTAATTCTAAATCTAACCCTAACCCTAACTCAAACCCTAACCAAAAAACTAATCTTAACCATAAACCTAACCCTAATTTTAATACTAACCTTAACCATAAGCCTAAACCTAACCGTAACACTATCCCTAACCCTAATTCTAACCCTAAATCTAAAAGTAACCCTAAACCTATCCTTATCACTAACACTATTCCTATACCTAACCCTAACACTAACAGTAACACTGAACCTAAACCTAAACCCAACCCTACCCCTAACTCTCACCCTAAACCTAAACCTAACCCTAACACTATCCTATCCCTAACCCTAACACTAACCTTAATCTACAAGTAACTCTAAACCTAACCCTAAGCCTAAACTTAATCCTCACTCTAACCCAAATCCTAAACCTAACCCTAACCCTAACCCTATTTTTAATCCTATCACAAACCCTAACCCTAACCCTTATCCTAACACAAACCATATCCCTCACACGGACACTAATCCTAACATTAACCCTAACCCTAACCCTAATCATATCTGAAAAACTAACCCTAACCTTTACCCAAACCTAAACTTAACCCTAACCCTAGAACTAACCGTAAACATAACCCTATCCCTAACCCTAAAACAAACCCTAATCCTAACTCTAACTGTAATATTAACCCTAACCCTAAACTTAGCCCTAAACCTAAATCTATTTCTAACCTTAACACTCTTTCTAACCCTAACCCTAACACTAACACTAAAGCTAACCCTAAACCTAACCATAACCCTAACACTAAACCTAAATCTAACCCTAACCCCAACCCTTACGCTAACCCTAAACCTAACCATAAAACAAACCCTAACACTAAACCTAACCCTAATCCTAACACTAACTCTAACAACAACACTAACTCTATCACTAACCCTAACCCTAAACCTAACACTAACCCTATCCCTAACCCTTACTTTAACCCTAACACTAACACTAACCCTTACTCTAACCTAAACCCTTACTCTATACCTAAAGTTCCCGTAACTTTAAAACTAAACCTTAACCCTATGCCTCACTCTAACCCTTTTTCTAATCATAAACAAAACCATAATTTTAACTCTAACCCTAAAACAAAACCTAAACCTAACCCTTACCCTAACACAAACCATAATCTTACCCTAACACTAGCCTTAACACTAAACATAAACTGGACCCTAAAACTAATACTAAAATTAATCTTAACCCTAACCCTAACACTACACCTAACCCTAACCTGAAAACTAAGCTTAACCATGAACCTAACCATAACCCTAATACAAAATCTAACCAGAACCCTAACCCTAACCGAAACACTAACCCTGACCCTAATTCTAACCCTAAACCTAAAAGTAACCCTAAAGCTACCCCTAAACCTAACACTATACCTGACCCTAACCCTAACACTAACACTGAACCTAACCCTAAACCTAACCCTACCCCTAATCCTCACCCTAATCCTTACCATAACGCAACCCCTAACCCTAAAACTAAATCTAATCCTAACCTTAACACTAACCCTAATTTAAAAGTAACCTTAAAACAAAACCTGAATCTAACCCTAAGCCTCAGTCTACCCCAATTTCTAAACCTAACTCTAACCCTTACCCTATCGCTAACCCTAACACAAACCCTAACCCTAAACCTTACCCTAACACAAACCATATCCCTCATACAAACACAATCTTAACACTAAACCTAACCCTAACCCGAACTCTAAAACCAACCCTAACCCTAACCCAAACCCTAAAACTAACCCTAACCCTAAAACTAACCCTAAACACAACCCTAACCCTAATCCTGAAACGAATCCTAAAACTAACCCTAACCCTAACTGTAAGATTAACGCTAACCCTAACCATAGCTCTAACCCTAACACTGTCCCTAACCCTAACCCTAACACTAACACTAAAGCTAACCCTAAACCTGACCCTAACCCTAACACTAACCTATCCCTAACACTAACACGAACCCTAACCCTAACTCTAACACTAACACTAACCCTTACACTATCCCTAAACTTAACCATAACCATAATCCTAACCCTAAAAGTAACCCTAACCTTAACCCAAACCCTAAACCTAGCACCAACCCTAACCCTAAAACGAACCCCAGCCTTAACCCTAAAACTAACCCTAAACCTATTCCTAACCCTAACACTATCCCTAACCCTAACACACTAACCCTAACCCTTACAATAACCGTAAACCTAACCCTAACCCTAAAACTAACACTCTCATGTACCCTAATCCTAACACTAATACTAACCCTAAACCTCACAATAAACAAAACCCTAACCCTAACACTTACTCTAACCCTAATGCTAACACTAAGCCTCAACCTAACTCTAACACTAACACAAACATTAATCCTAAACCTAACCCTAATTCTAACTGCTACACTAACCCTAATCCTAACCATAAACCTATAACTAACCCTAACCATAACTCTAACACGAACCCTAAATATCACCCTAAGCATAACCCTAACACTAACCCACACCCTAACCATAACCCTAACACAAACCCTAACCCTAATGCCAACCATAACACAAACTCTAACCAAACCCTAACCCTAACCCTAACCTAACTTTAACCCTAAACCTTCCCTAAGCCTAAGGCTAACCCTAACACTAACCCTAACACTAACCCTGAATCTAACCCTAACACTAACCCTAACCACAATTCTAACCCTATAACTAACTGTAACCCTAATCCTAACCCTAAACCTAACACTAATCCTAACCTTAACCATAACCCTAAGCCTAAACCTAAATCTACCTCTAATCTTAATCATAACCCTAGCAATAACCTTAACCCTAACCCTATCACAAACACTAACCTAACCCTAACAGTAACCCTAACAGTAACTGTAAAACCAACCATAACGCTAACTTTAAAACTAATCCTAAACCTAACCATAACACTATCCCTAACCCTAACCCTAGTCCTGACATTAAAACTAATCCTAAACCTATCCCTAACCCTAACACTATCCCTAACCCTAACACTAACCCTAAACCTAACCCTAAAACTCTCACGAACCCTAATCCTAACACTAACACTAACCCTAAACCTCACCATAAATTTAACCCTAACCCTAACACTTACTTTAACCCTAACGCTAACACTAAGCCTCAACCTAACTCTAACACTAATGCAAACACTAATCCTAAACCTAACACTAATTCTAACTCTGACACTAACCCTAATCCTAACCATAAACCTACTTCTCACCCTAAAACTAACCCCAACCATAACTCCAACACAAACCCTAAACCTAACCCTAACCTAACCATAAACCAAAAGCTAACACTAACCTAACCTAACACTATCCCTAAACCTTACCAACAATAACAATAACAATAACACTGAACCTAACCCTAAAGCTAACACTACCCCTAACCCTCACCCTAAACCTTACCCTAACACAAACCTTAACCTAATCCTAACCCCAACACTAATCCTAACCCTAACCCTAACCTACAAGGAACCCTAAAACTAACCCTAAACCTAAACGTAAGCCTCACTCTAACCCAAATTGTAACCATAACCCTAACACTAATCATAACCCTAACTTTTACACTACTCCTAACCCTAACCTTAACCCTAACACTAACCCTAACCCTATCCTTAACCCTAATGGTAATTCTAATTGTAACCCTAACCCTCACCCTAACCCGGTTACAAACCCTAACCCTCTCCATAGTAACCCTAACACAAACACTAACACTAATCCTAACCCTAACACAAATAATAACCCTAACCCTAACAATAACCATTACCCTAACCCTAAAGCTAACCCTAATCCTAACTGTAACCCTAACCCTAAAGCTAACCCTAACACAAACCCTAACCTAACCCTAAACCTAACCTTGTCCCTAACCCTAATCCTAACCCTAACACTAACCCTAACCTTAACCATTGCCCTAACCCTAACACTCACCTAATCCTAACCCTAAACCTATCACTAACAGTAACCCTAAACCTAACACTAACCCTAAACCTAACTATAACCCTAACTCAAACACTAACACTAACCCTAACCTTAACTCTAACACTAATACTAATTCAAACCGCAACCCTAACTCAAAACCTAATCCTAACAGTAATTCTAACCCTAACCCTAAAGCTAACCCTAACACAAATCCTAACCCAAACACTAACCCCAACACTAACCCTAACCCTAACTCTTACCCTAACATTAAACCTAAACTTAACCCTAAACTAACACTAAACCTCACCACAAACCTAACACTAACCTTAACACTAAATCTAACCCTAACCCTAAAACTAACCATAAACCTAACTGTAACCCTAAACCAAACACTAATCCTAACCCAATCCCTAATGCTAACTATAACACTAACCCTAACCTTAACTTAAACCTACACCTTATCCTAACACTAACCCCAAACCTAACCTTAACACGAGACCTAACCCTAACTTTAACCATAACCCTAACACTAACCCACATCCTAACAATAACCCTAATACACACCCTAACTTTAACCCTAATCCTAACACAAACCCTAACCCTAAACCTAACCCTAAACTAACCCTAACCCTTGCCTAACCCTAACCCTAAAACTAACCCTAACACTAACCCTAACACTAACTTTAACCCTAAACCTAACACAAATCCTAACCCCAACCTTAACTCTATAACATTAACCCTAATCCTAAGCCTAAACCTAACACTAACCCTAACTCTAACTGTAACACTAACATTACCCTAACCATAATACTAACCCTAACCCTAATCCTAATGCTAAATCTAACTCTAATGCTAACCCAAAACCTAACTCTAACAAAAACCCTAACCCTAAACAAAACACTAACCCTAACACTAAACCTAAACCTAACACTAACTTTAACTTTAAAACTAACCCTAACCCTAACCTGAATGCTAATTCTAATCCTAACCCTATCACAAACACTAACTCTAAACCTAACACTAACCTTACCCTAAGCCTAACCCTAATCCTAAACATAACCCTAAATGTAACCCTAATCTCAACTGTAACCCTAACCCTAACCCAAATCCTAATTATCACACAAACCCTAACAGTAACCCTAACACTAACTGTAAACCCTAAACCTAACCCTGACCCTAACACTAATCCTAACCCTGAACTTTACCCTAACAATAAACCTAACCTTAACCCAAACACTAACGCTAAACCTTACTGTAACCCTAACCCTAACCTGAATACAAACCCCCCTTACACTAACCCTAACCATACCTAAACCTATCCCTAACCTTAACATAACCATAACCCTAACCCTAACACAAACACTACACTAACCCTAAACCTAAACCTGTCCTAACCCTAATCCTAACATTAACCCTAACCCTGACCCTAACTCTAACCCTAACACTCACCTAATCCTAAACCTAAACCTTACACTAACCCTAACACTAACCCTTAACTTAACTATAACCCAAAACCAAACACTAATGCTGACCTTAACCCTAACTCTAACACTAACCCTAACCCTTACCCTAACCGTAGCCCTACCTCTAACCCTATCCCTTACCCTAAACCAAATCCTCACCCTAATGCTACCCTAGTCCTAACCATAATTCTTAGCCTAACACTACCTCCACCAGTAAATCTATACCTAAACACAACAGTAACACTAACACTAGAAAAACCTAATTTTAAATAGAGTCATAAATCTAGCCTTAGTCCTAAAAAAAAACCTAGCACTAGCCCTAACAATAACCCTTAATATAACATAAAGACTAAACCTCTCACTAGAACAAACACTAGTCCTAATTGTGGCTCTAAACCTAAAACTAACCCTAACCGCACAATGTCCCTTAATCTAATAGAAACCCTAGCTCTAAAACTTAACCTAAACCAAAACCTAACCCTAACACTAGACTTATCCATAGCCCTTACACTAAAACTAGTCATAACCTTATCCCTTGCTCTTACTTTACCCAATCCCCAACGTTAGCCCTAAACATCACACAAAACCTAGTCCTTATCCTAGCCCTAAACCTAGCCCTAATCATAACCCCAACCATAACCTTAGACCTAACCCTAATGCTAACGCTCACCCTAGCCCTAACCCTAGCTCAAACTCTAATCCTTAGCCTAAATATAATCCCAACCCTAAACCTAACACTAGCCTTGACTAATAAATCTAACCCTCACCCTACCCCTAGCCCTAGCTCAAATGCCTACACTTATCCTAAACCTAACCCTAACATTAACCCTAGGGTTAACACTAATCCTAATCCTAAACCTAACCTTAAGCCTAGCCCTAACCTTAGTTCTAACTCTATCCATTACCCTAACGCAATGCCAAACCCAAATGCTAACCCTAGGCTTAACAATAACCCTATCATTAACACTAATCCTGTCCATTACTCTAAACCTAACTGGAACCATAAACCTAATTCTATCCATTACGCTAACCCTAACCTGAACCCACCACTAATTCAAGCATTAACCCTAAATCTTATCCTAAACCAAACCCTACCCTGACTCTGACCCTAATAATACACCTAGCTCTAAACTTGACCCTTACCCTATACCTAAACCTTACATTAGATATAGTCATAACCTAACAATAAAACTAATATTAACCATAAACCTAGATTTGACATTAGCCCTACCCCTAATCCTAGCCGTAGCCCTAACACAAACCCTCAGCCTAGCCCTAAACCTAGTTTTAATCGTAACCCAAACCCTAACCTTAGTCCTAACCCTAATTCTAACCCTTGCCCTAGCCCTAAAGCTAGCTACAACCCTATTCCTTCCCCTAAACATAATCTTAACCCTAACACTAACACTAACCCTAACCCTAGGCCTAACCCTAACACTAACCCTAGCGCTAATCCTAGCCCTAATTTAGCCCTAACCCTAAACCTATCCCTAACCTTAGCCCAAAGACTAACGTGAACTCTCAACCTATCCCTATTTCTAGTTCTAAACTTATCTGTTACCATAACCCTAACATTAGCCCTAAACTTAGCCCTAACCCTAGGCATAGTCCTAAACCTAGATCTAACCATAACAATGAATCTAAGCCTAAACTTCACCCTATCATTAGCCCTAACACTATCACTAATCATAAAACTAGCCCTAACCCTAGGCCTAGATCTAAAACAAAACTGAGCCATAGCCCTATCCCTAATCCTACCTAACCTTAAACCTAGACCTTACATTAGCCCTATCCCTAGCCCTAATCCAAGTTCTAAACACAGATTTAATCCTTATCCTGATCTTAACCCGGGCTCTATCCCTAATTTTATCTCTTGTCCTAGCATTAATCATAGCTATTAACATCATACCAAACCATAATACTAACGCTAACCTTAACCCTAGGCCTAAACCTAGGCCTAAATCTAACACTAAACCTAGCACTAATTCTAGCCCTAATTTAGGTCTAACACTAAACCTAACCCTATCCCTATCCCTAAGACTAACTCTAACTCTTGCCCTGGTTCTATCCCTAGTTCTAAACCCATCCCTTACCATAACCCAAAACCTAGCCCTATCCCTAGCTCCAACCTTAGCCCTAACATTTACCCTACCCCTAAACCTGGATCAAACCCTAACCTTAAGCCTAAATCTCACCCTAACACTAGCCCTAACAACAATGCTAACTGGAAAAATAGCCCTAACTCTAATCTAGCCCTAAAACAAAACTGAGCCATAAACCTAACCCTAACCCTTAACCAAAACCAAACACTAACCCTAAACCTAGCCCTAAACCTTGCCATGATTTGAGTGCCAAACATAACCCTAGAAGTAACCCTGACCCTGACTTGGATAATAACACTAAGCCTAGCTCTAAACATTGCCTTAATGCTAAACCAAGAAGTAGCCCTAATCAGAAACCAAGTTCTTTCAAGCCATAGCCCTAATAATAACACATATCCTAGCACTAATCTGAGCCCTAACCCTAGTTTTAACTCTAAGACTAACCCTAACTCTAACCCTATCCCTAACCTTATCCCTAACCCTAACCCTACCTCTAATCCTATCCCTTATCCTAAGCCAAACCCTCACCCTAATACTACCCTAGTCCTAAAACTAATTCTTAGCCTATCCCAAACCTTAACCCTATTACTAGTCCTAAACCTAGGCCTCATTCTAGCTCTAGCTCTAGTCCTAACCTAAACCCTTACCCTTATTCTGACCCTAACACTAATACTAGATCTAAACCTGACACTAACCCTAAACTGGACCATAACTCTACCCCTATCAGTAAACCTATACCTAAACCTAACAGTAACCCTAGCACTAGGCCAAACCTAATCCTAAATAGAGTCATAAATCTAGCCCTATCCCTAAACAAAAATCTTGAACTAGCTCTAACAATAACCCTTAACCTAACACAAAGACTAACTCTATCCCTAGACCCAATGCTATTCCTAATTCTGGCCCTAACCCTAACCCAAACACTGATGCTTACCCTAACACAAACACTAGCTCTAAAACTTATCCTAACCCAAAACCTAACCCTAACACTAGACTTATCCATACCCCTAACCCTAAAACTAGCCATAACCATAACACGAGCTCTTACATTACCCATAGCCCTAACGCTAGCCATGAACATCACACAAACCTACCCCTTATCTAGCCCTAAACCTAGCCCTAATTGTAACCCTAACCATAACTCTAGACCTAACCCTAACCCTAAACCTCGACCTAGTCCTAAACCTAGCTCAAACTAACCCTTTCCCTAATCATAACACTAACACTAACCCTAACCCCAGCCCTGACTCTAACCCTAATCCTCACCCTATGCCTAACCCTAGCTCAAACCGTAATACTTACCCTAAACCTAACCCTGACACTAATCCTAGGCCTAACCTTAGCCCTAGCCATAAACTTAACCTTAACCCTAGCCCTAAATTTGCTATAACCCTATCCATTACCCTAAAGATAAGCCTAAACCAAATGCTAATCCTAGGCCTAACACTAAAACTATTGCAAAAAATAACCATATTCATTATTCTAAACTTAACCTGAATCATAAACCTAACCCTATCCATTACCCAAATCCTAAACTGAACACTAATGCTAATACAAGCCTTAACCCTAAACCTTAATCTAAACCAAACCATACAAGGACCCTGACTCTAAAAAAAAAAAAAAAAAAAAAAAAAACAACCTAGCGCTAAATCTGACCCTTACCCTAAACCTAACCCTTACACTAGACCTAGCCATAACCTAACCATAAAACTACCACGTACTTTGAACCTAGACCTAACATTACCCTAGCCCTAAATCAAATTCTAACCCAAACTCTAGCTCTAAACCTAGCTATAACCCCATCCTTTCCCTCAAATCTAACCCTAACCCTAACACTGACACTAACCATAATCCTAACCCTAACCCTAGGCCTAAACCTAACACTAACCCTAGCGCTAATCCTAGCCCTAATTTAGCCCTAACCCTAAACCTACCCCTAACCCTAGTCCACAGAATAACTCTAATCACACCCTAGTCCTATTTTTAGTTCTAACCCTATCCGTTACCATAACCCTAACCCTAGCCATAACCTTAAACCTAATGGAGGCCCTAGCCCTAAACCTAGATCTAACCATAAAAATAAATCTAAGCCTAAACCTCATCCTACCACTAGCCCTAACACTATCGCTAATCCCAAAACTAGCCCAAACTCTAGCCCTAGCTCAAAAACAAAACTGAGCCATAGCTCTAACCTATCCCTAGCCTAATGGTAACGCTAGACCTGACATTAGCCCTATCCCTAATTCTTACCTTAACCCTAACACAAAACCTAACCCTACACCTAGCCTTAATCCTAGCCCTAATTCAAGTCCTATCCCTAACCCTGATCAGTAATACTGATCCTGACTCTGACCCTAACAGTAACCCTATATCTAATCATCTCCCTAAAGATAAACCTAATCTAAACACTAGACCTTGACCTAGACCTAATGCTATCTCTAAAACTAACCTTAATCTTAACTCTAATTCTTACAATAGCCGTAGTCCTACCTTATCCCTAACCTAACCCAAAACCTAGCCCTAATCTGATCCCTAACCCTAGCTTTAACCCTATCCCTAACCATAACCCTAGCCCTAACACTTAAACTAAACCTAACCCCAAAACTAAACCTTGACCTAACCCGAAACATGGCCCTAAGCCTAACCAAAACCCTAGGCCTAACCCTAGCTCTAATCTTATTCATTACTCTAACCAAAACCCTAACAGAATTCTAACCCTAGGCCTAACACTAACCATAGCCCTAACCTAACAATAACCCTAGCCCTAACTGTAGCTGTATTCCTATCCATTGCCCTAACCATAACCCTAACTGAATTCTATCCCTAGGCCTAACCTTACCACTATCCCTAACCCTAAGGCTGTCCATTACCCAAAACCTAAACTGAACCATAAATCTAACCATATCCATTACCCTAACCCTAACACTAACCCTAATGCTAATTTGAGCCCTAACCCTAAACCTTAACCTAACACATACCCTAACCCTGATTCCCATCCTAATAATACCCTAGCTGCAAAGCTAACCCTAACAATTAACCTAACCCTTACAATAGATCTGGCTATAAACCTAACTCTAAAACTATCCCTAACCATAATCCTAGACATGACATTAGCCCTAACTCTAATCCTAGCCCTAACCCTACCACAAACCCTAGCCCTAATCCTAGCACTAAATCTAGCCTTAATCCTAACCATAATCTTAACCCTATCCCTATCCCTAATTTTATGCTTTGACCTAGCCAAAAACGTAGCTGAAACATCATAACTTACCCTAAACCTAACACTAACCCTAGCACTAATCCTAGCCCTAATTTAGCTTTAACCCTAAACCTAAACATAACCCTATCCCTAGCCCTAAGACTAAGTCTAACTCTCGCCCTAGCCCTATCCCTAGTTCTAAACCTATCCCTTACCATAACCAAAAGTCTAGCCCTATTTCTAGCCCCAACCTTAACCCTAACTTTTGCCCTACCCCTAAACGTCAATATAACCCTAACCTTAAGCCTAAAGCAAATACTAACACTAGCCCTGACCTTAATGCTAATTTGAAAACTAGCCCTAACCCTACGTAGCCCTAAAACAAAACTGAGCCATAAACCTAACCCTAATGCTTAACCTAAACAAAACACTAACCCTAAACCTAGCCCTAAACCTTGCCATAATTTGAGTGCTAAACCTAACCCTAGAAGTAACCCTGACCCTGACTTGGATCCTAACACTAAACCTAGCTCTGTACATTGCCCTAATGCTAACCCTAGAATTAGCCCTAATCAGAAACCAAGTTTTCTTCATTAGCCAGAGCCCTAAAGCTAACACAAATCCTAGCACTAATCCAAGCTCTAAACCTAGGTTTAACCCTAAGACTAACCCTAAACCTAACTCTAGCCCTAAAGCTATCCCTAAACCGAATCCTACCTCTAAATCCATCGTTTTCCCTAAGTCAAACCCTTACCCTAATTTTACTTAGTCCTAACCCTAATCCTTACCCTACCCCAATCCCCAACTCTATTACTGGTCCTAACCCTAACCCTCATTTTAGTTGTAACTCTAACCCAAACCCTGACCCTTATTCTGACTCTAACACTAACCCTAGATCTAAACCTCACACTAACCCTAAACCGGACCCTACCCCTACCCCTATCAGTAAACCTGTACCTAAACCTAAAAGTAACACTAGCACTAGACCATACCTAATCCTAAATAGAGTCATAAATCTAGCCCTAGCCCTAAAAAAACTTTGCACTAGCCCTAAAAATAAACCTTAATCTAACGCAAAGACTAACCCTATCCCTAGACCCAACACTAGTCCTAATTCTGGCCCTAACTCTAACCCTAACCCTGATCCTAACCGATAGCCCTAATGCTGGCCATAAACACCACACAAACCTAGCCTTTACCTAGCCCTTAACCTAGCCCTAATCGTAACCTTAACTGTAATCCTAGCCTGACTCTAACCCTAACCAACGCCCTAGCCCTAACCCTAGCTCATATCCTAACACTTACCCTAAACCTAATCCTGACACTAACCCTAGGCCTATACCTAACCCTAGCCCTAATTCTAACCTTATCCCTACCACTAACCTTACCACTAACCTTATCCATTAACCTAAAGATAAACCTAACTCAAATGCTAACCATAGGCCTAACACTAACTCTATCGCCAACACTAACCCTATCCATTACTCTAAACTTAACTTGAACCCTAAACCTAACCCTACACATTACCCTACTTCTAACCCTAACCCTAACGCTAATTCAACCCTTAACTCTAAACCTTAAACTAAACCAAACCCTACCCGACCCTGACCCTTATAATACGGCTAGCTCTAAACCTGACCCTTACACTAAACATAATCTTTACACTAGACCTAGCCATAACCTAACCCTAAAACTATTTCTAACCAAAACCCTAGACCTGACATTAGCTCTGTCCCTAATCCTAGACCTAGCACTAACACAAACCCTCAAACCTAGCCCTAAAGCTAGCCTTAATCATAACCCAAACCCTAACCTAGCCTTAACCCTAATTCTACTCTCGTCCTATCCCTAAACCTAGCTCTAACCCAATCCCTTTCCCTAAACCTAACCCTATCTGTAACACATATCTAACCCTAGCCCTAGCCCTAACCCTAACACTAACCCTAGTGCTAATCCTAGCCCTAGTTTAGCCCTAACATTAAACCCACCCCTAACCCTAGCCCTAAGACTAACTCTAACTCTCACCCTAGCACTATTTCTAGTTCTAACCCTATCTGTTATCATAACCATAACACTAGCCTTAACTTTAGCCATAATCATAGCCCTAGCCCTAAACCTAGATCTAACCATAACAATTAATATAAGATTTAACCTCACCATACTACTAGCCCTAATACTATCACTAATCCCAAAACTAGCCCTAATTCTACCCCTAGTTCTAAAAAAAAAAAAAAAAAACTGAGCCATAGACCCAACCCTAATCCTAACCTAAATGTAACCCTAGACCTGATATTAGCCCTATCCCTAATTCTTACCCTAACCCTAACACAAATCCTAACCCTAAACCTAGCCTTAACCCTCAGCCTAATTTGAGTCCTATTCCTAATCCTCAAATTAACACTGATCCAGACTCTGACCCTAACACTAACCCTATCTCTAATCATCCCCCTAAACCTAAACCTAATATAAACACTAGATGTAGTCCTAATGCTAACCCTAAGATTAGCCCTAATCATAACCCTAGTTCTTACATTATCAGTAGTCCTACACAAGCCCAAAACCTAACCCTAATCTGAGCCCTAACCCTAGTTTTAATCATAGCTCTATCCCTATCCCTAGCCCTAATAATTAACCTAAACCTAACCCTAAACCTAAACCTTGTCCTAACCTGAATCCTAAACAGAAACATAGCCCTAATCCTAACCATAATACTAGCCCTCAACCTAGATATAATTTTTCATTACTCTAATCATAACCCTAAGCAAATTCTAACCCTAGGCCTAACCCTAAACATAGCCCTAACTTAACCATAAGCCTAGTCCTAACTGTAGCTCTAATCCTATCCATTACCTGAACCATATCTCTAACCAAATTCTATCCCTAGGCCTAACTCTAATCCTATGCCTTACCCTAACCCTGTCCATTATACTAAACCTAACCTGAACCTGAAACCTAACCATATCCATTACCCTAAACCTAATGCTAATTTTAGCTTAACCCTAAACCTTAACCTAACCAATACCCTAACCCTATCTCTGGCCCTAATAATATCCCTAGCTATAAACCTGAACCTAATGCTCAACATAACCATTACAATAGACCTGAACATAAACCTAAACTTAAAACTATCCTTAACCATAACCCTAGAACTGACATTAGCCCTATCCCTAATCCTAGCCCTAACCTTAACACAAACCCTACCCCTAATCCTAGCCCTAAGCCTAGCCTTTATACTAGTACTAACCTTAACAAGAGCCATAACCCTAATTTTATACCATGCCATAGCCAAAATGTAGCTATAACATCATACCTTACCCTAACCCTAACGCTAACCCAAACCCTATCCCTAACTCTAGGCTAAAACCTAACACTAACTCTAGGGCTAATCCTAGCCCTAATTTAACCCTAATCCTAAACCTAATCCTTTCCCTAGCCCTAAGACTAACTCTAACTCTCGCCCTAGCCCTATCCAAAGTTCAAAACCTATCCCTTACCATAACCCAAAACCTAGCCCTATCCCTAGACCCAACCCTAACTCTAAACATCACTTTAGCCCTAAACCTGGTTGTAAACCCTAATCTTAAACCCAAACCTCACTTTAACACTAGCCCTAAATCTAATGCTAATTGGAAAACTAGCCCTAACCCTACCCTAACCTTAAAACAAAACTGAGCCATAATCCTAACCCTAACCCTTAACCTAAATCAAACACTAACCTTACACCTATCCCTAAACGTAGCCCTATTTTGAGTCCTAACACTAACCATAGAAATAACCATGACCCTGAGTTGGACCCTAACAGTACCCCTAGCTCTAAACATTGCCATAACGCTATCCCTAGAACTAGCCCTAATCAGAAAACTAGTTCTTTCATTAGTCATAGCCCTAATGCTAAAACAAATCCTAACCCTAATCCAAGCCCTGACTCTAACCCTGACCCTAACCGTACCTCTAACCCATTCCTTACCCTAAGTCAAACCCTCAGGCTAATGCTACTCTACTCTTAACCTTAATCCTTAGCCTACCCCAAACCCTAACTCTATTACTAGTCCTAAACCTAGCCCTCATTCTAGCTTTAATGCTAATACTAACCCTGACCCTTATTCTGACCCAAACAATAACCCTAGATTTAAACCTGACTCTAACCCTAAACCGAACCATAACACTACCCCTACTGGTAAACTTATACTTAAACCTAACATTAACACTAGCACTAGACCAAACCTAATCCTAAATGGAGTCATAAATCTAGCCTTAGCCCTAAACAAAAACCTAGTACTAGCCCTAATAATAACCTAATATAAAGACTAAACCTATCACTAGACCAAACGCTAGTCCTAATTGTGGCCCTAATCATAAAACTAAACCTAACCCCACAATGTCCCTTAATCTAATAGAAACCCTAGCTCTAAACCTTATCCTAAACAAAAACCTAACCCTAACACTAGACTTATCCATAACCCTGACCCTAACACTAGCCATAACCGTATCCCTAGCTCTTACATTACCCATAGCCCTAACGTTAGCCCTAAACATCACACAAAACCTAGCCCTTATCCTAGCCCTAAACCTAGCCCTAAAAATAACCCTAACCATAACCTTAGACCTAACCCTAATGTAACACTCGCCCTAGCCCTAAACCTAGCTCAAACTCTAATACTTAGTCTAAACATAACCCTAACCCTAAACCTAACCCTAGCCCTGACTTAAACCCTAACACTCGCCCTAGGCCTAACCCTAGCTCAAAAGCCTACACTTACCCTAAACCTAACCCTAACATTAACCCTAGGCATAACCCTAACCCTAACCCTAAACCTAACATTAAGCCTATCCCTAACCTTAGCTCTAACCCTATCCACTACCCTAAGGTTAAGCCTAACCAAAATGCTATCTCTTGGCCTAATGATAACCCTATCACTAACACTAACCCTATCCATTACTATAAACCTAACCGGAACCATAAACCTAATTCTCTCTATTACCCTAAAGCTAACCCTAACCCACTGATAATTCAAGCATTAACCCTAAATCTTAACCTAAACCAAACCCTACCCAGACCCTGACCCTAATAATACACTATCTCTTACATTACCCCTACCCTAAACCTAAGCCTTATGCTAGAAATAGCCATAACTTAACACTAAAACTAAAACTAACCATGAACCTAGACCTGACATTAGCCCTAGCCCTAACACAAACCCTCAGCTTAAACCTTAACCTAGTCTTAATCCTTACCCAAATCCTAACCTTAGTCCTAACCCCAATTCTAACCATCGCCGTAGCCCTAAAGCTACCTATAATCCCACCCCTTCCCCTAAACCTAATCCTAACCCTAACACTAACACTAACCCTAACCCTAACACTAACCCTAGCACTAATCCTGGCCCTAATTTAGTCCTAACCCTAAACCTACACCTAACCCTAGCCCAAAGACTATATCTAACTCTTGCCTTAGCCATATTTCTAGTTCTAACCCTATCTGTTACCATAAACTTAACACTAGCCCTAACCGTAGCCTTAACTCTAGCCATAGCCCTAAACATAGATCTACCCATAACAATAAATCTAAGTCTAAACTTCACCCTACCACTAGTCCTAACACTACCAGTAATCATAAAACTAGCCCTAAACCTAGGCCGAGTTCTAAAACAAAACTGAGCCATTGCCCTATCCCTAACCCTAGCCTAACATTAACCCTAGAACTTAGAGTAGCCCTATCCCTAGACCTAATCCTAGTTCTAAGCATAGACTTAATCCTAACCCTAATTTTAACCCCAGCCCTTATCCTAATTTTATCCCTTGTCCTAGCACTAAACATAGCTTTAACATCATACCTTACCCTAACCCTAATGCTAACCCTAACCCTAGGCCTAAACCTAGGCCTAAATCCAACACTAACACTAGCACTATTCCTAGCCCTAATTTAGCCCTAACAGTAAACCTAACCCTATCCATATCCCTAACACTAACTCTAACTCTCTCCCTAGCCCTATCCCTAGTTCTAAACCTATCCCTTACCATAACCCAAAAGTGAGCCCCATTCCTAGCCCCAAACTTAGCCCTAATGCTCACCCAAAGCTTAAACCTGGATCTAAAACTAAAATTAAGTATAAACCTCACCCTAACACTAGCCCTAACCCTAATGCTTATTGGAAAACTAGCCCTAAATCTACCCTAACCCTATAACAAAACCGAGCCATAACCATAACCCTTAACCTAAACCAAACCCTAAAGTTATACATAGTCATAAACCTAGCCCTAATTTGAGTCTTGGACTTAACCCTAGAAATAACCCTGACACTAACTCAGCCCCTAACACTAACCCTAGCTCTAAGCATTGCCCAAACACTAACCCTAGAACTAACAATAAACAGAAACCTAGTTCTTTCATTAGCCATAGGCCTAATGATAACACAAATCCTAGGCCGAATCCAAGACCTAAACCTATTTTTTAACTCTAACCCTAACCCTAACCCTAGCCCTAAACCTAACCCTAACCCTAACCCTACCTTAAACCCTATCCCTTTCCCTAAGTCAAACCCTAACCCTAATGCTACCATAGTCCTAAAATTAATCCTTTGCCTACCGCAAACCCTAACTCTATTACTAGTCCTATCCTAGCCCTCATTTAAGCTCTAAATCTAACCCTAACCCTGACCATTATTCTGACCCTGACACTAACCTTAAGTCTAAAGCTGAACCTAACACTAAACCAAAACCTAACACTTCCCATAATGGTAAACCTATAAATAAACCTAACAGTAATACGAACACTAGACAAAACCTAATACTAAATATAGTCATAAATCTAGCCCTATCCCTAAACAAAAACCTAGCACTAGCCCTAACAATAACTGTTAACCTAACTTAAAGACTAACCCTATCCCTAGACCCAACACTAGTCGTAATTCTGGCACTCACCCTAAACCTAACCCTATCCTGAACAATGATCCTTAACCCTAAACAAACTCTAGCTCTAAACCTTATACTAACCCAAAATCTAACCCTAACACAAAACATATGCATAACCCTGACCCTAAAACTAGCCATTAACATATTCCTAGCTGTTATATTTCCCATAGCTCTAATGTTAGCCCTAAACCTCACACAAAACCTAGCCCTTATCCTAGCCCTAAACCTAGCCCTAATTGTAACCCTAACCATAATCCTAGACCTAAGCCTAATCCTGCACTCGCCCTAGCCCTAAACCTGGATAAAACTCTAACCCTTACCCTAAATATAACCCTAAACCTAGCCCTGACTCTAACCCTAACCCTCGCCCAAGACCTAACCCTAGCTCAAATGCTAATACTTACCATAAAACTATGCCTGACACTATCCCTAGGCCTAACCCTAACCCTAGCCCTAATCGTAACCTCTTCCCTAGCCCTAACCTTAGCTCTATCACTATCCATTACCCTAAATATGAGCCTAACTCATATGCTCACCCTAGGCTTAATGCTAACCCTATCGCTAACACTAACCCTATCCATTACTCTAAATCTAACCTGAACCCTAAAACCTAGTCCTATGCATTACCCTATCCATAACCCTAACCCTAAATCTAATTCAATTCTTAACCCTAAAACTTTACCTAAACCAAACCCTATGCAGACCCTGATCCTAATAATGCACCTATCTTTAAACCTGACCCTTAGCTAAACCTAATTCTTACACTAGACCGATCCATAACCTAACCCTAAAACTAACACTAACCATAAATCTAGAACTGACATTAGCCCTATCCCTAATCCTAGCCCTAGCCCTAACACAAACCCTCATTCTAGCACTAAGCATAGCCTTAATCCTAACCCTAGCTCAAACATTAATTGTAACCCTTGTCCTAGCCCTAAACCTAGCTATAACCACATCCCTTCCCCTAACCCTAAACCTAGCTCTAACCCTAGCCCTAACCCTAACCCTAGCCCTAACACTTAACCTAAACCTAACCATAAACCTAAACCTTGTCCCAACCCAAAATCTAACCCAAATCATAGCTCTAATCCTAACTGTAATCCTAGCCCCATCCCTAGCTCTAATCTTATCCATTACCCTAACCATAACCCAAAACAAATTCTAACCCTAGACCTAACCCTAACCATAGCTCTAACCTAACCATAACCCTAGTATTAACTGTAGCTCTAATCCAATGTATTACCCTAACCATAACCCTAACCAAATTCTGTCCCTAGGCCTAAACTTAACTATATCCCTAACCCTAAACCTGCCCATTACTCTAAATCTAACCTTAACCCTAAACTTAACCATATCCATTACTCTAACCCTAACACTAACCCTAATGCTAATTTGAGCCCTAAGCCTAATCCTTAACCTAACACATACCCTAACCCTGACACTGACCCTAATAATACCCCTAGCTATAAACCTGACCCTAACCTTCAACCTAACACTTAAAATAGACCTGACCATAATCTTTAGCCTAAAACTACCCATAGCCATAACCCTAGACCTGACATTAGCCCTATCCCTAATCATAGCCCTAAACCTAACACAAATCCCAGCCCTAATCCTATTCTTAAGCTTAGTCTTAATCCTAACCCTAACATTAACCCTAGCCCTAACCCTAATTTTATACTTTGCCCTCGTCCTAAATGTAGCTGTAAAATCATACCTTACCCTAACCCTAATGCTAACCCTAACCTTAGCCATAAACCTAGGCCTAAACCTACAACTAACCATTGCTCTAATCTAGCCCTAATTTAGCCCTAACCCTAAACCTAACACTATCCCTAGCCCTAAGACTAACTCTAACTCTTGCCTTGCCCTATCCCTAGTTCTAAACCTATCTTTTGCCATAACCCAAATCCTATCCATATCCCTATCCCCAACCCTAGCCCTAACCTTCACCCAAGGCCTAAACCTGGATTTAACCCTAACCTTTAGGCAAAAGCTCACTCTAACACTCGCCCTAACCCTAATGCTAATTGGAAAACTAGCCCTAACAGTACCCTAGTCCTAAAACAAAATCAAGCCATTACCCTAACCCTAACCTTTAACCTAAACCAAATGCTAACCCTAAACCTATCCCTAAATGTTGCCCTAATTTGAGTCCTAACCCTAATCCTAGAAGTAACCCTGACCCTTACTTGGACCCTAACAATAACCCTAGCTCTAAACATTTACCTAATGCTAACCCTAGAACTAGCCCTAATCGGAATCCTAGTTCTTTCATTAGCTGTAGCCCTAATGCTAACCCAAATACTTGCCCTATTCTGAGGCCTAAACCTTGGCTTAACCATAAACATAACCCTAACCCTAACTCAACCCTAACTCTACCTCTAACCCTATCCCTTACCCTAAGCCAAGACCTCACCCTAATGCTACCCTAGTCCTAATCATAATCCTTAGCCTACCTCAAAACCCATCTCTATTACTAGTCCTATCCCTAGCCCTCATTCTAGCTCTAACCCTAACTCTAACCCTGACCATTATTCTGACCCTAACACTAAACCAAGATCTAAACCTGACACTAACCCTAAAGCAAAACCTAACCCTACCCTTACAGATAAACCTACACCTAAACCTAAGAGTAACACTAGAACTAGACCAAACCTAATCCTAAATAGAGTCATAAATCTAGCCTTAGCCCTAAGCAAAAACCTAGCATTAGCCCTAACAATAACCGTTAACCTAACTTAAAGACTAACTCTATCCCTAGACCCAACACTATTCCTAAATCTGGCTCTCACCCTAATTCTAACCCTAACCTCAATAATGACCGTTACCCTAAAACAAACCCTAGCTCTAAATCTTATCCTAACCCAAATCCTAACTAGAACACTAGACTTATCCATAACCCTAACCCTAAAAGTAGCCATAAACATATCCCTAGCTCTAACATTACCCATAGCCCTAATGCAAGCGATAAAACTCACACAAAAAATTGCCCTTTTCCTAGCCCTAAACCTAGCCTTTATTGAAACCCTAACAAGAAGCCTAGACCTAACCCTAACCCTAACCCTTGTCCGAACTCTAATTCTCACTCAATCTCTAACCTTAATCTAAACATAACCCTAACCCTAAACCTAACATTAGCGCTCACTCTAAACCTAACCCTCACGTTTCCCCTAATGCTAGCTCAAATGCTAACACTTACCACAAACCTAACACTGACATGAACCCTAGGCCTAACCCTGACCCTAGTCCTAATTCTAACCTTAACCCTAGCCCTAACCTTAGCTCTAACCCTATCCATTACCATAATGATAAGCATAACTCAAATGCTAACCCTAGGCCGAATGCTAACACCATTGCTAACACTAACCCTATTCATTACTCTAAACCTAACCTGAACCCTGACCCTAACCCTATCAATTACCCTAACCCAAATGCTAACCCTATCTCTAACACTAATTCAGTCCTTAACCCTAAATCTTAACCTAAACCAAACCCTACTGGAACCCTGACACTAATAATACACCTAGCTTTAAACCTGACCCTTAACCTAAACCTAACCCTTACACTAGACCTAGCCATAACCTAACCCTAAAACTAACCATAACCATAAACCTAGACCTGTCTTTAGCCCCAGACCTAATTCTAGCCCTAATCCTAACACAAACACTAGTCCTTATCTTAGGCCTATACCTAGCCTTAATCCTAACCCAAACCCTATCTCTAATTTTAACCCCCGCCCTAGACCTGAACTTAGATATAACCCCATCCTTTCCTCTAACCCTATCACTAACCCTAACCCTAACACTAACCATATATCTAGCCCTAACCATAGGCCTAACTCTAACACTAACCCTAGCACTAATCCTACCCCTAATTTATCCCTAACCCTAACTCTACCACTAACCTTGGCCTAAGATGAACTCTAACTTTGCCACTAGCCCTATTTCTAGTTCTAAACCTATCCATTACAATAAACCTAACACAAGCCTTAACCTTAGCTCTAACCCTAGCCCTAGACCCTACCCTAGATCTAACCATAACTCTACATTTGACCTTAACCCTAAGCCTAATCTTCAACCTACCATTAGACCTAACACTATCGCTAATCCTAAAACTAGCCGCAACCCTAGCCTTCTCCCTTAAACAAAACCGAGCCATTGTCCTAACCCTAAATGTTAACCTAAACAAAACCCTGACCCTAAACCTAGCCATAATTCATGTGCTAGTCCTAAAATTAACCCTGACCCTGACTTATATTCTAATAATAACCTTAATTCTAAATATCACACTAACCCTAAGATAACGCTAACACTAGATGTAGACCAAATGCTAACTCTAATCAAAACCTTAGTTCTTATATTAGACATAGCCCTAACCCTAGCCCTAAACCTAACAGAAAAGCTAGCCCTAATCTGAGCCCTAACCCTAGAAGTAAACCTAAACCTAAACCTAACTTTAGCCCTAACCCTAACCCTAACCATAGTCCTAACCCTAGCTCTAACTCTATCACTTACCATAAGCCAAACCCTATCCATAATGCTAACCTTAGTCCTAATCCTAATCCATAGCCTAATCCAAACCCTAACCCTATTACTAGTCCTAACTCTAGCCCTCATTCTAGCTCTAACCCTAATTCAAATCCTTACCCTAACACAAACCCTCAGTCTAAATATAACCTGAACCCTGAACTGAACCCTAAAACTAGCCCTACGAGTAAATTTATACCTAAACCTAACCCTAACACTATCCCGAGACCTAAGCCTAATCCTAAATATAGTCATAACTCTAGACCTAGACCTTAAAAACCCCTGAGCTCTAGCCCTAACAAAATTGTTAACCTAAGGCAAACACTAACTGTTTCCCTAGACCTAACTGTAGTCCTAATTCTGGCTTTCACCTTAAACCTAACGCTAAACTGAACACTGACCCTAACACTAACACTAATCCTAGCTGTAAACCTGAACCTAACCCAAATCCTAAACCTAACAGTAGACATAGCCATAACCCTAACCCTAAAACTAGCTCTAATCAAAACCCTACATCTTACATTACAGATAGCCTTAACCCTGGGCCTAAACCTAACAGAAAACCTAGCCCTAATCTGAGGCCTAAACATACCCTAAGCATAACCATAATCCTAAATGTAGCGCTAACCCTAAACATCATCCTAGTCGTACTCCTAAACCTAAACCTAACCCTAGCCCTAATCCTAACCATCACCATAATACTAACCCTAGCTTTAACCCTAACATTACCCTATTCCTAACTCTAATAATAACCTAGCCCTAAAAATAACCCTATTTCTAACTTTAATCATAAACCTAATCTTCGACCTAACCCTTAAACTAACACTTGCCATAAACTTAACCCTAAACCTTACCATGGATCAAAATTAAATCTATCCCTAAACTTAAATTTAACCATAACCTAAACTTAAACCTAAACCTAATCTTACATCTAATCCAATACATTTTCTAAAACTAACTCTAACCCTAATGAAAACCCTAGACCTATGCCCAACCCTAACCCTAAACCTAACACAAACCCTAAACATAAAATTAACCCTATCTGTAACACTAACCCTACCCGTAACCCTAAAATTAACCCTAAAACTATACCTAACCCTAACAATGTTCCTACCCTACCCAAACACTAACAATAAACGTTACCTTGAACCTAACTCTAACCCTAACACTAACCCTAGCCCTAATGCTAACACAAACCCTAACCATAACCCTAACCATAACCCTAACCCTAAAGTTTAAACTAATCCGAAACCTAACACTAACCAAACACTAACCGCAACCCTAACCCTAACGCTAACCCTAACCCTAACCCTAACACTAACCCTAACCTTTACACGAACCATAAATCTGACCCTAACACTAACCCTAACCAAATAGTAACCCTAACCCTAACACTAAACCTAAACCTAAACTTAATACTATCCCTAACACTAACCCTAACCGTAACCCTAACAGTACCCTAACTCTAACCCTAACCATAACCCTATCCCTAAAACTAATCTTTACCATAACCGTAATCCTAACCAAAACTCTAACCCTAACACTAACCTTAAAACTCACCCTTACCCTAACCCTAAACCTAACCCTAACACTAACACTAAGCCTAAACCCAACACAAACCCTTACTGTAACACTATTCCTAACACTAACTCTAACGGTAAATCTAAAACTAACCCTCACCATAACCCTCAATATAACCCTAAAACAAACCCTAACCCTAAACCCAACACGAAACATAACCCTAAATGTAACACTAACCCTAACCCTAACCATAACACTAACCCTAAACCTATCCTTAACCCTGACACTAACCCTAATTCTAACCATAGCACTAAGCCTAACCCTAAACCTAACACTAACACTAACCCTAACCCTAACACTAACTCTAACACTAAAACTAACACTAACCATAAATCTACAACTAAACCCAACCCTAATTCAAACACTAATTCTAACCTTAACCTAAATGTAACCCTAACCCTGACATAAAACTCACTTTAAACCTAATCATAACACTAACACTAAAAGAACACTTACCCTTACCTAACTATAACTTTAACTCTAACCCTAACAGTAACACTAACCCTAACCCTAATAGGACCTCTCACCCTAACCCTAACACTAACCCTAACTGCAACATTAACTCTAACCTAACACTAACTCTAACCCTAACCCTAAACTAACCCTAACCCTAAACCTAACCAAAATCCTAATAGTAACCCTAACACTAACCTTAAACCTAATCCTAACCATAACACTAACTCTATCCCTAACCCTAACACTAATACTAAACCTAACCCTTACTCTAAACTAACACTAACCCTAAACCTAACCCTACAGTAACCATAACACTAAACCTAACCAAAACACTAATACTAACCCTAATACTAACCCTAAATCTAACCCTAACTCTATAACTAACCCTAACCCTAAACCTAAACCAAACACTAACCCTAACCCTAACTGTAACCCTAACCGTAACCATAATTCTAAGTCTAATCTTAACCATAACCCTAATGATAACCTTAACCCTAACCGTAACACAAACCCTAAACCTAACAGAACACTAACCCTAACACTAACCCTAAAGCCAACCCTAACCATAACTCTAAAGCTAACCCTAACTGTAAACTGAACCCTAAGCCTAAACCTAACCCTATCACAAACACTAACCCTAACTCTAACCCTAACCCTAACTCTAACCCTAACCCTAACACTAATACTAACCCTAATTCTAACCGTAACCCTAAATTTAACTTTGACCCTAAGCCTAACCCAATCCTAATCCTAACACAAATCCTAACACTTAACCTAACACTAATCCTAATGCTAAACCTAACCCTAATCCTAACCCTAACCCTAACCTAATTCTAACACTAACTTTAACCTTACACAGAAACCTAACTGTAACTCTGACTCTAAACGTAACCCTAATACAAAACCTAACACACCCTAATACTAACACTAACCCTAATTCTAAACCTCACCATAACCCTAACCCTAACACTAACACTTTTTTCGTAACCCTAAATCCAGCCCTAAACCTTACCCTAATTTTAACACTAACCCTAACCCTAATCCTAATACTATCCAAACCCTAACCCTTACCCTAACCAAACACTAACCCTAACCCTACAAATAATGCTATTCCTAACCCTAAAACTAGCCAAAACACTAATATTAACTCTAACACTAACCCTTACGCTAACCCTAACCCTAACACCAACCCAAACCCTCACCCTAACAGGACCTCTCACCCTAACCTTAACACTAACCCTAACCGCAACAGTAACCCTAACCTAAAATATACCCTAACCCTAACTATAACCATAAACCTAACCAAAATGAGAATACTAACCCTAACACTAACTTTAAAACTAACCCTAACACTAACACTAACCCTAACACTAACACTAAACCTAATCCTTACTCTAAACTTACACTAACCCTAACGCTACACTAACCCTAACACTAAACCTAACCAAAACACTAATACTAACTCTAACACTAACCCTAAATCTAACCCTACCTCTATAACTAACCCTAAACCTAAGCCAACCCTAAACCTAACTGTAACCCTAACCCTAACCCTAATTCTAAATCTAATCTTAACCATAACCCTAATGATAACCTTAACCCTAACCTTAACACAAACCCTAACACTAACAGAACACTAACCTTAATACTAACCCGTACACTAAACTAAAGCCACACCTAACCCTTAATCTAAAAACAACCCTAACCATAAACTGAACCCTAAGCCTAAACCTAACCCTATAACAAACACTAACCATAACTCTAAGCATAACACTAACCCTAATCCTAACCCTAATTCTAACTGTAACCCTAATCTTAATTGTGATCCTAAGCCTATCCCAACCTTAATTCTAACACAAATCCTAACACTAAACCTGACACTAACCCTAATCCAAAGCAACCCTAACCCTAACACTAATCCTTCCCTAACCCTAACCTTAACCTAATTCTAACCCTAACTTTCTTCTCTAATCAGAATCCTAACTGTAACCGTAATCCTAAACTTAACCCTAAGAGTTACCCTAACAAAAACCCTAACACAACCCTAACACTTACACTAAACCTAAACATAAACCTTACCCTAACCCTAACCCTAGCCCTAACCCTAACACTAACTCTTCTCATAACCCTAACCCTAGCCATAAACCTTACCCTAAACCTAACCCTAACACTAATCCTAAAACTAACCCTAACCCTAACACTTACCCTAACCTAACACTAAACCTAACCCTAAAACTAATACTAACCCTAATTCTAAACCTTACCAAAACACTAATACTAACTCTAACACTAACCCTAATGCTAACCCTAACACGAACCCTAACAGGATTTCTCACCCTAACCCTAACATTAACCCTAACCGCAACAGTAATCCTAACTTAACACTAACCCTAACACTAACCATAAGACTAACCCTATAACTAAACCTAAACAATATGCTAATACTAACCCTAACACTAACCCTAAGGTAAACCCCAACCCTAACACTAACCCTAACCCTAACACTAACACTAACACTAAACCAACCCATATTCTAACCTAACACTAACCCTAACTCTAACCCTAATGCCAACCCTAACACTAAACCTAACCAAAACTCTAATACTAACCCTAACACTAACCCTAAATTAAACCCTAACACTAAACCTAACCAAAACTCTAATACTAACCCTAACACTAACCCTAAATTAAACCCTAACCCTAACACTAGCCGTAACCCTAACATTAACCCTAATACTAAAACTCAACCTAATCCTAACCCTAACCTTAACCTATCACAAACCCTAACGCTAATCATAACCCTGACCCTAATTCTAAACCTAACCCAAACCTAAACCTAACACTAACTCTAAATCTAACCATAACACTCCCCTAACTCTAACCCTAACCATTCCCCTAACCTAACCCTAACACTAACACTAAAAGTAACCCTAACACTGACCCTACTCCTAAAACTAACCCTATTCTTAACCGAACCCTAACCTAAGCCTAACATGAACCCTAACACTAACACTAACCCTGAACCTAAAAAATAAACCTAAACCTGTCTCTAACCCTAACCCAAACAGTAATCCTAACCCTAATTCTTATTCTAACACAAAACCTAACCCCAACCCTAACCCTAACACTAATCTTAACACTAACTGTAACCTTATCCCTAACCCAATCCCTAACCTGATCACAAACCCTAATCCAAACGATAAACCTAAACCTAATCAAACCCTAACTCTAAACCTTACATAACACTAACACTAACCCTAACTCTAACTCTTACCCTTACCCTAATCCTATTACTAAACCTTACCATAATAACCCTTATGCCAAACATAACATTAACCCTACCTATAACCTTAACACTGATCCTAACACTACTCCTAATCCTACCCTTTCCCCTGAAAGTAACCCTACACTTCCTAACTCTAACTCTAAACATAATCCTTCTGTAACCCTAACCCTAACACAAACCATAACCCTAAACCTAACCATAACCCTTAATCTAACCCTAACCCAAAACATAATTTTTAACTTAACCCTAAAACTAATCCTAACCCGAAACAACCCTAACCCAAACTCTAAGCCTAATCCTAATGCTAACCCTAACCCTTACTAACACTAACCCTAAACCTAAACCTAACACTAACTCTAACCGTAACCCTAAACCTAACCATAACACTAACCCTAACCCTAACCCTAACACTAACCCTAAAATTAACCCTAACACAATAACTATCCCTAACCTGAACTCTAACCCTAACACTTACACGAATACTAACACTTACCTAACCCTAACCCTAACCCTAACACTAATCCTAAAACTAAACCTAAACCTAACACACTAACAGTACCCTAATTCTAACCCTAACACTAATCCTAACCCTAACCTTAACCCTAACCCTAACCCTAACACTAACTCTAACTCTAATGCTACAACGAAGCCTAAACCTAACACAAAAACTAACACTAAAACTAACCCTAACCCTAATCGTAACCCTAACCCTAAAACTAGACTAAACATAACCCTTACCCTAACACTAAACCTAACCCTAAACTTCACCCTGACCCTAAAACTAACCCTAAACCTAACACAAACCCTATCACTAATACTAACACTAAACACTAACACTAACACTAAACCTCACTATAAACATAACCCTAACCCTAACACTTATTCTAAATCTAACCGTAACACTAACCCTAAACCTAACTCTAACACTAACGCAAAGAATAATCTTAACCCTAAACCTAAACGTAACTGTAAAAATAAACCTAATCCTAACCGTAAACCTACACCTAACCCTAACACTAACCCTAACCCTAAGTCTAACATGAACCCTAAACCTAATCCTAACCATAACACTATCACTAAGCCTAATGTTAACTCTAACACGAAACCTAAACTTAATCCTAACCATAACCCTAACAGTAACCCAAACCCTAACCCTAAACCTAACACAAACCCTTAACCTAATGCTAACCCTAACACAAACCCTAACCAAACCATAACCCTATCCCTAACCTAACCCTAACCCCTACCTAAACATATTCCTAAACCTAATCCTAACACTAACCATAACCCTAACCCCAACCCTAACCCTAACACTAAGCCTATAACTAACCCTAAAACTAAACCTAAACCTAACACTAACCCTAACCCTGACTCTAACTCTAATCTTAACTGTAACCCTAATGAAAACCTTAACCCTAACCCTAACACAAACCCTAACCCTAACCGAACACTAACCCTAACACTAATTCTAACATTACCCCTAAAGCCAACCCTAACCCTAATTCTAAAACTAACCCTAACTCTAACCTGAACTCTAAGCCTAAACCTAACCCTATCACAAACACTTACCCTAACCCTAACACTAACTCTAACACTAACCCTACCTATAACCCTAATACTAATTCTAACCCTAAGCATAACCCTAATCTTAACTGTAACCCTAAGCCTAACCTAAACCCTAACCTTAACAGAAATCGTAACACTAAACCTAACACTAACCCTAACTCTAACCCTAACCCTAACCCTAACACTAACCCTAACCCCATTCCTAAACCAAACCCTGTCTCTAACCCTAACCTTAATCTTAACATTAACCCTAACCCAAACCCTTACCCTAACCCTAACACTCACCTAATCCTAACCCTAAAGCTAACACTAACCATAACCCTAAAATAACACTAATCCTAAATCTAACTATAACCCTAACCCCAACACTAACACTATACCTAACCTTAACTCTAAATCTAACACTAACTGAAACCACAATCCTAATCCTAAACCTTATCCTAACAGTAACCCTAACCCTAAACCTATCCCTAACCCTATCCCTAATCCTAACACTGCCTCTAATCCTATCCATTACCCTAAGCCAAACCCTCACCCTAATGCTGCCTAGTCATAACACTAATCCTTAGCCTATCCCAAAACCTAACTCTTTTACTAGTCCTAACTCTCGGCCTCCTTCTAGCTCTAGCCTTAACCCAAAACCTGACCCTTATTCTGACCCTAACACTAACCCTAGATCCAAACCTGACACTAACCGTAAACCGGACCCTAAATCTTCCCCGACCACTAAACCTATACCTATACCTAATAGTCACACTAGCACTAGACCAAACCTAATCCTAAATAGAGTCATAAATCTAGCCTTAGCCCTAAAGAAAATCCTAGCACTAGCGCTAACAATAATTGTTAACCTAACGTAAAGACTAACTCTATTTCTAGACCTAACGCTAGTCCTAAATCTGGTCCTCACCCTAAAACTAACCCTAACCTGACAATGACAGTTACCCTTGCTGCAGTCTGGCTGGGCACAATTCAGGAGCCACTTGTCAATAGAAACTAACTTTATTTTTAAAACTACAAACGCCAAACAAAACATCTCCTCAGGAAAATACCCTCAGAGCCCAACTGCCACCACCGGCTTCCCACAAGCCTCTCACCCCCACCCCAGCCACTCCACCTCCAACAATCCTCATGCTCTTGTGGCCTATTGGCTGGGTCACGTGGGCAGAGCCAAAGAAGTCCCCCAATGAGCAGCTCCGTGGTCTGAAAGGGCAGGGAAACAGCCTGATGAGCATCACCACAGAGGAGCCAATCAGCTAGATGTTGCTGGGGCCGCTGTGAGCCAATCATCAGCTGGCAGTCTGAAAGGCGGGGAAACAGCCCAATGAACATCAACACAGAGGAGCCAATCAGCTAGATGTTGCTGGTGCCTCTGTGAGCCAATCATGAGCCGGCAGCTGGAAGTTTGCTGGCAGCTGGAAGTTTTCTGGGGCCCCTTTGGCTGTGGCTCTCAACAACTGTCCCTCTCTGTTTAAACAACAAGCATGTGACTTAGGGACTGTGCCTGCCTTAGGTTGTCCAATACTACATATGGTCCTTACAAGTCATCAGATGAGCTGACCTCAGGGCGTCAGCCTCCTGTCTTAGGTTGGTACCATTGTAATTGGATCTTACCCGTCATTGACTACCAGTCCAGTATACAGCCACACCTGTGCAGAGGTACCAGCGTGGGGTGGTGAGGTTCTTTGCCTCACCTCTGTTGGCCCCCAAATTTTAGCTGAATGATCATGACAAGCAGAAGGGAGGAAGATACACCAAGCCAATTTTCAGCTCCTTTTGGAAAAATTGTACCACCGTTGACATCATTAGCAAAAATACCCCAACACTACAACAAGTCGCTGCACCAACAGATAGTTCACAATGCATACAGGTGAATTGACAATGCATACAAGTGATACATAGTCCAGGCAAGTTCTGCAAGCAGTTCAGTGATGGCTATTGCAGAAGCTTTAGATTGGTTTTATCTTTGTCTTCACCGGCACTGGGATAAAGATAGGAATTCTGGCAATAATGGCTAAAGAAAAAATTATGTAACATTCCAGAAGGCACTAAAAGAAAACAATTTTCTTAACAATTTACATTATCTTGAAGAGAATTATTAAATATAATGAAAAGGAAAGGTGAAAGTAAACAAACAGATCTGTTAACCTCCTTTTTTGTTCACATATTAAAACAATCCTCAACAGTTGTTTACCCAATTTAAATTAAACTATTTAAATCACGTGAATAAAAAAAATATATATTTGGATCCATTTGTTCATGAGCGCTCATCATATATGATATATGGACATACGTACATTCAAACATATAACACAAAACACAAGTGTGCACACATAATATAATACATACAACACATAACATAATAGTAAAGGCCTTATAACTTTTTACAGCTGAAATCTCCATTGCAATGTTTAAAAACTCTATAGTCAAAAAAAAAATAGAACTGATCAGCAAAACATTAACCTAGGTCTGTATGAGCTCAAAAAAACAAAATAGAACTTCATGATATGGGAATGGGCAATAATAAAATAGATATTGAAAAAAGCATCCTGGTTCTGTCGCAGATATAAGGATAGCCAAATTGGAGTTTTGGATATCAGCTGTTATGGATTTGAGCCAAATCATCTTCTTTTTGGTCTGTAGAAATCGCTTTAGTTAATCTCTCTGGAATCCGAATTGGCTGCTGTTCTCCCTGTGGAAACACACAAACAGGCCCCCGACTCCAGACAATCACAGGGTCAGACCTTTAGTTAATCTCTTCAGAATCCAAATCGGCTGCTGTTCTTCCTGTGGAAAGACACAAACAGACCCCCAACTCCAGACAATTACTGGGTCAGAACCTTTCCATTGTCCTGTTAGAATATCTTTCCAAAGTACATTGGGCTTATGTACATTTTTTGGACACATATTCCTTTCTGCAGCACTAAGTCCTGATGAATCCAAATTTTAAAAGTTTAGAGTAAAGAGGGTTATTTTAAGTTTATCTTTGGGGAATATATACCCCTTCCCAATTCCGTCTTTTGCTTTAATAAGTACATTTTAATAATTTGATGAGCTCTTTCAACTATGCCTTGTCCCTATGGATTGTATGGGATTCCTGTTATATGAGTAATGCCAAATGATGAGCAAAATTTTTTAAAAGAGGTAGAAGTATAACCAGGACCATTATCTGTTTTTAACTGTTTTGGAACGCCCACAGTGGCAAAATTTTGTAAGCAATTAACTATATTATCTTTAGTTTTTTCTCCGGCATGAAGGGAGCCCATCAAAAATCCAGAAGAAGTATCAACTGTAACATGCAAATATTTTAATTTTCCAAATTCTGGCAAGTGTGTGACATCCATCTGCCAAATTTGGTTAGGTATCAATCCTCTAGGATTGATTCCAAGATTAACTTGTGGTAAAAAGGTCACACAATTTTGACATTGTTTTATTATTTGTCTAGCTTGTTCCTTAGTTATTTTTTAATGCTTTTGTAAAGTATTAGCATTGATATGGAATCTTTTATGAAAATTTATAGCTTCTTCTAGTGTAGAGAAAATATGTATGTCATGTGTAATTTTATCTGCTAAATCATTGCCCAAACTAAGGGCTCCAGGCAATCCTGTATGTGCCCTGATATGTCCTATAAAGAATGGATCTTTTCTGTCCCAGATTAGACTTTTTATATTGTAAAACAAAGAGAAAACAGTAGAAGAATGGAAAATCCTACCAGCATCTTCACTGGATACTATAGCATTAACTATATACTGACTATGAGAAAATAAATACAGAATCTTTAAACATCACAAAAGCTTGTAATACTGCCTTAAGCTCTACCTTTAGAGCTGATTGTTTGGGTACTAAAAATGTAAAAGTTTGATCAGGTGTAACTATTGCTGCTGTACCATTATTTGACCTATCAGTGAATATATTTGGAGCATTCATGATAGGTGTTTTTCTTGTCATTTTTGGAAAAATTACAGGATGTGATGACCAAAAATACAATAAAGGATTTGATGGTAAGTGGTTATCAAATGAAACATTAGATTTGCACATGATTATTGCCCAAGTATTTAACTCATTAGCTAATTCATCAATTTGATTCAAAGTATATGGAGTAATAATTTTATTGAGAGAAATTCCAAACACTCCCTTTGCTGTTTTTATTTCTTTGAGTATTAATTCTCCTACAGCCTCAGGATACCTAGTAAGAATAGTGTTAGGAGAATAAGATAAATGTATCCATAATAATGGACCTTCTCGCCAATATACTCCTGTAGGAATATTTTTTGTTTGTAGTACCATAAATAATAAAGGCAAACTTATATCAATTCTATCCAAATGCATATTTTCCATATATGTTTCAATGACTTTTAATGCCTTTCTTCCTTCAGGCGTTAATATTCTGGGTGAATTTGGATCTGATGGACCTTTTAGGATATCAAATAAAGGTCCCAACTCTCCTGTTGTTATACCTATATAAGGCCTTATCCAATTTATGTCTCCTAATAACTTTTGAAAGTCATTAAGTCATTTGAGTTGATCTACTCGTATTTGAATCTTTCGTGGATGGACCATGGTTGAGGATAATAGAACTCCAAAATAATTAATTGGAAAATTTAATTGTACTTTATCTATTGCTATCTCTAGATTATAATTTTTTAATAAGTTTGTAAGTGTGGCATAACATTCTAGCAATGTGTTTTTAGCTTTGTGTGCTAATAATACATCATCAATATATTGAAATATTTGTAGTTCAGGATTTGATTTCTAAGTGGCTGGATTACTTTGTAAACATGAATTTGACACATAGTTGGGCTCTTACCCATCCCTTGAGGGGGTAGTCTCCATTCATATCTCTGATCAGGACCTTCATGATTCAGTGCAGGGATAGTAAATGCAAAACGTGGGCTATCCTTCAGGATGAATTGGAATTGAAAAAAAAACAATCTTTAATATCTATAACTAAAACATACCAAGTTTTTGGCAAAGCAGACAATTAAGGAATCCACGATTGAGCAGGTCCCATAATAACCATCTCATTATTAATGGCTCTTAAATATTGCAATAATCTCCATTTACCAGATTTCTTTTTGATGACAAAAATGGGAGTATTATGGGAAGATACAGAAGGTTGTATATGTCCTTCCGCTAATTGTTGTTTGACCAGATCATGGGCTGCTTGAATCTTTTCTTTAGTCAGGGGCCACTGAGGAACCCATACTGGTCTTTCTGATTTCCATGTAATTTTTATTGTCTCAGTGGCCCTTTGTGAAAATCCAACCCATGTCTGTCTGTTCCTTGATCTATTTGTATTAGGGCTGATATACCTTGTTCTTGTTTTTCTAATCTTTTTCCTTTCCTAAAACCTTGTCTAGCCATAATAGTGGGTTCATTTTTATTGACGTTATTTGTTGATGTCAAACCTAATTGATCTAAGACATCTCGTCCCCATAAATTTATGGGAGGATGATCCAATACATATGGCTGTATAGTTCCTTCACATCCTTCAGGATCCTTCCAATCTAATTACATTGCACTTCTGTGGGGATTAGTCACCACTCCTAGGCCACGAAGCATTTGAGTGGCTTGTTGTAATGGCCAATGTTTTGGCCATTCTTGAGGAGAGATGATGCTAAGGTCTGCACCTGTATCCAGTAGCCCATTAAATTCATGTCCTTAAATATTTAGTTTTAGCATGGGGCGAGAATCTAAATTTAAAGAAAGCATAGCCCAATCTACACCTGTGGAGCCCAATCCCTTGGAACCTCTTTTTACAGCACAACTGGAAAATTTATCATGTAGGCTTGGTATTATTAGTAACTGTGATATTCTATCTCCTGGTGAAATTACTGATATACCCTTTGGAGAACTGGCTATAATTTTTATTTCACCTTCATAATCGGGATCAATTACCCCAGGACTTATCATAAGTCCATTTAGAGTAGAAGAGCTGCGTCCCAATAATAAGCCTACTGTTCCTTTGGGAAGAGGTCCTTTCACCCCTGTGGGAATGATTTGAACTCCCATCTCTGGAGTTAGTACTGATCTGGCAGAGGTGCAAATGACCAACCCTGTGCTCCCTCTGGTTTGTCTGATGAGGGATCTGATGGACAATTTGTCCTGAGCACTACCCTTATGGGGTTGCTGGGTTCCTCCACTGCTCTGTATATTTGTGGTTTTGGGCCCCGGAGCATTGGGACCCCCCTGTCCATTTCGTGGCAATGGAGCCCGATGCCTTTCTCCACAATATCGTGGATAATCACTTGGTCCTTGTTCGTTTTTTGATAATGGAGTACCCTCTATGGCGGTTTGAGAATGGCATTCATTAGCCCAATATCTCCCTCTACGGCATCGTGGGCAAATACCCGGTGTTCTACTCCTTTGATACCTAGTTTTGTTAAACCCTCCTCCTATGGGGTAATTCCTTTTAAAATGTACTGTTTGTTGACAATTGTAGCATGTTCTTGGCCTGGCATATAAAGCCTGTTTTGCTGCAGCTGCCACAATTTGCCCTTGTTCATTAATGTCTCTGGCATCTAAAGCCTGTTTTACTGCAGCTGCCATGACTTGCTCTTGTTCATTGATGTCTCTACATAATTTAATATATGTGTTTAAATCTTCATGTTTCCATGGTCTAATGATATCTCTGCACCAAGGATTCGCTTGGTCATAATCCAGTTGTTTTATTAATGGCATTGCTTGTTCTGTATTCCCCAAAACTCTGGGAGCTGTTTGCATAAGCCTATCTACAAATTCAGCGTAAGGTTCATTAGCTCCTTGTATTACCTTAGATAATTGACCTTGTAAACCTCAATGTCCTTGTAAAGTCTTCCATGCCCTAATCGCCTCTACAGCAATTTGTGAGTATACGCCAGGATCATATGCAATTTGTTGCTGCTGATCCTCATAAGGTCCCTTTCCTAACAACATATCTAGATTTCTCTGAGGATAACCAGCTGCTGCATTTCGCCTAGCCGTCTTCTTGCAAAATTCCTCATTGGCAACCTTCCATAACAGGTATTGACATCCATTTAGCACAGCTTTACACATATTAGCCCAATCTGCTGGCATCATTTTCAAGTTGTTAATGGATTTGACCAAGCTTACAGTGAAGGGTGCTTGAGGACCATAGGTTATTACAGCCTATTTTAGCTGCTTCACTGTTTTGAAATTTAAACCATGATAAATTCACTGTTCTCCTACCTCAAATACAGGGCATGTTAATACTTGAGATCCTGTCTAAGGATCCCAACTATCAACTGTGGGGATTGGGAGCCTCCTAGTATATGGAGGTGGTGCTGTTGATTGGACACTTATGCCCTCTGGTGATAGAATGGTGTTAGTAGCAGTCTCCTGCAGAGGTGGTGCTGTTGGTTGGACACTTACGCTCTCTAATAGAAAGGTGTTATTAGCAGTCTCCTGTTGTAACTTTTCCCCTGATGGATTTTTCTGCTTTACACTTTCTTCCTCTGTCTGACTAGTTCGAGAGACCTTCTCTTTTACTTGAATCTTTTCCTCTGTCTGACTAACTTGAGAAACCTTCTCTTTTACTTGAATCTTTTCCTCTGTCTGACTAACTTGAGAGACCTTCTCTTTTACTTGAATCAATATGTCTTCTCCTTCCTCTACCATTGTCTGAACTGAAGGCTTTGGACTTAGCAAACCAGATACCAATGCCCACAATGTCAATATGCCAACTGGCAGAGTTCCTGGGCTTTTCTTTTCTATTCTTTTTAAATCTTCACCATGATGGTCCCACTGTGATATATTTAACAACTCCTCCTTAAAAAGCCATGGGCTACATTTTTGTATTGTATCAACGTATGCCCTGACTGTTCTTGATTTTACTGAGATGCCTTCTTCCTCTAACAATTTACTTAACAGTCTTTCGGTTTGTTTTTTCCTAATTGCTCTTCCCGTATTTCTACTATAATACAACCCAACAAGATGACACCAAAAAAAAAAACCCAAGACAGAATGAAATAAAAATGGAACCACACAAAATCATTATATCAGCCTTTCTATCCTCCTGACATGTCCATCCGTCCTTTCTCCCTATCTGTTCCTCAGACGCAAATAGTTTTTCCTCAGATGTGAGCGGTTTTTCTTCTGTCTCACTCATCTCCAGGGACAGGCAACTTAAAAGAAAAATGAAGCAAAACAAAAGAGGAATCTTAGAATGCCTACCCATCCTCTCGCCCTGCCCTCAGGGGGCGAGCAGTTTACTTACCCTCAGTCGCTCCCCGTGCGAGCCACCAAATGCCGCAGTCTGGCTGGGCACAATTCAGGAGCCACTTGTCAAAAGAAACTAACTTTATTTTTAGAACTACAAACGCCAAACAAAACAGCTCCTCAGGAAAATACCCTCAGAGCCCAACTGCCACCACCGGCTTCCCACAAGCCTCTCACCCCCACCCCAGCCTCTCCACCTCCCACAATCCTCCTGCTCTTGAGGCCGATTGGCTGGGTCGCGTGGGCAGAGCCAAAGAAGTCCCCCAATGAGCAGCTCTGTGGTCTGAAAGGGCAGGGAAACAGCCCAATGAGCATCACCGCAGAGGAGCCAATCAGCTAGATGTTGCTGGGGTCACTGTGAGCCAATCATCAGCTGGCAGTCTGAAATGCGGGAAAACAGCCAAATGAACTTCTCCACAGAGGAGCCAATCAGCTAGATGTTGCTGGGGCCTCTGTGAGCCAATCATCAACCGGCAGCTGGAAGTTTGCTGGCAGCTGGAAGTTTGCTGGGGCCCCTTTGGCTGTGGCTCTCAACATCCCTAAAACAAATCCTAGCTCTAAATCTTATCCTAACACAAAACCTAACTAGAACACTAGACTTATCCATTACCCTAACTATAAAACTAGCCATAAACATTTCACTAGCTCTTACGTTATCCATAGCCCTAATGCAAGCGATAAAACTCACACAAAAAATTGCCCTTTTCCTAGCCCTAAATCTAGCCCTTATTGTAACCCTAATCATATGCCTAGACCTAGCCTTAACCCTATCCCTTGCCCTAACCCTAATTCTAGCTCAAACTCTAAAATTAATCAAAACATAACCCTATCCCTAACATTAGCCCTCACTCTAACCCTAACCCTCAAGATAGCCCGAATCCTAGCTCAAACACTAACACTTACCACAAACCTAACACTGGCATGAACCCTAGGCCTAACCTTGACCCTAGTCCTAATTCTAACCTTAACCCTAGCCTTAACCTTAGCTCTAACCCTATCCATTACCATAAAGATAAGCCTAACTCAAATGCTAACCCTAGGCCGAATGCTAACACTATTGCTAACACCACCCCTATTCATTACTCTAAACCTAACCTGAACCCGAAACCTAACCCTATCAATTATCCTATCCTGGACCCTAACCCTATCCCTAATGTTAATTCAAGCCTTAACTCTGAATCTTAATCTAAACCAAACCCTACTGGAACCCCGACCCTAATAATACACCTATATTTAAAACTCACCCTTAATCTAAACCTGAACCTTACACTAGACCTAGCCATAACCTAACCCTAAAAGTAATCAAAACCATGAACCCAGAACTTACATTATCCCCAGCCCTAATCCTAGCCTTAACCCTAACACAAACACTAGTCCTCATCTTAGGCCTATACCTAGACTTAATCCTAACCCAAACCTTAACTCTAGCCCTATCTCTAATTTTAACCCTTGCTCTAGACCTGAACTTAGGTATAACCCAATCCTTTCCCCTAACCCTATCACTAACCCTAACCCTAACACTAACCATATCTCTTGCCCTAACCATAGGCCTAACCCTAACACTAACCCTAGCACTTATCCTAGACCTAATTTATCCCTAATCCTAACTCTGCCCCTAACCTTTGCCTAAGACATACTCTAACTCTCCCAGGCCTATTTCTAGTTCTAACCCTATCCATTACAATAAACCTAACACAAGCCCTAACCTTAGCCCTAACCCTATCCCTAGACCCTACCCTAGATCTAACCATAACTCTACATTTGACCCTGACCCTAAGCCTAATGCTCATCGGACCACTAGACCTAACACTATTGCTAATCCTAAAACTAGCTGCAACCCTAGTCTTATCCCTTAAACAAAATGGAACCATTGTCCTAACCCTAAATGTTAACCTAAACAAAACCCTAACCCTAAACCTAGCCATAACCTTATAGCTCTAATTCATCTCTTGGTCCTAAGATTAAACCTGACCCTGACTTATATTCTACTAACCTTAATTCTAAATATCACACTAACCCTAAAGATTACACTAAAACTAGATGTAGACCAAATATTAACTCTAATCATAACCTTAGTTCTTATATTAGACATAGCTCTAACCCTAGCCCTAAACCTACCAGAAAAACTAGCTCTAATATGAGCCCTAACCCTAAAAGTAAACCTAAACCTAAACCTAACCTTAGCCCTAACCCTAACCCTATCCCTAAACCTAGCTCTAACTCTATCACTTACCCTAAGCCAAACCATATCCATAGTGCTAACCTTAGTCGTAATCCTAATCCATAGCCTAATCTTAACTCTAAACCTATTACTAGTCCTAACTCTAGTTCTCATTCTAGCTCTAACCCTACTAAAATCCTTACCCTAGCACAAACCCTCAGTCTAAATCTGACCATAACCCCGAAATGAACCCTAAAACTAGCCCTATGAGTAAACTTATACCTACACCTAACCCTAACACTATCCTGAGACCTAAGCCTAATCCTAAATATAGCCATAACTCTAGACCTAGACCTAAAAAAAACCCTTAGCTGTAGCCCTAACATCATCCTTTACCTAAAACAAATACTAACCCTATCCCTAGACCTAACTCTAGTCCTAATTCTGGCTATCACCTTAAACATAACTCTAAACTGAACACTGACCCTAACACTAACACTAAACCTAGCTCTAAATATGAACTTAACCCCAAACCTAAACATAACATTAGACATAGTCATAACTCTAACCCTAAAACTAGCTCTTATCAGAACCCTGGATCTTAACCCTGGGCCTAAACCTAACACAAAACCTAGCCCTAATCTGAGGCCTAATCCTACCCTAAGCATAACCATAATCCTAAATGTAGCCCTAACCCTAACTCTTGCCTTACACATAACCCTAACTCAAAGCCCTACCTGAGCCTAAACATAACCCTAGCCCTATTTCTAAACCTAAACCTAACCTTAGACATAATCCTAACCTTAACCCTAGTACAACACTAGCTCTAACCCTAACATTACCCTAACCTTATCCCGAACTCTAATAATAATCCTAGCCCTAAACCTAACCCTATCCCTAACCCTAATCATAAACCTAAACCTCAACCTTACTGTAAACCTAACCCTTGCCATAAACTTAACTGTAACCCTTAGCATAAATCAAAACTAAACCTAATCCTAAACCTAAATTTATCCATAACCTAAACTAAACCCTAAACCTATTCTTACATCTAATTTAATACATTACTCTAAAACTAACCCTAACCCTAGGGAAAAACCCTATCCCTAACCCAACCCTATCCATAACCATAACCATAACACTAACCCAGACCTAACACTAAACCTAACACTCCACCTAGCCCTAACTGTAGCTTAATCTCTAACCCTTACCCTAACCCTAACACTAGCCCTAACCCTAACCATAAAACAAACTCTAGCCCTAACCCTAACACTAAACCTAGCCCTTTTCCTAGCCCTAATTTAGCCCTATTCCTAACCCTAACCCTAGAATGAAGACTAACTATAATCTCACACAAGACCTATCCCTACTTCTACCCTATCCCTTACAGTGACCCTAACCAAAGCTCTAACCCTAGTTGTAACCCTTGCATTATCCTTAGCCCTAATACTAACTCTAGATCAAAACCTATCTCTAAAGCTAACCCTAACACGATGCCTCAGCATAACCCTGAAACTAGCTCTAACCCTAATGCTAATCCTAAAATTAGCCCTAACCCTAGCCCTAGCCCAAAAACAAAACCGAGCCATATCCCTAACACTAACCCTTACACTAGACCAAACCCTAACCCTACACCAGCCTTAAACCTAGCCATAATTTGAAACCAAACCCTAACCCTAAACATAACCATGACCCTGACTTGTATCCAAACACTAAACCTAGCTCTAAACATCACCCTAACCTTAAACCTAACCCTAACCTTAAACCTAACCCTAACACTAGACCTAGCCCTAAACTGAACCCTAAAACTAACCCTAATTTTAAACCTAGATCTTACAATAGCCGTAACCATAACACTAGCCCTAAACCTAATACAAAACAAGCCCTAATCCAAGCCCTAACACGAGCTTTAACCCTAAACCTAAACCTAAACCTGGTCCTAACATTAGCTCTAACCATATCCCTTACCCTAAGCCAAAACGTCACCTAGTGCTAACAGTATTTTTAGCACTAATCCTTAGCCTAACCAAAATCCTAACCCTATAACTAGTCCTAACCCCAGTCTTCATTCTAGATCTAACATAACCCAAACCCTAACCCTATACCTTACCATTATTTTGACCCTAACACTAATCTTACATCTAAATCTAAACCTAACCCTAAACCAAAACTTAACACAAGCCCTACTGTAACCTTATACCTAAACCTAACCCTAATACTAGACCTAGACCTAAACCTAAATCTAGTCATAACTATAGCTCTAGAACTAAAGACAAACTAGACATAGCCTTAACAATAACCCTTAACCTAATCCAAACTCTAAACCTACCTCTAAACCTAACCCTAGTCCTAATTCTGGCTTTAACCCTAACCATTACTTTACCCAAATACTGTCCCTGACACTAACAGTAACACTAGGTGTAAACTTCACCCTAACCCTAAAACTAACCCTAAAATTACACCTAGCCCTAGCATTAACCATAAAACTAGTCCTAATCATTACACTAGTTCTTACATTAGCCATAGCCCTAACCTATCACAAAAGTCAGTCCTAATCGAAGCCCCACATTAGCTTTAACACTAAAGATAACCCTAACAATAACCCTAGCCCTAACCATAACCCTAAGCCTAACTCAAACCTAATCCTAACCACAAACCTAGCCCTTCCCTACCTCTAACCCTATTCAATACCCTAAGATAACTATAATCCTTATGCTAACCCTAGGCGAAACCCTAATCTTAGCACTAGACTTAACCCTGACAATTAACCTACACCTAACCTGAACCCTAAACCTAACTGTGTCATTACCCGATCCCTAAACATAAGTCTAATTTGAGCCCTAAACCTAAACTTTCACCTAACCCAAACCCTAACTTTGACCCTGATTCTAATAATGCCCATAGCTCTAAACCTGACCCTAACAAGAAATCTAAACTTTACAATAGACCTAGCCACAAACCTAATCCTAAAACAATACCTAACCGTACCCTAGACCTGACATTAGCCCTAGCTCTAATCCTAGCCCTAACCCTAATACAAAACTTAGCCCACATCCTAGCCATGAACCTCACCTTAATCATAACCCTAACACTAATGTTAACCCTAACCTTAATCCTAATTCTCACCCAAGTCCTAAAACTAGCTATATTCCCTTTCCTTATACTAAACCTAACCATAACCCTAACCCTAACTCTAATCTTAGTCCTAACACTAACTCTAACCCTAGCCCCAATCCAAGCCCTAATTTAGCCCTATCCCTAACCCTAACTCTAGACCTAAGACTAACTCTAACACTCACACTAGCCCTATATCTAGTTCTAACCCTATCCCTTACCATCACCATACACCTAGCCCTAAAAATAGCCTTACCCTAGCCCTATATTAGTCCTATCTCAAAACCTAGATCTAAACCTAACTCCAAATTTAACCCTAACCCTAAGACTAAATCTAATCATAACTCTACTCTTATCCCTAATCCTTAATTTAAGCCTAAATCTCACACTTACACTAGCCCTAACCCTAACACTAATCTTAAAACTAACCCTAACCCTACCCCTAGCCCTACAAAAAAAAGAGTCATAGTCCTAACCTTAACCCTTATCTAAACCAAACCCTAACCATACACTTAGCCCTAACCCTATCTCTAATTATAGTCTAACCCTAACCCAAAAACTAACCCTGATCCTGACTCTGACCCTAACACTAACCCTGGCTCTAAACATCATCATCACCGTAAACCTAACCTTAACACTAGACCTAGACCTAACTCAAACCTTATAACTAGCTGTAATCATAAACCTACTTCATATATTAACAGTAGCCTTAACCCTAGCCCTAAACTAACCCAAAACCTACCCTTAATTTGAGTCCTAAACCTAGTTTTAACCCTAAACTTAAAACACTAACCCAAACACTAGCCCTAGTACTATACATAACCCTAGCCCTAACATTAGGGCTAACCCCATCCATTACCCTAATGATAACCCTAATCCTTCTGAAAACCCTAGACCTAAACCTAACCCTATACATTACACTAAACCAAACCTAAACCCCAAACCTAACCCTGTCATTACCCTAACCCAAAATCTAATACTAATTCGAGCCCTGCACCTAAACACTAACTTAACCCAAACCCTAATCCTGACCCTGATTCTAAAACTAAAACTAGATCTAAACCTGACCCTAACCAAAACCTACCCCTTACACTGGACCAAGCCATAAACCTAACACTAAATCTATCCGTAACTATAACCCTAGACCTGACATTAGCCATAGCCCTAATACTATTCCTAACCCTAAAACAAATCCTAGTCCTCATCGTAGCCCTAAACATAGCTTTAATCATAACCCTAAACCTAACCCCAGTTCTAACCCTATACTAACCTTCACCCTTGCCCTAAACCTAGCTATAACCACATTCTTACCCTAAACTAAAACCTAACTCTAACCCTAACCCTAAAGATAACACTTACCTTATTCTTAGCCCTAGCACTAACCCTAGATCAGAATCTAACTCTAAATCTAGCCCTAACTTGATGCCTAAGCCTAATCCTAAAACTAACCCTAACCCTAGCCCTAACATAACCCTAGCTGTAATTTAGCCCTATCCCTAAACCTAACCCTAACTCTAGGCCTAAGAATAACTCTAACTCTCACACTAGCATTATCACTTGTTCTAAACCTGTCCCTTACCATAACCCTAACCCTAGCCCTAACCTCCGACCTAACCCTAGTACTAACCCTTGCCCTATCCTTATCCCTAGCACTAACCTTAGGCAAAACGTAATTCTAAATCTAGCCCTAACCCCAAGCTTAAGCCTACCCCTAACACTAGCCCAAACCATAACACTAATTCTAAAACGAGCCCTAACCCTAGCCCTATAACAAAACCGAGCCATAGCTCTAACCCTAACCATTAACCTAAACCAAACTCTAACCTTACACCTAAACCTAACCCTAGTCCTAATTTGAGTTGGAAGCTTAACCCTAAAACTAACCCTGAACCTGACACTGACCCTAACACTTCTAGCTCTAAACATCACCCTAACCCTAACCCTAACCTTAACACTAAACCTAGGACTAAAACCCTAAAACTAGCATTAATTCTAAACCTAGTACTTACATTAGGTGTAACCCTAACCCTAGTCCTAACATAACCCAAAACCTAGCCCTAATCCAAGCCCTAACCCTAGCTTTAAACCTAACCTAACCCTAACACTAGCCCTAATTGTAACCATAACTCTAGCCTTAAACTGATCCCTTACTCTAACACTAAACCTAACCTGAATCCTAAACCTAATCCTAACATAAGCCTAACCCTAATCCTGAAACTAATTCAAGCCCAAATATGAAACCTTAACCCATCCCAAACCCTAACCCAGATCTTGACTCTAATAATACCCCTACTCTAAACCTGACCGTAACCCAACACTTAACCCTTAGTCAAGACGTAGCCATAAACCTGATCCTAAAACTATCTTTAACCATAATTCTGGACATGAAATTAGCTCTAGCCATAATTTTAGCCCTAAACATAAACACACACGTAGCCCTCATACTAGCCCTAAACCTAGCCTTATTCATAATCCTAACTCTAGCCCTAAACCTATTCCTAATTCTAACCTTCACCCCACCTCTAAACCTAGCTATAATGTCATCCCGTACACTAAATTTAAACCTAACCCTAACCCTAGGCTTAAGATAAACACAAAATCTAGCCCTAACCCTAGCCCTAATTTAGCTCTATCTCTAACCCTATCCTAACCCTAGCCCTAAGACTACTCTAACTCTTGCCCTAGCCCTATCCCTAGTTCAATCCCTATCTGCTACCATAAACCTAACACTAACCCTAACACTTGCCAAAAAGTTAGTCCCAGCCCTAACCCTAACTCTAAATCTAAACTTAAACCTAAGCCTAATCCTAACACTAACACTAGCCCTAACCCTAATTATAATCGTAAAACTAGCCCTAACCCTAATCCTAGCAGTAAAACAAAACAGAGTAATAGCCCTAACCCTAAACCTTAACTTAAACCAAACACTAACACTACACCTAGACCTAAACCTAGCCCTAATTCAAGTCCTAAGCCTCACCTTAAAACTAAACCTGACCCTGACTCATTTTCTAACACTCACCCTAGCTCTAAACACTGCCTCAAACTCAAACCGAACACTAACATTAACAATAGCCCTAATTTGAGTCTTAATGCTAACCCTAAAACCCTAATGGTAACCCTAGTTCTTACATTACTCATTACCCTAATCCTATCCCTATAGCTAACACAAAAACTAGCTCTAAAATGAGCCCTAAACTGAGCCCTAAACCTAGTTTTAACTCTAATTCTAACCCTCACCATAGCCCTAACCCTAGATCTAAATTAACCCATTACCCTAAGTGAAACCCTAAACCTAAGAGTAAACCTAGACCTATCTCTAGTCTTTAGATTAACTAAAACCCTAACCCTATAAATACTCCTAACCTTAGCCTTCATTTTAGTTCTAACACTATCCCAAACCCTAACCCTAATCCTGACCCTTATTCTGACCCTAACACTAAACCTAGGTCTAACCCTAACCCCAATCCTAACCTAAAATTTACCATTATCCTATCCCTAGACCTAACTCTGAACCTAACTCTCAGCCTAGAACTAGCCATAGCTCAGAATCTAACCCTTATGCTAAACATAACCCTAAACCTAATCCTAGTTCTAACCACACCTTAACCCTAACACAAGACTAATCCTAACCATAACCCTAGCCCTCACCTTATCTCTAACTGTCCATTACCCTAAACATAACCCTTACCATCATGCTAACCCTAGGCTTAAACCTAACCCTATCGCTTTCCCCAAACCTATCAATTACCCTAAACCTAACCCTATCATTATGCTAATCTTTTTTTTTATTGATTGTTCCAAACATTACAGAGCTCTTGATAAATCATCTTTCATACATTTGACTCTAATGGGTTTTGAACTCCCATTTCAGCCCCAAATACAGATAGCAGAATCACATCTGTTACATACTCACATTTTTACATAATGGCATATTAGTGACTGTCTTAATCTGCTACCTTTCCTAACCCCTACTATCCCCCCTCCCCTCCCCTCCCACCTTCCCTCTCTGCCTCCTCAGCTGTTGTTCAATTCTCTCCCTTTTTCCCCCCCTCCCCCTTGCCCATCATAACCTCTTATACTTTTGTGTATCATTGAAGGTCTCCTACCATTTGCAAATCTTTTCCCTTCTCTTTCCCTTTCTCTCCCCCCATTCGTCTTTGTTTACAGTTAGTCTTTTCCTCATGCTCTTCCTTCCTGTTTTGTTCTTAGTTGCTCTCTTTATATCAAAGGAGACATTTGGCTTTTGTTTTTTAGGGCTTGGCTAGCTTCACTTAGCATAATCTGCTCTAATGCCATCCATTTCCCTGCAAATTCTATGATTTTGTCATTTCTTATTGCTGCATAATACTCCATTGTATATAGATGCCACATTTTTTTTATCCATTCATCTATTGAAGGGCATCAAGGTTGGTTCCACAGTCTAGCTATTGTGAATTGTGCCGCTATAATCATTGATGTGGCCGTATCCCTATAGTGCGCTCTTTTAAGGTCCTCAGGGAATAGTCCGAGAAGGGCTATAGCTGGGTCAAATGGTGGATCCATTCCCAGCTTTCCCAGGAATCTCCATACTGCTTTCCAAATTGGCCTCACCATTTTGCAGTCCCACCAGCAGTGTACAAGTGTACCCTTTTCCCCACATCCTCGCCAACACTTATTGTTATTTGACTTCATAATGGCTGCCAATCTTACTGGAGTGAGATGGTATCTTAGGGTGGTTTTGATTTGCATTTCTCTGATTGCTAATGATGGTGAGCATTTTTTCATGTACTTGTTGATTGATTGTATGTCCTCCTCTTAACTCTAAGGTTAATTCGAGCCCTGAACCTAACCTTAAATCTAAACCAACCCTAACACTGATCGTGACCCTAATAATTCCCCTAGCTATAAACCTGACTCTTACCCTACCAGCCCTTACACTAGACCTAGCCATAAACTTAACACTAAAACTATTCCTAACCTTAACCCTAGACCTGATATTAACCCTAGCCATAATTCTAGCCCTAACCCTAACTCAAATTCTAGCCCTTATCCTATCCCTAAACATAGCCTTAATTTTATCCCTAACCCAAACCCTAGGCCTAACCCTCACACTAATCCTAGCTCTAATTTTAGCCCTAATTTAGCCCTATCCCCAACCCTAACCCTAACCCTAGCCCAAAGACTAACTCTAACTCTCACCCTAACCCTAAATCTTGTTCTAAACCTATCCCTTACTATAACCCTAATCCCAGCCCTAACCCTTGGTCTAACCCTAGCCCTATTCATAGCCCTGGCCATATCCCTAGATATAACACTAACTCTAAATCTAACCCTAACCCTAATCCTAAACCTAAACCTAATACTAGCCCTAACACTAATGCTAATCCTAAAGCAAGCTCTAACCCTAGCTCTAGCCCTAAAACAAAACTGAGTCACAGCCATAACACTAAACCTTAAAGTAAACCAAAACCTAACCCTACACCTAGCCCTAAACATATCCCTAAGTCTAGTCCTAACCCTAACCCAGAAACTAACCCTGACCCTGACTCTTACCCTAACACTAACCCTGGCTCTAAACCATCATCACCATAAACCTCAACCTAACACTATACCTAGCCCTAACTCTAACCCTATAACTAGTGCTAATCATAACTCTGCTTCATACTTTAGCAGTAGCCTTAACCATAGTCCTAACCTAACCCAAAACCTAGCCTTAATCCGAGTCCTAAACTAATCTTTAACCCTAAATTTAAACCTAACCCTAACCCAAAATTAATGCAAATCCTATACATAAACCTAGCCCTAACCTTAGGTCTAAACCTACTTATTACCCTAAAATAACCCTAACCATTAAGCTAACCCTAGGCCTAACCCTAACCCTATCCATTACTCTAAATCAAACCTAAACCCTAATACTAACCCTGTCATTACCCTAAACCTAAATGCTAACCTAACCCAAACCTTAAAACTGACCCTGACCCTAAAAATAAGCCTAGATATAAACCTGAATCTTACCCTAAACCTAATACTTACACTGGAACAAGCCATAAACCTAACACTAAATCTAGCCCTAACTATAACCCTAGACCTGACATTAGTCCTAGCTCTAATACTATTCCTAACCCTAACACAAACCCTAAACCTCATCCTAGCTATAAACATAGCCTTAATCATAACCCTAATCCTAACTAAGCCCTAGCCCTAATACTAACCCTTACTCTAGCCATAAACCTAGCCAAAACCACATCCCTTAACCTAAACGTAACCCTAACTTTTACCCTAACCCTTGTCATCACAATTGCCCTATCCTTAGTGCTAGCTTTAACACTAGATTGAAACCTAACTTTAAATCTAATCCTAACTTGACGCCTAAGCCTAAAACTAGCCCTAACCCTGATGCTAATTCTAAAAATAGCCCTAACTATAGCCCTAACACTAACCCTAGCTGTAATTTACCCTATCCCTAACCCTAACCCTAACCCTAACCCTACCCCTAAGAATAACTCTAACTCTCACACTGGCCCTATGGCTCATTCTAATCCTATCCCTTCCCATAAACCTAAACCTATCCCAAATCTAGTCCTAACCCTTGCCCTATCCATAGTCCTAGCACTAACCTTAGATAAAACCCTAATTCTAAATTTAACCCTAACCGAAGCCTAAGCCTAAATCTGACTAGCCCTAACCCTAACACTAATCATAAAAATTTCACTAACCCTAACCCTAGGCCTAAAACCAAACCAAGCCAAAGCTCTAACCCTAACACATAACCTAAATCAAGCCCTAATCCTACACCTAGCCATAACTCATCCCTAATTCAATTTTTAAGACAAACTCTAAAACTAACCCAGACCCTTACTCTGACCATAACACTAACCTCAGGTCTAAATATCACCCTTACCCTAAACATAAACCTAACAGTAAACCTAGCCCTAAAACACTAAAATTAGCCATAATCATAAGCCTAGTACTTACATTAGCTGTAATCCTAACCCTAGCACTAACTTAACCCCAAACCTAGTCCTAAAAATAACCATAACCCTAGCCCTAAAACTGATTTCTAACTCTATCCATTACCATAACCATAACCCTAATCCTAATGCTAATTCAAGCCCTAACTTTAAACCTTAACCTACCCCAAACCCTACCCCAGAACTTGACCCTAATAATACCCCTAGCTCTAAACCTGACGCTAATCCTAAACCTAATTTACACTAGATGTACCCATAATCCTAAGCCTAAAATAATATTTTACCATAATTCTGGACCTGAAATTAGCCCTAGCACTAATACTAGCCCTAACCCCCCAAAAAAAAAAAAAACCTAGCCCTCATCCTAGGCCTAAACGTAGCCTTAATCATAACCCTAACCCTAACCACAGTCCTAACCCTAATTATAACCCTCAACCTACCTCTAAACCTAGCTGTAAAGCCATCCCTTACCCACAACTTTGCCTGAACTCTAAATCCAAACTCTAAACTCTAAATCTAAACTCTAACCCTCACCCTAACCCTAACACTAACCCTACCACTAACCTAACCCTAGGTTTACACTAAACACTAAACCTAGCCCTAATCTTAGCCCTAATTTAGCCTTATCTCTAACTGTAACCCTAAACCTAGGCTTACACTAAACACTAAACTGAGCCCTAATCATAGCCCTAATGTAGCCCTATCTCTAACCCTAACACTAACCCTAGCCCTAAGACTAACTGTTACCCTAGCCTATCCCTAGTTCTAACCCTATCCCTTACCATATCCTTAGTTCTAGTTCTAACCCTAGATCAACCCCTAATTCCAAATTTAACCCTCAACCTAAGTCTAAGCCTAACACTAACACTAGTGCTAACCCTAACACTAGGACTAGAATAAAACCTAGTATGAGCCCTAATCCTAAACCTTAACTTAAACCAAATCCTAACACTATAACTAGACCTAACCCTAGCCCTAATTCGAGTCCTAACCCTAACCTTAAAACCAACCCTGACCCTGACTCATATCCTAACACTCACCCTGGCTCTAAAGACTGCCCTCACCTTAAACTGAATCCTAACAGTTAACTTAGACCTAATTCGAGTCCTAAATCTAACCCTAAAACTAAGCCTGACCCTGACTCCTATCCTAACATGAACCCTAACTATAAATATCACCCTAACCTTAAACCCAATTATAACACTAAAACTAACCCATACCCTAACACTAAAACTAACCCTAATGGTAACCCTAGTTCTTACATTAGCCATTGCCCTAACCCTAGCCCTAACCCTAACATAAGACCTAGGCCTAATCCGAGCCCTAAACCTAGCTTTAACCTTAACTCTAACCATAACCATAGCCATAACACTAGCTCTAAACCAATCCCTTACCTAAGCAAACCCCTAAACCTAAGGGTAACCCTAGAGCTATCCCTAATCCTTAGGCTAACCAAAACACTAACCCTATTAATAGCCCATACCCTTGCCCTCATTCTAGATCTAACCCTATCCAAAACCCTAAGAACAACCCTGACCCTTTTACTGACACTACCACTAATCCTAGGTCTAATCCTAACCCAAAATATACCATAATCCTATCCCTAGACTTAATCCTGAACCTAAATCTCAGCCAAGCCCAAACCATAGCTCAGAACACAACCCTTACACTAAAGATAACCCTAACCTAACCCTAGTTCTAACTCTCACCCTAACCCTAAATCAAGACCCAATCCTAACCATAACCCTACCCCTAAACTTAAGTCTAACTGTATCATTACCCTAAACATAACCCTTACCCTAATGCTAACCCTAGGCCTAACCCTAAACATATCACTATCCCCAAACTCATCAATTACCCTAAACCTACCCTGAATCCTAGATCTAATACAATCATTACCCTAAACCTAACCCTAATGTTGATTTAAGCCCTAACACTAAACTCAAACCTAAACCAAACCCTAACACTGACCCTAATAATTCCGCTACCTCTAAACCTCACTCTTACCCTATACCTAACCCTTACACTAGTCTTAGCCATAAAACTAACCCTAAAACTATCCGTAACCATAACCCTAGCCCTGATATTAGCCCTAGCCATGATACTAACCCTAAGCCTAACACAAACCCTAGACCTTATCCTAGCCCTAAACATAGCCTCAATTATAACCCTAACCATAACCCTAGGCCTAACCCTAACACTAACTGTAGCCCTAATCTTAGATCTAATTTAGCCCTATCCATAACCTTAACCCTAACCTAGTCCAAAGACTAACTCTAAGTCTCACCTTAGTCCTAAACCTAGTTCTAGCCCTATACTTTACTAGAACCCAAATCCTAGCCCAAACCATAGGTCTAACACTAGCCCTATTCATAGCCCTAGCAGCAACCCTAGATCTAACCCTAACATTAAATCTAACCCTAACCCTTATCCTAAACCTAAACCTAACACTAGCCATAACCCTAAGGTTAGTCCTAAAACTAGAACTGACCCTAGCCCTAAAATAAAACCAAGCCATAGACCTAATCCTAACCCTTAATATAAAGTAAGCCCTAACCCTACACTTAGCCATAACTCTAGCCCTAATTCGAGATTTAAGCCAAACCCTAAAACTAACCCTGACCCTGACTCTGACTTTAACACTAACCCTAGCTCTAAACATCTCCCTAACTCTATATCTAAACCTAACAATAGATCTAGTCCTAAACATAACCCTTAAATTAGCCCTAATCACAACCCTGGTACTTACAATAGCCATAACCCTAAACTTAGCCTTAACTTAACCCGAAACCTAGCCTTATTCAGAGCACTATCCCTCGATTTAGCCCTAATCCTAACCCTATCACTAATTGTAACTATAACCCTAGCTGTAACCCTAGATTTAACCATAACCCTAACCCAAAACCTAACCCTATCAATAATCCTAACATTGACCCTAGCTGTACCCGTATCTCTAACCCTATCCATTATCCTAAACATAACCCTCCCCCTAATGCTAAATCTGGGCCTAAATCTAACTGTATGCCTAATCCTAACCCTATCCATTACCCTAAACCTAACCTGAAACCTAAACCTAACACTATCTTTACCCTAATCCAAACTCTAATGCTAATTCAAGCCCTAACATTAAGCATTAACCTATCCAAAACACTATCATATCCCTGACCCTAATAGTACCCTTATCACTAAACCTGACCCTAACCCTAAACCTAAACTTTACACTAGACGTAGCCATAAACCTAACCCTAAACTATTTTTAGCCGTAACACTAGACCTGAAATTAGCCCTAGCCTTAATCCTAGCTCTAAACCTATGCTTAATCCTAACATGAACCATAACCCGTGTCCTAACCCTAATTCTATTCTTCGCCCTAGCCCTAAATCTACCTATAACCTCATCCTGTACCCAAAAACTAACCATAACCCTAACCCTTGCCCTAAACCTAGGCTTAACACAAAGCCTAGTGCTAATCCTAGCCTTTATTTAATCCTATTCTAACCCTAAACCTAGCCATAAGATTAACTCTAACTCTTGCCCTAGCTATAGCTCTAGTTCTATCCTTAGCCTTAATCCTAAACAAAGATCTAAGCCTGAGTCTAAATCTGAACCTAATTCTAAATTTAAGTGTAATAATGAGCCTAAACCAAACTCTAATACTACCCCTAAACATAATGCTAATCCTAAAACTTGCCCTATCCCTAGCCTTAAACATAAACCAAAACCAAGCCATAGCTCAAATACTAACCCTTAACCTAAATCAAATACTAACACTTCAACTAGCCCAGAAACTAACTCTAAAACTAACCCTGACCCTAACACTGACCCTAACACTCATTCTAGCTCTAAAAATCACACTAACTTTCAATTAACTGTAACAATATATCTAGCCTTAACCTAACCCTAAACTAGCCTTAATCATAACCCTAGTTCGTAAATTAGTCATTGTCCTAACCGTAGCCCTAACACTAACACAAATTCTACCGCTAATCCGAGCCCTAACCCTAGCTTTACCCTAATAGTATCCCTAACCCTAACTCTAACACTAGTCCTAAGACTAACTCTAACCCTATTCCTTACACTAAGCCAAACCCTAACCCAAATGCTAACCCTAGATCTAATCCTAATCCTTAGCCTAAATTAAACCCTAACCATATTACTAATCTTAACCCTAGCCCTCATTCTACCTCTAAACCTAACCCTGAACCTCATCTGACACTAACAGTAACCCTAGGTCTAAACCTGACCTAAACCCTAAATGAAATTCTAACACTAACCCTACTGGTAACCCTTTACATATACCTAAGCCTAACACTAGACCTAGACCCAAAGCTAATAATAAATATAGCTATACCTCTAGCTCTAGACCTAAACAAAAACCTAGCACTAGCCCTAACAATAACCCTTAACCTAAACTTACCCTACCCCTAGACCTAAACCTAGTCCTAATTCTGGATCTAACCCTAAACCTAACCTGATCTCCAAAAGTGACCCTGATTCTAACACTGAACCGAGCTTTAAACCTGACACTAACCGAAAACCTAGACCTAAAACTAGATCTAGCCATAACCCTAACCCTAAAACTAGCCCTAAACATAACCCTAGTTCTTTCATTATGCATTGTCCTAAACCTAACACAAAATCTAACACTAATCTCGCCCTAATCCTAGGCCTAAACTTAGCTCTAAGCATAACACTCAGCCTAACCCTAGCCCTCAACCTAGCCCTAAACTAAGCCTTGCCTTAGACCTAACCCTAGCTCAAAGCCTAACCTTTACACTAAACATAAACCTAGCTCTATCCTAAACCCTAACCCTAACCCTAACCCTAGTCCTAACATTAAACCTTGCCTGAACTTTAGCTCTAACCATATCCATTACCCTAACCCTAACTCTAACCCTAAGTAAAACTCTATCCCTAAAACTAAACCTACATATAATCATAAAAGTAAACCTAGACCTATAAACAAACCTATGGATTGGTCTCTGTGTCCTCTATTCTGTACCATTGGTCCACCCACCTGCTATGGTACCAGTACCATGCTGTTTTTGTTATTATTGTTCTGTAGTACAGTTTGAAATCTTGTATCGCTATACCTCCCGATTCACACTTCCTGCTTAGAATTGCTTTTGCTATTCTGGGTCTTTTATTTTTCCATATGAATTTCATGATTGCTTTATCTATTTCTACAAGAAATGCCGTTGGGATTTTGATTGGCATTGCATTGAACCTATAGAGAACTTTTGGTAATATCGCCATTTTGATATCCATGAACAGGGTATATTTTTCCATCTTCTCAGATCTTCTTCTATTTCTCTCATTAGGTTTCTGTAGTTTTCATTGTATAAATCTTTCACCTCTTTTGTTAGGTTGATTCCCAAGTATTTTATTTTTTTTTTGAGGATATTGTGAATGGGGTGGTTTTCCTCATTTCCATTTCAGAAGATTTGTCACTGATATACAGAAATGCTTTTGATTTATACGTGTTAATTTTATATCCTGCCACTTTGCTGAATTTATTTATTAGCTCTAGTGGTTTCTTTCTAGACCCTTGTGGGTCTTCTAGGTATAAGATCATATCATCTGCAAATAGTGATGACTTAAATTCTTCTTTTTCTATCTTAATGCCTTTAATTTCTTTTGTCTGTCTAATTGCTCTGGCTAGTATTTTGAGAACTATATTGAATAGAAGTGGTGAGAGAGGGCATCCCTGTCTTGTTCCAGATTTTAGAGGGAATGCCTTCAGTTTTTCTCTATTTAGAATGATGCTAGCCTGAGGCTTAGCATAGATAGCTTTTACAATGTTGAGATAAGTTCCGGTTATCCCTAGTTTTTCTAGTGTTTTGAATATAAAGTGATGCTGTAGTTTGTTGAAGGCTTTTTCTGCGTCTATTGAGATGATCATATGGTTCTTATCTTTAAGTCTATTGATGTGGTGAATAACGTTTATTAATTTCCATATATTGAACCAGCCTTGCATTCCAGGGATGAATCCTACTTGATCATGGTGTACAATTTTTTTGATATGTTTTTGTATCCGATTCACCAGAATTTTATTGAGGATTTTTGCATCTAGGTTCATTAGAGATATTGGTCTGTAGTTTTCTTTCTTTGAAGTGTCTTAGTCTGGTTTCGGGATCAAGGTGATGTTGGCCTCATAGAATGAATTTGGAAGAGCTCCTTCTTTTTCTATTTCCTGAAATAACTTGAAAAGTATTGGTATTAACTCTACTTTAAATGTTTTGTAAAACTCCACTGTATACCCATCTGGTCCCGGGCTTTTCTTGGTTGGAAGTCTTTTGATGGCTTCTTCTATTTCCTTCTTTGTTATTGGTCTGTTTAAATTGTGTGTATCTTCCTGACTCAATTTGGGCAAGTCATATGACTTAAGAAATTTATCAATATCTTCATTATCTTCTATTTTATGGGAATATAGGGTTTCAAAATAATTTCTAATTATCTTCTGTATTTCTGTAGTGTCTGTTTTGATATTGCCTTTTTCATCCCGTATGTTAGTAATTTGAGTAATTTGAGCTAACACTCTCCCTAGCTCTAACCCTAGCTCAAACACTAACCTCTACCCTAACCTAACCATAACCATAGCCCTAAACCTAACACTTACCCTAACCCTAAAACTTACACCAAATCACACCCTAGACCTATCCCTAAACCGAGCCCTAATCATAGACTTAATCCAAACCATAACCTAGCCCTAACCCTAGCTATGAACCTATCCATTACATTAAAAATAACTCTAACCCTAATACTAAACCTAACCTGATCACTAAACCTAACCCATCCATTACCCTAAACCTTAACTGAAACCTAAGCTAAACTCTATCCGTTATGCTAGCCTTAATTCTAAACTTATTGCTAATTTGAGCACTAACCCTAAACCTTTAACTAAACAAAATGCTAATCCTGACCCTGACCCTGATGCTAATAATAGCCCTAGCCCTAAAGCTGACCTTTAACCTATACCTAACTCTTACACTAGACCTAACCATAACCTAACCCTAAAACTATCCTTATCATTAACCCTAGACCTGATATTAGCCCTAGACCTGGTCCTTGCCATAATCCTAACAGAAACCCTAGCCCTTAACTAAGGCCTAAACCTAGCCTTAATCCCAAACTGAAGCACAACTCTAGGCCAATCCTAATTTTAATCCACGCCCTAGCCCTAAAGATAGCTACAACCACACCTATTCATCTAAACTTAACTTTAACACCAATGCTAACCCTAACTCTAGCCCAACCCCTTGGTCTATCCCCAACACTAACCCTAGCCTTAGTACTAGCCCTAATTAAGCACTAACCCTAACACTAACCCTAGCCCTAATCCATTTCCCTAATTTAGCCCTAAACCTAACCCTAACTCTAGCCCTAATCCTAGCCCTAATTTAGCCCTAACCCTATCACTAACCCTAGCCCTAATCCTAGGCCTAATTTAACCCTAAACCTAACCCTAACTCTAGCCCTAATTCTAGCCCTGATTTAGTCCTAATCCTATCATTATCCCTAGCCCTAATACTAGCCCGAATTTAGCCCTATCCTAGCCCTAATCGTAGTCATTATATAGCCCTAAACCTAACCCTAACCCTAAGACTACTAATAAGACTAACTCTAATTCTCACCCTAGCCATTTCTCTAGTTCTAATCATATTCATTACCATAACCCTAACCCTCACCATAAACCTAGCCCTAGCCCTAGCCCTAACCCTAGATCTAACCCTAACTCTAAATGTAACACTAACTCTAAGCCTAAACCTCAACCTAACACTAGCCCTAACCCTGATGCTAATCCATAATCTAGCTGTAACCGTAGCCCCAGCCCTATTACAAAACCAACCTATATCCCTAAGCCTTAACCTAAACCAAACCCTAACTGTACACCTAGTACTATTGTTGGAGTTAGTGCCAGAGTGCCAGAATAAGGACTAGGGCTAGGTCTAGGGGTAGGGTTAGTGTTTGGGTTAGGTTAAGAATTATTGTTAGGGCTAGGGCTATGGTGTTGTTCAGGTCTAGGGCCACAGGCTAAATTTAGGATTAGGTTTAGGTCTAGGGCTAGTGTTAGGTTTAGGTTTAAGTATAGGATTAGTGTTCGGTTTTGGGTTAGGGTCAGGTTTAGTCCTATGGTTAATGTTAGGGTCAGAATAAGTGTCAGGGTTAGGGCTATGGCTCGGTTTTTTTAGGGCTAGGGCTATGGTTAGGACTAGTTTTTGGCTTAGCATTAAGTTTAGAGTTAGTGTTCGGTTTAGATTTATATTTAAGGTTAAAGTTAGATTTAGCTTTAGGATTAGGTCTAGGGCTAAGGATAGGACTACTGTTAGGTCTTGGTTTGTGGCTAGGATTAGGGTTATGGTAAGGTATAGGGTTAGAAGTAGGAATAGGGCTAGAGTGAGAGTGAGAGTTCATCTTATGGGTAAGCTTAGTGTCTGGTTAGGTATAGGGCTTAATTACGGCTAGTAATAGGGTAGCATTATGTTTATCTTTAGGCCTAGGGTGAGTTTTAGACTTGGGTTAGGTTTAGTATAAGCAACAATACTGAACCCTAAAACTAGCACTAGAAATAAACCTATTCCTAAACCTAACCCTAACACTAGCTCTATTCCTAAACCAAATCCTAAATCTAGCCATATCTCTAGCCCTAGATCTAAACAAAAACCTAGCCCTATCCCTAATGATAAACCTTAACCTAACACAAACACTACCCCTACCCCTAGACCTAACTCTAGTGATAATTCAGGGTTTAACCCAAACCTAACTATAACCCAAACACTGGCCCTGACCTTAACACTAACCCTAGCTCTAAACATCATGCTAATGCTAACCCTAACTCTAAACTTGACGTAGCCATAACACTTACCCAAAAAGTAGCCCTAATCTTAACCCTGGTTCATACATTAGTTATAGGCCTAACACTAGCCCCAACCTAACTCCAAACCTGGCCCTAATCTCAGCAATAACCCTATTTTTTACCCTAACCCTAAAACTAGCCCTAACCCATACCTAAACCCTAGCTCTAATCCTGGCTCTTACCCTATCCATTACCTTAAGCTACTCCCTAAACCTAATGTTAACCCTATTCCTAACCCCAATCCATAGCCTAACCCAAATCCTAACCCTATTACTAGTCCAAACTCTAAAGTTTGTTCTAGCTCTAACCCTATCACAAACCCAAACCCTAACCCTGACACTTATTCTGACCCTAACATTAACCACGGTCTAAACCTGACCCTAACCCCAAACCGAACACTAATCCTATACTTAAACCTAAACCTAACACTAGCCCTAGTCCTAAACCTAATCCTAAATTTAGCCTGTAGCCCTAGACCTGAACAACAACATAGCCCTATCCCTAACAATAATTCTTAACGTAACCCAAACACTAACCCTACCCCTAGACCTAGCCCTAGTCCTTATTCTGGCACTCTGGCACTAACTCCAACAATAACTCTAACGTGAACACTGGCCCTGACCCTAACATAATCCTAGCTCAAATGTTCACCCTAAACCAAAACCTAATCCTAACACTAGACCTAGACATAATCCTAACCCTAAAACTAGCCCTAATCATAACCCTAGCTCTTACATTACCTATGGCCCTAACCCTACGCTTAATCTAACACAAAACCTATCCCTAATCCTAGGCCTGATCATAGCCCTAAGGGTAACCCTAAACGTAACCCTAACCCTAACACAAAGCCTCACTTTGGACCTAACCCTAGTCCAAAGACTAACCTTTACCCTTAACATAACAATAGCCCTATCCCAAAACCTATTCTAACACTAGCCCTAATCCTAACCTTAACCATAGCCCTAACCATAGCTCTAATTATATCCACTACCTAACCCTAGCCCTAATCCTAATCATAAGCCTACCCTAACCATAGCTCTAAATCTATCCATTATCCTAACCATAATCCTAAACCTAATGCTAAACTTGGCTTAACCCTAACCCTATCACAATCCCTAAACCTATCCATTATCTTAAAACTAACCTGAACCCTAATCCTAAGCTTATTCATTACCCTAACCCTAACTCTAACCCTAATGCTGATTTGAGCCCTAAACCTAAACCTTAATTTAAACCAAACCTTAAGCTGTACATTGACACTAATAATACAGATAGCTGTAAACTTGAACATTGCCCTAAATCTAACCCTTACACTAGACCTAACCTTAAACATAACCCAAAACCTATCCCTAACTGTAACCCTAGACCTGATGTGAGCCCTAGCCCTAATCCTAGTCCTAACCCTAATATGAACACTAGCTCTCATCCTAGACCAAAACCTAGCCTTAATCATAACCTAACCCTAATTCTAACCCTTTCCCTAGCCCTAAACCTAGTTATTACCCCATGGCTTACCCTAAACCAAACCCAAACCCTACAACTAACCCTAACCCTAACCTTAACCTTAGAACTAAACCTAACACTAACCCTAGACTTAATCCTAAACCTAACCCTAACTCTAGCTTTAAGACTAACTATAACTCTCGCCCTAGCCGTAACCCTAATTCTAACCGTATCACTTATTGTAACCTTATTCCTAGCCCTAAGCCTAAAATAACCCTAGTTCTAACCTTACACTTGCCCTAACCCTAGATCTAAACCTAACTCTAAATCTAACCCTAAATCTACCACTAAACCTAACCCTAATAACAGCCCTAATGCTAATGCTAATCCTAAAATTCACCCTAACCATAGGCTTAATCTTAAATAAAAATTGAGTCATAAAACTAACCATATACTTTTACCTCAACCAAACCCTAACCTTACAGCTAGCCCTAAGCCTAGCCCTAATTCGAGTACTAAGCTTAACCCTAAAACTACTCCTGAACCTGTCTCTGACATGAACACCAACCGTACCTCTAAGCATTACCCTATACCTAAACCTTACTCTAACACTAGACCTAGTCCTAACCCTAATTCTAATCATAACCCTAGATAATACATTAGAAGTAACCTTAAACCTAATGCTAACCAAAACCTAGCCCAAATCTGAGACTTAAACCTAGCTTTCACCCTAAACCTACCCTAACACTAGCCCTAACCCTAACTCAAACCCTAGCTCTAACCCTATCTCTAACCTTATCCTTTACTCTAGCCAAAACCTAGACTAATGCTAACCCTAGTCCTAAAACTGATCCTTAGTCTAACCCAAACCCTAACCCTATTACTGGTCCTAAACCTAGCCATCATTCTTATTATAACCATAACCCAAATCTTAACCCTAACCCTAACCCTTATTTTGACCCTGAACCTAAACCAAACACTAACACTAGCCCTACCCATAACCCTATATCTAAACCTAACCCTAACACTAGCCCTAGATTAATCCGAATCCGAAATCTAGCCATATCTTTAATGAAGACCTAAACAAAAACCTAGCCCTAGCTTTAATGATAAACCGTAATCTAAGCCAAACACTAACCTTACCTCTAGACCTAACCAATCCTAATTCTGGCTCTAGCCCTAACCCTAATCCTATTCCAAACACAGACCCTGACATTAACACAAACCCTAGCTATAAAATGGACCCTAACTGAAACCTAAACCTAACACTAGACCTAATCATAGCCGTAAACATAACCCTTACATTACCATAGCACTAAAACTAGCTCTAAACCTAACATAAAAACTAGCCCTACTCCTAGGCCTAAATCTGGCCCAAAGCGTAACACTATCCCTAACCTAAACTTATCCCTTACGCTAAGCCTAACTCTCACGTTAATCCTAACCCTCACCTTAGACCTAACCCTAGATAAAACCCAAACTGAACCCTAAGCATAACTCTAGTCCTATCCCTAAACCTAATCCTAGCCCTAGTCATAATGTTAACACTAGCACTAACACTATCTATAAAATTAGCCATAACCCTAAACCGAAACTTAACCCTAATGATAACTCTAGCTTTATTCCTAATTGTAATCCTAATCCTAGACCTACCCTATTCCTAACCCTCATCGTAGCCTTAACTCTAGATAAAACCCTAACCCTTACTCTAACAATAACCCTAAACCTAAAACTAGCCCTAACCCTAACCTGACATCTAACCCTATGCATTACCCTACCTCTAATGATAATATTAACCATAACCCTAACACTAACCCTAAAACTAAAACTACCCTTAACCCTAACCCAACATCTAACCCTATCTATTAATCTAACTCTAAATATAACCTTAGCCCTAACCCTAACACTAACTCTAACCTTAACCATAAATCTAACTCTAGACAAAATCCTAAAACTAAACCTCACCCTAGCACTACCCCAGCTCAACACCTAACCTGCACCCTAAACCTATCACAAACCCTAACCCTAGTAATATCCCTAACAATAACCCTAACTCTAACCCTAATCCTATCCAAAACCCTTGCCCTTACCCCAGCTCTAATGCTATTCATTTCCCTAAAAATAACCCTAACTCAAATACTAACCCCAGGCCTACCTCTAACAATATCACTAACACTTACTGAGAGCCATAGCCAAGTAGGAATGACGCATGGCATTTTTGGTTGAAAGGTGACCCCAGCAAGCCATTGAGATGATAATGATTATGTTAAGATCTGCATTCAATTGGAGATTATACCCCTGCTGTCTGCCTAGGCCTGCTACTTTGGAGCTCTCCTGGGACTCCGTGAGAGTCCCATTGTTTGGGAAAGTGCGGTAGGAGGGATTTCTGGAGGAGGGATTTCCTGTTGGTGTAGTGTGTCCCAGGAGAAGGCTGCATGCGTGGCATTGGCGGGAGGTTTGGAAATAAAGCTTGTTCCTGCTTGAGTGGCTCGTGATTTTGTGCCCATCCAGACTGAGGCATTTGGCGGCCCATGCGTGGAACGCCTGAAGCTCAGAGGTAAGTGAAATTGCTCACCCCTGAGGCAAGGTGAGAGAATGGGTGGCCATTTCAAAAAACAATATGTTCTGGTTTGATTTATTTTGTCTTTGTTTCAAGCTGCCTATCCCTAGAAATTTCTCAGCAAACTGGGAAAAAATGGTTGGCTCAAGGTTTGAAGTTGTTTTGCCCTCAGGAAGAGAAAATTGATACAACGATTTTTTGTTCTGTTTTTGTTTCATTCTGTTTTGGTTTTGTTTTCTGTTTTCTTGTTGGGTTGTGTTACCTTTATAGTAGATTAGAAATTAGTAAAAAACAAACTGAAAGAATATTAAGTGAAGATGCTGGTAGGATTTTCCTTTCTTCTACTGTTTTCTCTTTGTTTTCCAATATACAAAGTCTAATCTGGGACAGAAAAGATCCATTCTTTATAGGACATATCAGGGCACATATAGGATTGCCTGGAGCCCTTAGTTTGGGCAATGATTTAGCAGATAAAACTACACATGACATACATATTTTCTCTACACTATATGAAGCTACATATTTTCATAAAAGGTTCCAAGTCAATGCTAATACTTTACAAAAGCACTTTAAAATAACTCAGAAACAAGCCAGACATATAACAAAACAATGTCAAAATTGTGTGAACTTTTTACCACACATTAAACTTGGAGTCAATTCTAGAGGACTGATACCTAACCATTTTTGGCAGATGGTTGTCACACAATTGCCAGAATTTGGAAAATTAAAATATGTGCATGTTACAGTTGATGTTTCTTTTGAATTTTTGATGGGCTCCCTTCATGCTGGAGAAAAAAACTAAAGATATTATTGCTCATTGCTTACACAATTTTGCCATTGAGGGCATTCCAAAACAGTTAAAAACAGATAATGGTCCTGGTTATACCTCTACGTCTTTTAAACAATTTTGGTCATCATTTGGCTTTACTCACATAACAGGAATTCCATACAATATGCAGGGACACGGCATAGTTGAAAGAGCTCAACAAACTATTAAAATGTACTTATTAAAGCAAAAAGAGAGAATTGGAAAGGGGTATATATCCCCCAAAGATAAACTTAAAATAACCCTTTTTACTCTAAACTTTTTAAATTTGGATTCATCAGGGCTTAGTGCTGCAGAAAGGCATATGTATCCAAAAAATGTACATAAGCCTAAGCTACTTTGGAAGGATATTGTAACAGGACAATGGAAAGGTCCTGATCCAGTGATTGTCTGGAGTTGGGGTTCTGTTTGTGTGTTTCCACAGGGAGAACAGCAGCTGATTTGGATTCCAGAGAGACTAACCAAAGCGATTTCTACAGACCAAAAAGAAGATGATTTGACTCAAATCCATTACAGCTTATATCCAGAGCTCCAGCTTGGCTATTCTTACACCTGCACCAGTGATTAACCAGGATGCTTTTTTCAATATCTATTTTATTATTGCATTTTTTTCCACATCATAAAGTTCTATTTTATTTTTTTAGCTCATACAGACCTAGGTTAATATTTTTCTGATCAGTTTTATTTTTTGACTGTGGAGTTTTTAAACATTGCAATGGAGATTTCACCTGTGTAAAGCTACAAGGCCTTTACTATTGTCTTATGTGTTGTATATTTGTGTGCACACTTGTGTTTTTGTTGTATGTCTGTGTGTGTGTATGTCCATATATCATATGTGAGGATGGCTCATGAAAAAATGGATCCAAATTTTTTTTTATTTACGTGATTTTAATGGTTTAATTTAAATTGGGTAAACATCTGTTGAGGATTGTTTTAATATGTGTACAAATAAGGAGGTTAACAGATCTGTTTGTTTACTTTCACCTTTCCTTTTCATTATATTTAATAATTTTGTACAGGATAATGTAAATTGTTCAGAAAATTGTTTTTATAGTACCAGTTGGAATGTTACATATTTTTTTAGCCATAATTGCCAAAATTCCTATCTTCATCCCAGTGCCAGTGAAGACAAAGATGAAACCAAACTACAGCTTCTTCAATAGCTATCACAGTAAACTGTATAAACTGATGCATCAATGAATAATAACTCAACAAGTAATGCTCAAGCAAGGAGTCAATTTACTTTGGGAGGAAATGGACATATTGATAGATTCCTCTGCTTTGAACTGCTTGCAGAACTTGCCTGAACTATGTATCACTTGTATACATTGTGAACTCTCTGTTGGTACAGCAAATTGTGGTAATGCTGGAGTATCTTTGCTGATGGTGTCACTGGTGGTACAATTTTTCAAAGGAGCTATCAATTGGCTTGGTGTCGTGGCATTTCTGTATGGTCCTCCAGTCTGCTATTGATGGGGGCCAACAGAGGTGAGGCAAAGAACCTCACCCCCCACTGGCACCAAGGCCAAATTTGGGTGCCAACAGAGGTGAGGCAAAGATCCTCAACCCCTCCACTGGTGCATAGGCCTATCCACAAGTATGGATGTATGCTGGACCAGTAGCAGTGACAGGTATGATCCAATTGCAGTGGTACCAACCTAAGGCAGGAGGCTGACGCCTAGAGGTCAGCTCATTCAATGATGGGTAAGGAACATATGTTGTATTGGACAACCTAACAGGCACGGTCCCTAAGTCACATTCCTTGTTGTTTAATTAAACAGAGGGGGGGGGAGATACTGAGAGCCATAGCCAAGTAGGAATGACGCATGGCATTTTTGGTTGAAAGGTGACCCCAGCAAGTCATTCAGATGATAATGATTATGTTAAGATCTGCATTCAATTGGAGATTATACCCCTGCTGTCTGCCTAGACCTGGTACTTTGGAGCTCTCCTGGGACTCCGTGAGAGTCCCATTGTTTGGGAAAGTGCGGTAGGAGGGATTTCTAGAGGAGGGATTTCCTGTTGGTGTAGTGTGTCCCAGGAGAAGTCTGCATGCATGGCATTGGCAGGAGGTTTGGAAATAAAGCTTGTTCCTGCTTGAGTGTGCCCCCTACTGTTTAAATAAACAACAGGCAAATGTGGCTAGGGACCGTGCCTGTTAGGTATGTCCAATTCACATATGGTTCTTACCCGTCATGGGAAAACTGACCTTATTGCGTCAGTCTCCTGGCTTAGGTTGATACCACTGTAACCGAATCATACCCGTCACTGACTACCGGTCCAGTATATAGCCATACCTGTGTAATAGGCCTATGCACCAGTGGGGGGGTGAGGTTCTTGCCTCACCTCTGTTGGCCCCCAAATTTAACCTTGGCGCCAGTGGGGGGGTGAGGTTCTTGCCTCACCTCTGTTGGCCCCCAAAATTAGACCATCACTAGCAGAAGGGAGAAAGACGCAGAATTGCTACGACACCAAGCCAATTGACGGCTCCTTTGGAAACACTGGTGACACATCGGCTAAGATATAGCACTACCAGTTCGCTGTATCAACAAATAGAGCACAATGCATACAGGTGATACATAGTCCAGGCAAGTTGTGTAAGCAGTTCAAAGTGGAGGAGTCTATCAATATGTCCATTTCCTCCCAAAGTAAATTAAGTCCTTGATTGAGCAGTTCAAAGTGGAGGAGTCTATCAATATGTCCATTTCCTCCCAAAGTAAATTAAGTCCTTGATTGAGCAGTCTTATTGAGTTATTTTGATAGATGTATCAGTTTATACAGTTTATAGTGATAGCTATCATAAAAGTTGTAGTTTGGTCTTAGTCTTCACCGGCACTGGGATGGAGATGGGAATTATGGCCATGTTGCTAAAGAGACATTATCCTGAACAGAATTATGAAATATAATGAAAAGGAAAGGTGAAAGTAAACAAACATATCTGTTAACCACCTTTAAAAGCAAAATTTAATAACAGCTGTTTACCTAAAGTAAATTAAACCATATAAGTCACGTGACTAATTTTTTTTTTTTGAATACTAGTATCTATTTATACATGAGCGCTCCTTGTAAATGAAATATGGACATACACACATACAGACATACAACACAAAACAGTGCATACATAACATAGAACATATAAGACAATAGTAAATAAAGGCCTTGTAGCTATAGCTAGGTGAAATCTCCATTGCAATGTTTAAAAACTTTACAGTTAAAAAAAATAAAACACAGTCAAAAAATAAAACTGATCAGAAAAACATTAACCTAGGTTTGTATGAGCTTAAAAAATAAGGTAAAATAAATAAAATAAAATAAAACTTTATGATGTGGGAAAAATGCAAATAATAAAATAGATATTGAAAAAGGCACCGTGGTAAATGACTGTCGAAGATGTAAGAATAGCCAGGCTGGAACTCTGGATATCAGCTGTTATGAATTTGAGTCAAATCATCTTCTTTTTCTGTAGAAATTGTTTTAGTTAATCTCTCTGGAATCCAAATTGGTTGCTGTTCCTCCTGTGGAAAAACACAGACGGAGCCCCGACTCCAGACTATTACTGGGTCCGGACCTTTCCATTGTCCTGTTAGAATATCTTTCCAAAGTACCTTAGGCTTATGTACATTTTTCGGATACATATGTCTTTCCGCAGCACTAAGTCCTGATGAATCCAAATTTAGAAAGTTTAGAGTAAAAAGGGTTATTTTAAGTTTATCTTTGGGGGATATATACCCCTTACTAATTCCCTCCCTTTGCTTTAATAAGTACATTTTTATAGTTTGATGAGCTCTTTCAATTATGCCTTGTCTCTGTGGGTTGTATGGGATTCCTGTTATATGAGTAATGCCAAATGATGAGCAAAATTGTTTAAAAGACTTGGAAGTGTAACCAGGGCCATTATCAGTTTTTAACTGTTTAGGAACACCCACAGTGGCAAAATTTTGTAAGCAATGAGCTATAACATCTTTAGTTTTTTCTCCGGGATGAAGGGAGCCCATCAAAAATCCAGAAGAAGTATCAACTGTAACATGTAAATATTTTAATTTTCCAAATTCTGGCAAGTGTGTGACGTCCATCTGCCAAATATGGTTAGGTATCAGTCCTCTAGGATTGACTCCAAGATTAACTTGTGGCAAAAATGTCACACAATTTTGACATTGTTTTATTATATGTCTGGCTTGTTCTTTAGTTATTTTAAAACGTTTTTGTAAAGTATTTGCATTGACATGGAACCTTTTATGAAAATTTATAGCTTCTTCTATTGTGGAGAAAATATGTATGTCATGTGTAGATTTATCTGCTAGTTCATTACCCAAACTAAGGGCTCCAGGCAATCCTGTATGTGCTCTGATATGTCCTATAAAGAATGGATCCTTTCTATCCCAGATTAGACTTTGTATAGAAGAAAACAAAGAGAAAACAGTAGAGGAAGGAGAAATCCTACCAGCATCTTCAAGAGATATGATAGCATTAACTACATACTGACTATCAGAAAATAAATTAAATGTAGAATCTTTGAACATCATAAAAGCTTGCAATACTGCATTGAGCTCTACCTTTTGAGCTGATTGTTTGGGTACTAAAAATGTAAAAGTTTGATCAGGAGTAACTACTGCTGCTGTACCATTGTTTGACCCATCAGTGAATATATTTGGAGCATTTATGATAGGGGTTTTTCTTGTCATTTTTGGAAAAACTACAGGATGCTTAGACCAAAAAGACAACAAAGGATTAGATGGCAAGTGATTATCAAATGCAACACTAGATTTACACATGATTATTGCCCAAGTATTTAACTCATTAGCTAACTCATCAATTTGATCCATAGTATATGGAGTAATAATTTTATTGGGAGAAATCCCAAACACTCCTTTTGCTGCTTTTATTCCTTTGAGTATTAATTGCCCTACAGCCTCAGGATATCTAGTAAGAATAGTATTAGGAGAATAAGATAAATGTATCCATAATAATGGACCTTCTTGCCAAAATACCCCTGTAGGAATATTCTTTGTCGGTAGTACAATAAATAATAAAGGCAAACTTATATCAATTCTATCCAAATGCATATTTTCCATATATGTTTCAATGATTTTTAATGCCTTTCTAGCTTCAGGCGTTAACATGCGGGGTGAATTTGGATCTGATGGACCCTTTAGAATATCAAATAAAGGTCCTAATTCTCCTGTTGGTATGCCTAGATAAGGCCTTATCCAATTTATATCTCCCAATAACTTTTGAAAGTCATTAAGTGATTTGAGTTGATCTACTCGTATTTGAATTTTTGGTGGACGGACCATGGTTGAGGATAATAGAACTCCTAAATAATTAATTGGAAGATTTAATTGTACTTTATCTATTGCTATCTCTAGATTATAATTTTTTAATAGGTTTGTAAGCGTGGCATAACATTCTAGCAATGTGTTTTTATCTTTATGTGCCATTAACACATCATCCATATAGTGAAATATCTGTAGTTCAGGGTTTTGAATTCTAAGTGGCTGGATTGCTTTATCAACATAAATTTGGCACAAAGTTGGGCTGTTAGCCATCCCTTGAGGGAGTACTTTCCATTCATATCTCTGATCAGGACCTTCATGATTCAGTGCAGGGATAGTAAATGCAAAATGCGGACTATCCTCGGGATGAATTGGAATTGAGAAGAAACAATCTTTAATATCTATAGCTAGAACATGCCAGGTTTTTGGTAGAGCAGACAATTGGGGAATCCCTGATTGAGCAGGTCCCATAATAACCATCTCATTATTGATGGCTCTTAAATCTTGTAATAATCTCCATTTACCAGATTTCTTTTTAATAAGAAAAATGGGAGTATTATGGGGAGATACGGAAGGTTGTATATGTCCTTCCGCTAATTGCTGTTTGACCAGATCATGGGCTACTTGTATCTTTTCTTTAGTTAGGGGCCACTGAGGAACCCACACTGGTCTTTCTGATTTCCAAGTAATTTTGATTGTCTCAGTGGCCCTTTTTGAAAACCCAATCCATGTTTATCTATCTCTTGATCTACTTGAATTGGTGCTGTTATATCTTGTTCTTGATCTCTTAATCTCTTTTCTTTTCTAAAGCCTTGTTTTGCCCTAGTAGTGGGCGCGTTAGGATTGACGTTATTTGTTAATGTCAATCCTAATTGATCTAGGACGTCTCGTCCCCATAAATTTATGGGGAGATGGTCCAATACATAGGGCTGTATAGTTCCTTCACATCCTTCAGGATCCCTCCAATCTAATACCATTGCACTTCTATGGGGATTAGTTGCCACTCCTAGGCCTCTAAGCGTTTGGGTCGCTTGCTGTAATGGCCAATGTTTAGGCCATTCCTGGCGAGATATGATGCTGAGGTCAGCGCCTGTGTCCAGCAGTCCATTAAAATCATGCCCTTGAATATTTAATTTTAGCATAGGGCGAGAATCTAAATTTAAAGATAGCATAGCCCAATCTACACCTGTGGAGCCTAATCCCTTGGAACCTCTTTCTACATTACAACTGGAAAATTTATAATGTAGGCTTGGTATTATTAATAACTGTGCTATTCTATCTCCTGATGAAATTACTGATATACCTCTTGGAGAACTAGCTATAATTTTTATTTCACCCTCATAATCGGGATCAATTACCCCAGGACTTATCATAAGTCCTTTAAGTGTAGAAGAACTGCGTCCTAATAATAAGCCTACTGTTCCCTGGGGAAGAGGTCCTTTTACTCCTGTGGGAATGATTTGAACTCCCATCTCTGGAGTTAATACTGCTCTGGCAGAGGCACAGATGTCCAACCCTGCGCTCCCTCTAGTCTGTCTGATGAGGGATCTAATGGATAATGCGTCCTGGGCACCACCTTGATGGTGCTGTTGGGTTCCTCCATTGCCCCGTATATTTGTGGTTTTGGGCCCCGGGGCATTGGGCCCTCCAATTCGTTTTTTGACAACGGGGCCTGATGCCTTTCTCCACGATATCGTGGGTAGACACTTGGTCTTTGTCCATTTTTTGATAACGGAATACCCTCTATGGTGGTTTGAGAATGGCATTCATTAGCCCAATGTCTCCCTCTATGGCATCGTGGGCAAATACCCGGGATTCTACTCTTTTGATATCTAGCTTTGTTAAACTCTCCTCCTATGGGGCAATTTCTTTTAAAATGCCCTTCTTGATTGCAATTATAGCATGTTTTTGGCTTGGTACTTAAAGCCTGTTTTACTTCAGCTGCCATGACTTGTCCTTGTTCATTAATGTCTCTACATAATTTAATATATGTGTTTAAATCTTCCTGTTTCCATGGTCTAATGACCTCTTTGCAGCAACGATTTGCTTGATCGTAAGCCAGCTGTTTTATAAATGGCATTGCCTGTTCTGTATTTTCAAATGTCTCAGAGGCTGCTTCAATAAGTCTAGCTACAAAGTCAGCGTAGGGCTCATTAACTCCTTGTATTATCTTAGATAGTTGACCTTGAAAATCCCCTTGTCCCTTTAAAGTTTTCCATGCCTTAATTGCATTTATAGCGACCTGAGCGTATACGCCAGGATCATATCTGAGCTGTTGCATCTGCCCTTGAAATTCCTCTTTTCCCAGTAACATTTTCAGGTCTCGTTCAGGGTAACCTGCTTCTGCATTTCGCCTAGCTGTCTCCTTGCAAAATTCCTCATTGGCAATTTTCCATAATAAATACTGTCCTCTATTTAGCACAGAATTACACACGTTAGCCCAATCTGCTGGTGTTAAATTCCAGCCGGTAATAGATTCGACCATACTGACTGTGAAGGGAGCGGCCGGGCCGTAGGCTGCTACAGCTTCCTTTAATTGCTTTATTATTTTGAAATCTAAGGCACGGTAAACTCGTTCTCTTTCTTCTCCCTGCTCAACTACAGGGCATGCTAGTTTTTGGGGTCCCGCCTCAGGATTCCGTTCATCATCTATGGAGGCAGGTAAAGCTGTTGGTTGAATTATGCCCTCTGGTGGTGGAACGGAGTTAGTAGCAGCCTCCCTATCTGATGACCGTTTTTTCCCTGAGCTTGCCTTGTTCAAATTTTCTTCTATCTGACTAGCTTGAGAGACCTTTTGTTTTGCTTGACTTAATATGTTTTCTGCCATGGCCTGGACCTCTAACAATTTACTTAACAGTTTTTCGGTTTGTTTTTTACTAGATTCTAATCTACTATAAAGGTAACGTAACCCAATAAGATAGGATAGAAGAAAGCCAAAACAGAATGAAACAGAAACGGAGAGGAGGAAAATGATTATGTCAATTTTCTCTCTCTCAGGGCCGAATAACTTCAAACCTTGAGTTAACCATTTATCCCAACTCGTCTGAAAAAATTGTAAGGCTAGAGAGCCTGAAATAAGAGCAGAATAAATCAAAACAGAAATACCCATTCTGTCGCCTTTCCTTAGGGGCGAGCGATATTACTCACCTTTAAATTTTGGGCGTTCCCGGTACAGGGCCACCAAAATGCCGCAAACTGCCCGGCCCCGGGCCGGCTGAGTCCCGCTCCTGCTGCCGAGCACTGCCTGCGGCACCCCTGCTGAGTGATTCCCTGCTGAGCTGTCAGTGCACGCGGGCTTGCAATCTTGCAACCAGGTTGGGCACAAAAACACAAGCCAGTCAAACTGAGACAAAGTTTTATTTAGAGAGAGGCCGTGTGCGTCCCCTAACAGGTGGGTCCGCCACGTGTGTGTTCTACCTGAGCCGGGGGGTTTTTCACTTCCCCCGGAACACCCTCCTACCATCCTTTTCCAACCAATGGGAACTCTCCCATTACAAGAGTGACATGAGTAACCTGAGTCTAGAAATGGGCCCAGCTGAACAGCATGAGTCCAATTACCATATGAATGTGAATTGCTGGGTGGCAGTCATTAAATCCAAAGGTGCCTATATCAATATTTTTGCTGTGGCTCCTAACATGAGTGGCTCGTGATTTTGTGCCCAGCCAGACTGCGGCAAACCCTAACCCTACCAATTACCCTAATCTTAACCTGAATACTAAACCTAAACCTATCCATAAACCTAATCCTAATTCTAACCCTAATGCTAATTTGAGCCCTAACCCTAATAATTAACCTAACACAAGCCCGAAACCTGACTCTGACCCTAAAAATACACATTACTCTTAACCTGTTCCTTACCCTAAACCTAACATTAGACCGAGGGATGAAACTAACCCTATAACTATATCCCTAGCCGTAATCCTAAACCTGGCATTATCCGTATCCCTAAAACTTGTGCTAACCTTAATACATACCCTATCCCTCATCCTAACCCCAAATTTAGCCTTAATCCTAACACAAACCTATCCCTAGGTCTAACCTAATTCTAATCATTGCCCTAGGACTAAACCCAGCTATAACCCCATCCCTTCCCCTAAACCTAACCCTAAACCTATTCCTAAACATAGCCCTAACACTAGGCCTAACACTAACACCAATCCTGGACATATTGCTAGCCCAAATTTAGCCCTAAAGTTAACCTTAATTCTAGCCTTAGAGCTAACTCTAACTATCTCCCTAGCTCTATTCCTAGTTCTAACCCTATCACTTACCATAACCCAAACACTAGACCTAACCTTAGCCTTAACCCTAGCCATAGCCCTAACCCTACAATTATCCATAACTCTAAATGTACCCCTAAACCTAAACACACCCTATCACTAGGAATAACACTAACATTAATAGTAAAACTACACTTAATTTTAGCCTTAGCCCTAAAACATAACAAGCCATAGCACTAACCCTAAATCTTAACCTAAACCAAATCCTAACTCTACATCTAGCCATAAGCCTAACCGTAACTCGAGTCCTATCCCCAATCCTAAAAGTAACCCTGAACCTGACTCTGAACCTAACAGTAACTCTAGCTCAAAACATCACCCTGAACTTAACCTAACCATAAAACTAGACTTAGCCCTAACCATAACCCTAAAATTAGCCCTAATCACAACCCTAGTTCTTACATTAGCTGTATTCCTAAGACTAGCCATAATGTAACCCAAAATCTAGCCCTAATGCGATCCAAAGCAGTAGATTTAACCCTAACTCTAAACCTAATCCAAGTCCCAACCCTTACCCTAAACCTAACCCTAACTTTAATCCTTGCACAAACCCTAACACTAAACATAACCCTAGTCCTAACCCTAGCTCTAACCCTATCCATTACCTAACCTTAACCCTAACCCTAATCCTAACAATAATGCTAACCCTTGGCCTAACCCTAACACATTCGCTAACCCTAACCTATCCATTACCCTAAACATAACTCTAACCCTAAACCTAACCAAACACTAAACCTTGACGTAATATTAACCCTAAAACTAGCCCTAAATGTAACCCTAGTTCTTACATTATCCTTAGTCCTAAAGCTAACACAAAACCTAGCCTAACCCTAATCCAAGCTCTAACCTAGCTATAAATCTAACCCTAAATCTAACCCTAATCCTAACCTTAACTCTAACCCTAGCCCTAACATTAGCAATAACCCTATCCTTTACCCTAAGCCAAACTCTAATCCTAAAGCTACTCTAGTCCTAAACCTAATTCTTAGCCTAACCGAAAACCTAACTCTATTACTAGTCCTAACCCTAACCCTCAATGTAGCTCTATCACTATCCCAAACCCTAATCCTAAACCTAGCACTAACAATAGGTCTAAATCCTAACCCTAAACTGATGCCTAATATTGGCACAACCTGTATCCCTGTACCTAATCCTAACCCTAACGCTAGACCTAGGCCTACACTTAATTCTTTATCTATTGATAAATCCTGGCCTAGCCTTAAACAAAGCTTAGTCTTAGCCCTAATAATAACCCTTAACTTAACCCAAACACTAACCCTACCCCTAAGCAAACCCTAGTCTTAATGCTGGCCCTAACAATAAACCTAACACTAACCCGAACACTGACCCTTATCCTAACACAAACCCTAGCTCTAAACCTTATCCTAACAACAAAAACAACAAAAACAAAAAACATAACCCTAACACTAGACCTAGCCATATCACTAACCCTGTAATTAGCCATCATCATAGGCCAAAACCTACTTCTAACTCTATCCATTACCCAAACCCTAACCCTAACCCTAAGGCTAACCCTAGCCCTAACCCTCACACTGACTCTTAACCCTAATCCTCGTCCTAGTTTAAACACTAGCTCAATCCCTAACCCTTAAACTTAACCTAGCACCAACACTAATCTATGGTCTAAACCTAAACCTAACCTTAACCCTAGCCTTAATCCTAACCTTAATCCTATTCCTAACCCTAGCTCTAAAACAACATATTACCCTAACTCTAACTCTAAACTTAATAATAACATTAGCTCTAACCCTAGCTCTAACCCTACCCATTATCCTAACCCTAACCCTAACCCTGATGATAATCCTAGCCCTTACCCTAAATCTACCCTAACCCTAACCCAAGACATAACCATAAACCTAACCCTTGCCATAGAGCTAACCCTTGTTCAAACCCTAATCATTACTCTAAACCTAACCCTAAATGTATTCCTGACCCTAATTTTAAGCTGAAACCTAACCTTACCCCTAACCCAATCACGACATCAAACCCTATTCAATACCCTAAACCTAATGATAACCGTAGCCCTAACCTTAACACTAACCTTGACCCTAACCATACTATAACCTAGACCTAACCCTAAACCTAACCCTTGCCCTAGAGCTAACCCAAGCTCAAACTCTAAACCATATCCTAAACCTAAACCTTACCCTAGGCCTAACCCTAACTTTAGCCCTAATACTAACCATAACCCTAGCCTTAAACCTATTCATTTCCCTAAGTACAGCCACAACCCTAAGGCTAACCCTAGGCCTAACCCTAACCTTTTGCTAACTCTAACCTTATCTATTAACCTACACCTAACATGAACCCTAAACCTACACCTATCATTACCCTAATGAAACCCTAATGTTAATTAAAGCTCTAAACCTAAACCCTAACCTAAACCAAACACAAAACCTAATTCTAACCCTAATAATACCCCTAGGTCTAAACCTGAGCCTTACCCTAAATCGAGCCCTTACACTAGACCTTGCCATAAATATAAACCTCAATCTATCCCTAATGTAAGCCTAGACCTGACAGTAGCCCTAGTGCTAATTCTTGCCATAACCTTAAAACAAACCCTAGCCCTCATCCGAGCCCTAAACCTAGCCTTATTACTAAACCAAACCATAATCATAGCCCTAACCGAAATTCTAACCTTCAACCTAGCCCTAAAACTAGCTCTAACCCCATCCCTTCCCCTAAACCTAACCCTATCCCTAAACCTAAACCTAAGCCTAAAACTATGCCTAACCATAACACAAACGCTAGACCTAATACTAGCCCTAATTTAGCCCTAAACCTAACCTAACCCTAGACCTAAGACTAACTCTAACTCTCGCTGTAGTCCTACTTTTAGCTCTAACCCTATCCCTTAACATAATCCTATCACTTGCCTTTACATCAGCCCTAACCCTAGCCCTAGCTCTAATCCTATATCTAACCCTAACTCTAAATCTAACCCTAATCTTAAACTAAACCTCTCATTAACACAAGCCGTAACACTAATGCTAATCCTAAAACTAGCCCTAACCTAGCCCTACAAAACTACTGAATCATAGCCCTAAACCTAACCTTTAACATAAACCAAACACTAAGCCCCTAGCCCTAAACCTAGCTCTAATTTGAGTCCTATCCCTAACCCTAAAACAAACACTGACTCTTACTCTGACCCTAATACTAACCCTAGCTCTAAACACCACTCAAAACCTAAACCTAAACCTAACCCTAGACTTAGCCCTAACCCTAACACTAAAGCTAGTTCTAATCATAATCCGAGTTTTTACATTGGCTGTAGCCCTAAACCTAGCCCAAACCTAACCCAAAACCTATCCCTAATTGGAGCCTTAACAATACCTTTAACCCGAATTATAACCCTAATTCTAACCCTAACCCTTACCCTGAACATAATCCTAACCCTAACCCTTTCCATAACCCAAAACCTAACCCTAGACTTAATCCTAACCATAAACCTAGTCCTAACTCTAGCTGTAACCCTATCCATTACCCTAATCCTCATCCTAACCCTAATGCTAACCCTAGGATAACCCTAAACCTATTCCTAACCCTAAACCTATGCATTACCCTAAACCTAACCTGAACCCTAAACCTAACCATATCCATAAACCTAATCCTAACCTTAATAATCTTAACCCTAAAACTATCTCTAACCATAACCCTAGACCTGACATTAGCGCTAGCCCTAATGAAGCCCTAACCCTAAAACAAACTCTAGCCCTAATTCTAATCCTAATCATAGCCTTAATCCTAACCCTAACCCTAACCATAAACCTAACCCTAATTTTAATCCTCGCCCTAGTTCTAAAGCTAGCTATAACATCATACCTAACCATAACCATAACCCTAGCCATAAGCCTAGGCTCCACCTTAATACTAACCCTAGCTCTAATCCTAGCCCTAATTAAGCCCTAATTCTAACCCTAAATCTAACCCTAAAACTAAGACTAACTCTAACTCTTGCCCTAGCCCTATCCCTAGTTCTAACCCTATCCCTTATGATAACTCAAACTCTAGCCCTAACACTAGCCCTAACCTTCGCTGTAGCCCTAAACCTAGATCTAACTCTAACTCTAAATCTAACCTTAACCCTAAGTGCTGCGCCCCTCCCCTGACTCAGGCAATAGCAAGGACCTACTGAGGAGGATGGCCCAAGGCGTCCATCCTCTGGAGGAGCACAGTATATTTCTGGGAATGGGCGGGTTTGTTTTTGTATTCCTTTAATAAGTATAGTTGAGACTTCTCATATGACCATTAAGTATGAAGGAAAAAACATGACTTTCCCAATTAATGCAACTTCTTCTAAAGAATAGATCTGTTTGCTCTAAATGCAATGATTCATCTGTGGGGCGTAAATTGTTAAAGATTAATAAAAAAAAAAACTCCCTGTATTCCTGTCAAGGAAGTTTTTGAGAAATTAAATTAAAATATAGAGAAGAAGAATTAATGTTAAGAAGACAGATTAGTGCTTAGTATTGGGCAACATGTTCTTGTTCCTGTGGACAATGGTTTGTGCTCTTACTCTTGTTTGATTAAAAGTAATAACAAGTTAACCACTCGCTGTAACCATGGCACTGATTCCAGTCAGTAAGTCAAGAAAGAATAGACAAGTTATAGGCCAATAATCTGGGACATTTGTAGGTATTATTAAAAGTTAACTAAGCAGAAACAGCTCAAAGCAAAACACAAACTGAAAGTAAAAATGCTTGCTTATGCATAAGCCAAGATAGATTCTTCTATTATAATTGTAGCTACGTAATATTTTGTTTTTTTTTTTTTTTGAATAATGTTTCCTGTTTTGTAACCACAAAGTACTGTGAGCCTGCCAAAATGAAAAGTATATATGATCAACGTCACAAGTAAACATTGGGGTTCAGCACATTCACTTGGTGTCTGTGTTGTTTCTCCACCGCCCTTTCGTTGACTCCTCACCATCCGTTCGTCTCCAGAGAAACCCTGTTGGAGCTGGACTGTGACACCTAAGTCTAAACCACACCATAACACAGGTTCTAACCCTAACACTAATTTGAAAACTAGCCCTAACTCTAGTCCTAGCCCTCAAGCAAAACTGAGCCACAGCACTGACCCTAATCCTTACCCTAAACCAAACCCTAACACTACAAGTAGCCCTAACCCTAGCCCTAATTCGAGTCCTAAGCTTATCCCTAGAACTCATACTAGCCCTGACTCTGACCTTAACACTAACCCTAGCTCTTCACATCACCCTATCCCTAAACCTAATCCAAACACTAGACCTTGCCCTAAACTTAACCCTAAAACTAGCCCTAATCATAATCCCAGTTCTTAAATTAGTCATAGCCCTAAACCTAACACAAAACCTAGCCATAATCAAAGGCCTAACCCTGGCCCTAACCCTAACCCTATCCCTAGTCCTAATCCTAGCTCTAACACTATTTCTTACAATTAGTCAAACCCTCACCCTATTGCTACCCTAGTCCTAACCCTAATTCTATGCCTATCCCAAATGCTAAATCTATTACTAGTCCTAACGCTAGCCCTCATTCTAGCTCTAAACTTAACCCAAACCCTAACCCAAACGCTGACCCTTATTCTTTCCCTAACACAAACCTAGGTTTAAACCTGACCCTAACCCTTATCCAAAACGTAACACTAGCCCTACCAGTAACCCTAACCCTTAACCTAACATTAACACTAGCTGTAGACATAAACTTAATCCTAAATATAGCCATAACCCTAGCCTTAGCCCTAGCAATAACCCTTAAGCTAAACCAAACACTAACTCTATCCCTAGACCTATCCCTAGTCCTCATTCTGGACCCAACCCTAAATCTAATCCTAACCTGAACCCTGACACTTATTCTAACAAAAACCATAACTCTACACCTTATCCTAACCCCCAAAACTGACCCTAACACTAGACGAACTCTAAATCTAACCATAACCATAACTCTAGCTCTTAAATTACCCATATACCTAACACTAGCCCTAAACCTCACAAAAAACCTAGCCCTAATTACAACCCTAAACCTAAACCTAAATATAACTCTAACCCTAAACCTGGCCCTAACCCTAACCCTAACCCTAACCCGCATTCTTGCCCTAACCCTAGCTTAAACCCTAAAAGTTACCCTAAACATAACCCTAGCCCAAACCCTAAACCTCACCTTAACTCTAGCCATAATCCTAACTGTAACCATAGCCCAAACCCAGGCTCTAACTCTATCCATTACACTAACCATAAACCTAAAACTGATGCTAACCCTAGCCCTAAACGTAACCCTAACCCTACCCAGCCCAGACTGTAACCCTAACCCTCGCCTTATTCCTAAATCTAGCTCAATCCTTAACCCTTACACTTAACCTAACCCTAACACTAACCCAAGGCCTAACACTAACCCTAACCCCAACCCTACTCCTAACCTTAACCCTAGCCCTAACCCTAGCTCAAACATTACCCATTACCCTAACCATACAATTAACCTTAAAGATAACACTAGACCTAAAGGTAAACCTACCCTAACCCTAAACATAAACCTAACCCTAGAACAAACCTACCCTAACCCTAAATCTAAGCTAGCTCAATCAAACCCTAACACTAATCCTAAACCTAAACCTAACACTAACCTACTCCTAACTCTAGCCCTAGCCCTATGCCTTACCCTGAGCAAAACCTTAACCCTAATGGTAACCCTAGACCTATCCCTAATCCTTAGGCTAGCCAAATCCTAACCCTATAAATAGTTCTTAACTCTAGATCTCATTCTAGCTGTAACACTATCCCAAACCCGAACCCTAACCCTGACCCTTATTTTGACCATAACATAAATCCTAGGTGTAAACCTGACCCTAACCCTAAACCAAACCCTAAGACTAGCGGTACTTGTAACCTTATACCTAAATCTAATCCTACCACTAGCTCTAGCCATAAACCTAATCCTAAATCTAGCTGAACTCTAGCTCTAGAAATAAACAAAATCCTGTCCCTAGCCCTAACAGAAACCTTTACCTAACCCAAACACTAACTCTACCATAGACATTAACCTAATCCTAATTCTGGCTTTACCCTAACTTTAATTCTAACCCAAACACTGATCCTGCCTTTACACTAAACCTACCTCTAAACCATTAACTAACCAAAACCTAAATCTAATTCCAGACCAAGCCATAATCCTAACCCTAAAACTAGCCTTAATCATAATGCTAAATCTTACATTACCCATAGCCGTAACCCTAGGCCTAAACCTAACACTAAACATAGAGCTAATTTTAGGCCTAAACCTAGCCCTAAGCACAACCCTAATACCAACACTAGCTTTATACCTAAACCTAGCCTTCGCCTTAGTCCAAAGATAGCACAAAGCTCAACCCTTACCCTAAACATAAAACTTGAACTATAGCTAACTCTCAACCTAAACATAGCCCAAATCCTAGACTTAACCTAGTCCTAAACCTAGCTCTAAACCTCCCCATTACCCTAACCCTAAACCTAACCTTATTGATAAGCCTGGCCCAAACCCTAATGTTAACCCTAACCTTAACTGGAAAACTAACCATAGATATAACCCTAAAATTAACACTCAGCATAGCCCTAAATCTAGATCAAATCATAAACCTAACCATAAACCTAAACATAACCATAGCTCTAATCCTAACCCTATCACGAATTCTAACTCTAAACCAAAATCTAAACTTAACCTAACCCTATCGATTACCTTACCTTAACCCTAACGTTAATGATAACCCTAGCACTAACCCTAAACCTACCATAATTCTATCCCTAGACCTAACCCTAAACCTAGCCCTAACACTAGCTCAAAAACTAACCGTTTTTGCTAAACATAACCCTAAACCTAACCCTAGCCCTAGTTCTAACACTAACTCTAAAGCTAACTCAAGGCATATTCCTAACCATAACTCTAGTTTTAACCTAAGCTCTAACCCTATCAATTACCCTAACCATAACTCTTACCCTAATGCTAACATTAATCCTAACCCCAGCCCTATCACTAATGCTAACTGTATCAATTACCCTAAACCAAACCTGAACCCTAAAACAAACCCTAATTATACCCTAACCCTAATGCTAATTTGAGCCATAAACCTAAATCCTTATCTAAGCCAAATCCTAATCCTAATAAATCTCCGAGTTCTGAACCTGACCCTTATCCTAAACCTAAACCTTATACTAAACCTAACCCTTATACTAGACGTAGCCATAAGCCCAACCTAAAAACTATCTTTAAACATAACCCTAGACCGGATATTGGCCCTAAAACTAATCCTAGCCCTCAATCTAAAACAAAAAAAAACTAGCCTCATCCCAGCCCTAAACCTAGCCATAATCATAACCCTAACCCCACTCTAAACCTAACCATAACTCTAAAACTCACCCTACATCTATACCTAGCTATAATGTCATTCTTTATCCTAAACTTAAACCTAATCTATCCCTATCGCTAGGCCTAAACTGAAGTAACCCTAGCCCTAATCCTAGTCCTAATTTAACTTTATCCCAAATCCTAAGTGTAATTTTAGCACTAACACTAACTCTAACTCTCACACTAGCCCTATTCCTAGTTCTAACCCTATCCCTTACCATAACTCTAACCCTGGCCCTAACATTTGCCCTATCCTTAATCCTAGCCTAATCCTAGATCTGAACCTAATTAAATGTAACCCTAACCCTAAGTCTACGCCTAACACTAAACACTAGCCCTAACCCTAATACTAATTGTAAAACTACCCCTAAACCTAACACTAGGACTAAAAAAAAAAATGGAGCAATAGACCTAACCCTAAACCTTAACTTAAAACAAACCCTAAACTACTACCAGAACTAATCCTAGCCCTAATGGAGCCCTAACCCTAACCTTAAAACTAAACCTGACCCTGACTCATATCCTAACACTCACCCTAGCTCTAAACATGATGCTAACCTTAAATCGATCCCTAACAGTAAACCTAGCCTTAATTTGAGTCCTAACTCAAACCCTAAAACTAACCGTGAACCTGACTCCTATCCTAAAAATTTCTTTAGCTCTAAATATCGCCCTAACCTTAAATCTAACACTAACAGTAGAACTACCCCTAATCCTAACCCTAAAGGTAATCCTAATTGTAACCCTGGTTCTTACATTATAGGTTGCCCTCACCCTAGCTCTAACACTAACACAAAATCTAGCCCTAATCTGAGCCCTACACCTAGCTTTGGCCCTAACTGTAACCCTAACCTTACTTCTAACACTAGCTCTAACCCTATCCCTAACTCTAAGCAAAACCCTAACCCTAATAGTAACCCTAGACCTAACCCTAATCCTCAGCATAATCAAAACTCTCATCATATTAATAGTCCTAACCCTAGCCCTCATTCTAGCTCTAACCCTATCCCAAACCTTAACCCTAACCCTGACCCTTATTCTGACCATAACACTAACCTAGGTCTAAACCTGACACCAATGCTAGACCAAACCATAATACTAGCCCTACCTGTAACCTTACACCTAAACCAGACCCTATCACTAGCCCTAGACCTAAACCTAATCCTAAATCTAGACTCAACTCTAGCTGTAGACCTAAACAAAATCCTAGTCATAGTCCTAACAATAACACTTTACTTAATGAAAAGACTAACCCTACCACTAGACATAAGCCTAGTCACAATTATGGCTTTAATCTTAACTCTGTCTCTAACCTGAACACTGACCCTGCCTTTAAAACTAAACCTATCTCTAAACCTTACTCTAACCAAGAACCTAAACCTAACACTAGACATATCACCCTAGAGCTAACCCTAATCATAATCCTAGCTCTTACATTACCCATAGCCCAAACTCTATGCCTGAACCTAACACAAAATATAGAGTGAATTCTAGGCCTAAATATAGCCCTAAGAATAAACCCAACCCTATCCCTAGCCCTAACCCTAAACCTAACCCTAAACCTAACCCTAGCCTTAGTCTTAAACCTCACTCAAAACCTAACCCTTACCATAAATATAATATTACACCTATACCTTACTCTAAACCCTAGCCCTAGCCCCAACCCTAAACTTAACCCTATCCTTAAACCTAGCTCTAAACCTACACCTTACCTAAACCTACAACTAACTGTATTGGTAACCCTAGCCTGGCCCTAACCGTAACCCTAACCCTAACCAGAAAACTAATAATAGTCCTAACCCTAAAACTTACACTCGCCATAGCCCTAACCCTAGCTTAAAACCTAAACCGTACCATAAACCTAAACATAACCATAGCCTTCACATTAATTCTAAAACTAAACCTAACCCTAAACCTAAACCTAACCTACATCTAACCATATCCATTATCCTAATCCTTATCCTAATCCTAATGTAACCTTAGCTCTAACCTTAACCTTAACCCTAAACCTACTATAATCCTGTCCTTAGACCTAAGGCTGAACCTAATACTCGACCGAACCCTAGCAGTAACATGAGCTCAAACCCTAGCCCTTACCCTAAACATAATCCTAGCCCAAACTCTAACCCCAATCCTAGCCCTCATCCTAACCGTAACTATAGCCCAAACTCTAGCTCTACCTCTATCCATTACCATAGACATAACCCTAAACCTAATGCTAAACCTAGCCCTAACCCTAACTCTAACCCTAATTATAACTCTTTCCCTAGCCCTGATTCTAACCTGAAGCTTCAACCAAGCCCTAACACTTACTCTATCGCTGACCCTTACCCTTAACCTAACCACAAGAACTATTATAAGCCTAAACTAAACTTAACCCTAACCCTAGCCCTAATCCTAAACTTAAAACTAGACAAAACCTGAGCTTTAACCTCACCAATTACCCTAACCCTAACCATAAACGTCATGATAATCTTAGCCCTAAACCTAAACTTAGTCTAACCCTAACTGTAAACCTAACCCTAGACCTAACCATAAACCTAACCCTTGCTGTAGTCCTAACCTTAGCTCAAACTCTAACAATTATGCTTAACTTAACACTAACCCTAGTCTTAAACCTAAACCTAACCCTAACCCTAACCCGATATCTATACTATTCCATTACCTTAACCCTAATGATAACCCTAATCCTAACCATAGAACTAATCCTAAACCTAACCCTTTCCTTTGCACTAACCCTAGCTCAAACCCTAAACCTAACCCTAGCCTTAACCCTAACCCTAACCCTAACTCTAGCCCTAATCCTAATCATAACCCTTGCCTTGACCCTAGCTCTAACCCTATCCATTACCGTAATGATAACCGTAAACCTAATGCTAAACCTAGGCCTAACCCTAACCCTATCCATTACCCTACACATAACCTGAGCCCTAAACCTACCCTGAAACCTAAACTTAATCTTATTCATTACTCTAACCCTAACTCAAACCTAATGCTAATTTGAGCCATAACCCAAAACCTCAACCTAACCCAAACCCAAAACCAGACTCTGACTATTACAATACCCCTAGTTCTCAACTTGAACCTTACCCTAAACCTAACTCTGACACTAGATCTAGCCATAAATCTTACTGGAAAACTAACCCTAACCATAACCCTAGTCCTGATATTAGACCTAGCCCTAATTCTTGCCATAACCCTAACACAAACTGTAGCCCTCATCCTAGCCTTATACCTAGCCTTGATCCTAACCTGAACCCTAACACTAGCCCTATACCTAATTTTATCCCTTGCCCTAGTTCTGAACCTTGCTATATCCCATCCTTTCCCCCAAATCCAAACCTAACTCTAACTCTAGTCTTAACCCTTACACTAATCCTAGACCTGATTCAAGCCCTAATTTAGCCCTAACCCTACCACTAGCATTAAGTCTAACTCTAACTCTCGTCATAGCCCTATTCCTGGATCTAACCCTATCCCTTACCATAACCCTAACACTTACCCTAACCTCAGCCCTAACACTAATCCTAGCCCTAACCCTAGAACTAACCATAACTCTAAGTCCAACCCTAATCCTAAGCTTAAACCTCACACTAACACTAGCCCTAACAATAACACCAATCCTAAAACTAGTCCTAATGTAGTTCAAGGCCTAAAACAGAACCGAACCATAGCCCTAACCCTAACCCTTAACCTAAAACAAAACCTAATCCTACACCAAGTCGTAACCTTAGTCCTAATTCCAGTCCTAACCTAACCCTAAAACTATCCTTGAACCTGACTCTGATATTACACTAACCCTACCTCTAACAACACCCTAAAAGTAGAGCTAACCCTAAAACTAGAACTAGCCCTACCTGTAACCCTAAAAGTAGCCCTAATCATAACTCTAGTTCTTACATTAGCCATAGCCCTAATCCTAGCTCCAAACTAACCCAAAACCTATCCCTAAACTGAGCCCTACACCACGTTTTAACACTAACCCTAGCCCTAAGCATTACCCTAAACCTAACCCTAGCTCTAAAACTGGCCCTAACCCTAAACCTAGCCCTAGACTTAATCCTAACCATAATCCTACCCCTAACTCTAGCTCTAACCCTATCCATTACCCTAAACATAACCCTAACCCCAATGTTAACCCTGCCCTAAACTTAACACTAATCCTAAACCTAGACCTGACACTAACGCTAACCATCACCCTAGGCCTAACCATAACTCAAACCCTAACACTTACCTAAACCTAACTCTAACACTAACCCTAGGCCTAACCCTAACTCTAGCCCTAATCCTAATCATAACCCTAGCTCTAAAACTATTACCTTAAACATAAGCCTAACCCAAACATAGCCCTAAACATAGCTCTAACCCCACCCATTACCCTATCCCTAGTTATAAACGTCATGATAACACTAGCCCTAACCCAAAACCTACACTAACCCTAACTGTAAACCTAACCCTAGAACTAACCGTAAACCTAACACTTGCTGTAGTCCTAATCCTAGCTCAAACACTAAGAGTTATGCTAAACCTAACACTAACCCTAGTCTTAAACCTAATCTAAACCTATCCATTTAGGCCTAACCCTAAATCTATAGCTAACACTAACTGTATCCTTACCTAAACCTAACATGAGTACTAAACCTAACCCTATCAATTACTCTAACACTAACCCTAACAAAAACTCTGAGCAAGACACTGACTCTAATAACACACCTAGCTCTAAACCTAACCCTTATCCCAAACATAACCCTTAAACTAGTCCTAGCCATAACTCTAGGCCTGACATTATCTCTAACCATAACAGTATCCCTAACCATAACCCTAGACCTGATATTAGAACTCTACCTAATTCTTGCCTTAAAACTAACACAAACCCGATCCCTCATCCTAGCCCCCAAACTAGCATTAATCCTAACCTGAACACTACCCCTAGCCCAAACCTTAATTTCAACCCTCGCCTTAGTTCTGAACCTAGGCATAACCACATCCTTCCCCTAACCCTAACCCTAACCCTAACAATATCACTAACACTAACCCTAGCCCTAAACCTAGGCCTAATCCTAACACTAACCATAGCTCTAATCCTAGTCCTAATTTATTGCTAACTACAATCCTAACTCTAACCCTAGCCCTAAGACTAACCCTAACTCTAGCCCTAGACCTATAACTATTGCCTAACCCTAACACTATTTATTGCCTAACCCTAACACTAGCCCTAATCTTAGTCCTAACCATAGCCATAGTCCTAAACCTAGAACTAAACTTAACTCTAAATCTAAATCTAACTCTAACCTAAAACTCACACTAACACTAGCCCTAACCCTAAATCTAATTTGAAAACTAGCCCTAACCCTAGCCATAGCCCACAAACAAAACTAAGCTATAACCTAATCCTAACCCTTAACCTAAACCAAATCCTAATGCTACACCTAGTCCTAACACTATCCCTACAACTAATACTGACTCTGACTGTGACCCTAAAACTAACTCTACCTCTAAACATCACCCTAACCCTAAACCTAACCCAACACTAGACCTAGCCCTAATCCTAACCCTAAAACTAATGCTAACCGTAAAGCTAGTTTTTACATTAGCCACAGCCCTAACTCCAACACAAAACCTAGCACTAATTTTAGCCTCAGCTCTAGCTTTAACACTAATCCTAACCCTAACCCTAACACTATCCCAAACCCTTGCTCTAAACCTATTCCTTACCGTAAGCCAAAATCTCACCCCAATGCTACCCTAGTTCTAACCCTAATCCTTAGCTTACCCCAAACACTAACTCTATTACTAGTCCTAACCCTAGTCCTCATTCTGTCTCTAACCCTAACCCAAAGCCTAAGCCTAAACCTTACCCTTATTCTGACCCTAACACTAACCCTAGGTCAAAGCCTGACCTTAACACTAAACCAAACTCTAGCCCTGCCAGTAAACCTATACCTACAACTAACCATAACACTAGCACTAGACCTAAACTTATTCCTAAATATAGCCATAACTCTAGCCCTAGTCCTGAACAGAGACCTAGCCCTAGCCCTAAAATAACCATTAACCTAACACAAAGGCTAATCCTAGCCGTAGACCTAATCCTAGTTCTAATTCTGGCCCTAACCATAAACCCAATGCTAACCCGAACACTGACACTTACCCTAACACAAACCCTAGCTCTAAACCTTATCCTAACCCAAAACTTACACCAAACACTAGACATATCTATAACCCTAACCCAAAAATCTAGCCATAACCATAACCCTAGCTCTTACATTACCCATAGCCCTAACACTAGCCATAAGCCTCACACAAAACCTAGCCCTAATACAAGCCCTAAACCTAGACCTAAATATAATCTTAACCCTGACCTAGCACAAAACCTAAACCTAATGCTTGCCCTAGCCCTAACACTAGCTTACACTCTAACCTTTACTTTAAAGATAACCCTAGCTCTAACTTTAACCCTAGCCCTATTACGAATCCTAAGTGTAACCATAGCCCAAATCCTAGCTTTAACTTTATCCATTACCTTAAACATATCCCTAAACCTAATTCTAACCCTAGCCCTAACCCTAACACTAACCCTAACTGTAGCCCTGATTATAACCCTAACCCTCACCCCAGACCTAACGCCAGCTCAAACCCTAACCCTTACCCTAAACTGAATCCTAACACTAATCCTAGGAGTAACCCACACCCTAGCCCTATTCCTAACCTTAACCTAAGCCCTAACACTAGCACTAAACCAATTCATTATTCTAAATATAAGCCTAACCCAAATGCTAACCCTAGGCCTGACCCTAACCCTATCCCTAACACTAACTCTATACATTACTATAAACCTAACCTGAACTGTAAACCTAACTCTATCCATTACTCTAACCCTAACCCTAACCCTAATGCTAATTTGTGCCCTAACCTTAAACCTTAACCCAAACCAAACCCTAACCCATACTCTGACCCTAATAATAACCTAACTCTATACCTGACCCCTACACTATAGCTAACCCTTACAATAGACCTAGCCATAAATCTATCCCTAACACTATCCCTAACCATAACCCTAGACCTGACATTTTCCCTAGCCCTAATCCTAGCCCTAACACTAACACAAACCCTAGCCCTCATCCTAGCCCTAAATCTAGACTTAATCCTAACCCCCACCCTCACCCTCAACCTAGCCCTATCCCTAAATATAACCCTCGCCCTAGCACTGAACGTAGCTATATAACCCCATCCCTTCCCCTAAAACTAAACCTAACCCTAGCCATAGGCCATAGGCCTAAACCTAACACTAATCATAGCACTAATCCTAGCCCTATTAGAACCCTAATCTTAACCTACCCCTAAACCTTGCCCTAAGACTAACTCTAACTCATACCCTATCTCTATTTCTAATTATAACCCTATTCGTTACCATAACCCTCACAATAGCCCTAACCTTAGCCCTAACCCTAGCCCTAGCCCTAACCCTAGATCTAACCATAACTCAAATCTACCCCTAATTTTAAGCCTAAACCTCATTCTACAACTAGCTCTAACATTATTGCTAATCCTAAACTAGCCCTAATCCATCCCTAGCCCTAAAACAAAATCGAGCCATTGTTCTAACCCTAAACCTTAACCTAAACAAAACCCTAACCCATAACTAGCCATAACCCAAGCTCTAATTCGAGTCTTTGGCCTAAAACAAACCCTCACCCTGACTGATATCCAAACACAAACCCTAGCTCTAAATATCACCCTAAACCTAAAACTAATGCTAACACTAGACCTAGCCGAAACCCTAAGCCTAAAAATAACCCTAATCGTAACCCTAATTCTTTCATTGGTTTTAGCCAAACTGTAGCCCTAACTCTAACACAAAAATAGCCGTAATCCGAGCCCTAAAACTAAATTTAACCCTAACCCTAACCCTAAAACTAGCCCTAATCCTAACCCTAATCCTAACCCTAACCGTAATTCTAATCCTATCCATTACCCTAAACCAAACCCTATTCATAAGGCTAACTCTAGTCCTAATCCTAATCCTTAGCTGAACCCAAACAATAACCCTATTACTAGTCCAAACACGAGCCCTCATTCTATATATAACACTAATCCCAAACCTCACTCTAACCTTCACCCTTATTCTGACCCTAACACTAATAATAGGTATAAAGCCAACCCTAAAATGAAACTGAAACCTGAAACTAGGCCTACCTGTAAACTTATACCCAAACCTAACCCTAACACTAGCCCTAGACCTAAACCTAATCCTAAATCTAGCTATTACAATAGCCCTTGACCTAAACAAAAACTTAGTGCTAGCCCTAACAATAACCCTTAACGTAAACCAAATACCAATCCTACCACTAGACCTAACCCTAGTCCTATTCTGGTTTCACCCTAACCCCAACTTTAACCTGAACACTGGCCCTGATACTAATATTAAACCTAGCTTTAAACCTGACCCTAACTCCAAACCTAAACTGAACACTATAACTAGCCATAACCCTAACCCTAAAACTAGCTCTAAACAGAAACCTAGATCTTACATTAAACATAGCAATAACCCTAGGCCTAAACCCAACACAAAATTTAAATAACCCTAACCCTAATCGAGGCCTAAACCTACCCTAAGCATAACCCTAACCGTAACCCTAACCCTAGTCCTAACCCTAGTCCTAACCCTAACAGTAACCCTCACCTTAGTCCTAACCCTAGCTCAAAGCCTAACCCTTAGCCTAACAATAACCCTAGCACTATCCCTAATCATAACCCTAACGGTAGCCCTACTCCTAACCTTAACCCTAGACCTAACACTCACTCTAACCCTAGCCATTACCCTAACTCTAACCCTAACCCTAATGATTACACTATCCCTAACCCTAACTGAAACCCAACCCAAACCATAAACCTAACCCTAGACCTAACCCTAAACCTAAACCTTGCCATAGCCTTAACCCTAAATTAAACCCTAACTCTTACCCTAAAACCAACAGTAAATCTAGCCCTAAAGTGAAACTTAAACTTAATCTAACCTTAACCATAAAGCTAACCTTACATCTAACCCAATCTATTACCCTAAACCTAACCCTGACCATATCACTAAAAATAACCCTCCACCTAGATCTAACCCTAGCTCCAAACCTAACTGTTACCCTAAATATAACCCTAACCCTAACCCTAAGCTAGGGTTGCTAGCCCTAACCAAAAACCTAACCTAATTCTAGCCCTAATCCTAACCTAACCGTAAACCTAACCATAGATCTAACCCTATATATTTTCCTTTCGATAATCATAATGCTAACCCTAGGCATAACCCTAACCTTTTGGTAATCCTAAAGCTCTCCATTGCCCTAAACCTACCCTGAAACCAAAACTTAATCCAGTCAATTACCCATACCCTAACTCTAACCCTAATGCTCATTAGAGCCTTATCCCTAAACCTTAAGCTAAAACTTCAAGTTGTCCTATATGGGTAAATAGTAATGGAGCTGGTAATCAAACAGGGTCAGTGCTAGCTGCTTGAAATTTCACACACTCAATCAGTTCTCTTTGGGCACTTTCTGGTTTCTCCCTAGTGAATGTTTTCCAAAACTATGACAATGAAAAGAACATTATACAAGAGCACTTGAGGAAAAAACAGGGAAAATAGGCATGTACTGAAACACCTCCCTTAATTATTTGGTCAGATATTTTTTATACTGGGCAGGATTCATCTGTTACCTTGCCCTACAAGTCACCCCAAGTTTGAGTCTTCTATAATCAAAGGTTCTCTAAACAGGTTAGGGCTAGGGTTAGAATTAGTGTTGGGGTTAGAGTTAGTTTTGTTCAAATTTCTTTGATACCAGGGAGGATTCATCTTTTACCTCTACTTACTATAATCCCCATATTTGGGCCTCCTCAGTTCATTGTTCACTGTCAGGAAGAGTTTGGGTTTTAAGGTTTCACTTCATTTTGACTTATATGTGTAATTGAAAATGGAGCTGAATTAAAAACAGGGTTAGCTTCTTGAAACTTCACATACTCAATTAGTACTCTGTGGGCACTCTCTGATTTGTTCCTTGTGAATGTAGCCCTATGCTGAAGCATGAGAAGCAGATTTAGGATGAGGGCGATGTATAGTGCTAGGTTTAGTGTTAGAGTCAGAGTCAGGGTAAGGGTTAGTTTTAGGGTTAGGATTAGAACTCTATTTAGGGCTAAAGTTAGTGCTAGGTGTAGGGTTAGGGTTTGGTTTAAGTAAGGTTCAGGGTTAGGGCTATGGCTTGGTTTTGTTTTAGGGCTAGGGCTAGTGTTAGGGATAACTTTTGGATAGTGTTTGAGTTAAGGCTAATGTTAGGATGAGGTTTAGGATTAGGGTTAGGGTTCGAGTTAGATTTAGGGTTAGATCTAGGACTAGGGTTCGGGCTAGGTTAGGGTTCCGGAAGGGAGAGTGTTAGAACTAGGGATACGGCTAGGAAGAGAGTTAGTTTTAGACTTAGTACCAGGCTTAGGTTAGGGTTAGGGTTACAGCTAAATTAGGGCTAGGATTAGGGCTAGGGTTAATGTTAGGGTTAGGCCTAGGAGTAGGGCTAGTTTTAGGTTTAGCATTAGGGTCAAGGTTAAGTTTAGAGAAATGGTTGATGTTATGGCTAGCCTTAGGTCTAGGATGAGGTTTAGAATTAGGATTAAAGTTAGGGTTAGTGTTCAGGGTAGGATTAAGGTAGCTTTAGGGCTAGAATAATGTCTAGGGTTTGTGTTAGGTTTAGGGCTAGGACTAGGGCTAGGACTTATGTCAGGTGAAGGGTTATGGTTAGGGATAGTTTTAGGATTAGATTATACCTAGTTCTAGTGAGTTACTTTTAGTGTAAGTGTCAGGTTTAGAGTTAGGTATTTTATTAGGGTTAGAGTCAGGATTGGGATTTGATTTAAGTTAAAGTTTCCGGTTAAGGCTTGAGTTAGTGGTAGGTTTTGGTTTAGGATTAGGGTAATGGATATGGTTAGGTTTAGGTTTCAGGTAATGGTTAGGGTAAAGAAAGTATTAGGTTTATTTATAGGGTTAGGGTTAGCATTAGGGTTAGGGTTATGTTTAGTGTAATGGTTAGGTTTAGAGCTCGGGTTTGGGCTAGGTTATGGTTTGTATTAAGTCTAGGATTAGGGTTCGGTTTAGGGCTAGGGCTAGGGTTTGGTTTAGAGTAAGTATTAGGGTTAGGGTAAGTGTTAGGTTTAGTGCTAGGTTATGGTTAGGTTAGAGTAAAGGTTAGTGTTTGAGCTAGGGTTAGAGCTAGGGAGAGGGTTAGGTTTAAGATTAGGTCAAGGGTTATGTTTAAGGTTATGGGTTAGGGTTATGGCTAGGGTTTTAATTAGGGTTTGGTTAATTTCAGGGTAATGGATAACTTAGAGGTAGGGTTAGGGTTAGGGTTTGGGTTAGGGCTAGTGTTAGGATTAGGTTTAGTGTAAGGCTTAATATTTCAGCTAAGTTTAGTGTTATTGCAAGGTTTAGGTTTAGGTTATGTCTAGGGTTATATTTATATTTAGGTTTGGTTTAGTGTTAGGGATAGGGTTATAATTAGGGTTAGGGTAATGGTAATGGATAGGGTTAGAGCTAAAGTTTGGGCTATGATTAAAGTTAGGATTAAAGCTAGGATTAGGGTAAGAGTTTTGGGTTGGGATAGTGTTATGTTTAGTGAATGGGTTTTTCATTGATCTAGAGTTAATTCTAAGGCATGTGTTAGGTTTAGGGTTAGTGTTAGGGCTATTACTAGGTTTAGGGTTATGCTTAGGACTAAGTTTAGGCCTAGGATTAGGGCTAGGTTTTATGGTAAGTTTAGGGCTAGGGTTAGAATTATGGGTAATGTAAGAGCTAGAGTTATGTTTAGGGCTAGTTTTAGGGTTAGGGTTATGGCTAGGTCTAGTGTTAGGTCTAGGTTTTATTAAGGTCAGGTTTCGAGCTAGGTTTAGTGTTAGGTCAGTGTTCAGGATAGGGTTAGTGTTAGGTTTGTAGCCCGAATTAGGAGTAGGTTTAGGTCTAGGGCTAAAGTTATAGCTATTTTTAGGATTAGATTTAGGTCTAGGGCTAGTAATTGGGTTAAGTGTAGATATAGGGTTACCAGTAGGATTTGATTTAGGGGATAGGTTTAGGTTTAGACCCAGAGTTAGTGTTAGGGTCAGATTAATGGTCAGGGTTAGGGTTAGAGAAAGAATGAAGTCTAGGGTTAGGACTAGTAATATGGTTAGTGTTGCAGTAATTCACTTGCAGGTCAGCATGGGAAAACAAAGAAAAAGAAGAAGCAGAGCAAGCAAAGCAGCAGCAGAAAAAAAAGTCCTTTATTGTGTATAAGCAATCTTTTTATAGTATTGTGAACAAAGAAGGCAGCCTTCCAACATCAATAAATGAGGTCTTTCAGCTAATTAAACATAGCGCACAGAAGTTTTACTTTCTAATCAGAAGTGACCCGCTTCTCATGGCTAATCTACTTTTGACCTGGAGTATGCTGAGCTCTGCTCTTTGTTTAGAACAGATAAAAATTTTTCTCAGCGCCCTCCTAGCCCATTTGGCAGAACATCCCGTTTGCAGGCAAGTTCTCCCAAGGTCAGCAAACACCTCGCTTTCAAGCATGGCTGTTGTTACCTATCTAAACCTTGAAGAAGCCTCTCGTTTGCGAGCAGACTCTCCCAGGGACAGCAAACATCTCGTTTTCAAGCATGTCCGCTGTTACTTTATCTAAACCTTGAAGGAGACCCTCGTTTGCGAGCAAGCCCTCCCAAGGACAGCAGACACCTCGTTTGCAAGCATGTCCGCTGTTGCTTTTCTATATCTTGACAGAATATCCTGTTTGCAGGCAAACTCCATCAAGGACAGTAATAGTAATGCAGTCACATCTGATTCTCTACAGTTAGAGTATAAGTTGGGCTAAGGATTAGGGTTAGTACTAGGTTAGCATTTGGGTTAGGGTTTGGTTTTGGGTAAGGGAAAGGGTTAAGGCTAGGGTTAGGGTTAAGGATAGTGTGAGAGTTAAGATTTGGGTTAAATCTAGGGTTAGGGCTTAGATTATGGGTAGGATTTGTGTTAGGGTTAGGAGTAGGGTTAAAACAATGACTAATGTATGAACTAGGGTTATGATAATGGGTAGTTTTTTGGTTAGGGTTAAAGCTAGGTCTAGTGCTAGGCTTAATTTAAGGTTATTGTAATGTTTAAAGCTACAATTAGTGTTAGGGTCAGCACCAGGTTCAGGGTTAGTTTTAGAGTTAGAGTTAGGGCTAAATGGAGGGTTAGGGGATGGTTTAAAATAAGGGTTAGTGTTAGGGCTATGGCTTGGTTTTGTTTTATTATTAGGGCTAGGGGTAGTTCAAATTTTACGATTAGCATTATTTTTAGGACTATGTTAGGATTTGGTTTAGGTTTAGGGTTACAGTTAAATGTAGAGATAGGTTTATATTTAGAGTTAGGATTAGGGCTAGGACTAAGGATAGAACTAGCGATAGGGCTAGGACAAGTGTTAGTCTTAGTGCTAAGGTTAGGGTTTGAATAGGACTAAATTAGGGCTAGGATTAGTGCTAGGCTTAGTGTTATTGTTAGGCCTGGGGTTAGGGCGATGGGTTAGGGTTAGGTTTAGGGTTATGTTAGGTTTAGGGTAAGGAATGAGCTTAAAGATAGGTTTTGGGCTAGGGCAAGTATTAGAATTAGGGTTAAAACTTGGGTTATGATTTGGGTTAGGGCTAGGATAATTTCAACTCCAGCATATTGTTAAAGATAGTTTTAGGGTTAGGTTTATGGCTACATCTAGTGTAATGGTAGATTTAAGATTAGGGTCAGGTTTAGAGCTAAGGGTATTATTAAGGTAAGGGTCATTATTAGTGTTTGGGATAGGTTAAGGTTTTAAGTTATGGCTCAAATAAGCTTTAAGATTAAAATATGGGTAATGATAGGGTTAGGTTTAAGTTTCAGTTTAGGTTTAGGGTAATGAATATGGTTATGAGTAGGGATAGGGTTAGGTTTAAGCCTAGTGTTAGCATTAGGGTTAGGGTTATTGTTAGGGTGATGGATAGGGTTAGAGCTAAGGTTATGGCTAGAGTTATGGTTACAATTAGTGCTAGTGTTGGAGTTAAGGTTAGGTTTAGGGTTAAAGCTATGGATAGGGCAGAGATTCGGGCTAGGTTTCGGGTTAAATTAAGGCTAGGATTAGGGTTACATCTAATATAAGTACTAGGGTTACAATTAAGGCTAGTTTTATGGTTAGGGTTCGGGCTATGTCTAGTGTTAGATTTAGGGTTAGGGTTAGAGTGACGTTTAGAGCTAGGTTTAGGGTTAGGTCAGGTTCAGTGTTAGTTTTTGTTTTTGGCCTAAAACTCAAATTAGGGCTAAGGTTAGAGCTAGGTGTAGGGTTAAGGTTTGGTTTAGGTTAAGGGTCAGGGTTAGGGCTATGGCTTGGTTTTGTATTAGGGCTAGGGCTAGAGTTCGGACTGGTTTTAGGATTTGCATTGAGGTTAGGATTTGGGCTAGTGTTAGGTTTATGTTTAGGCTTATGGTTAGGGTGAGATTTAGATTTAAGTTTAGATCTAGGGTTAGGGCTAGGGCCAAGAAAAGGTCTAGGGTTAGACTTAAGGTTAGAGCTAGGATTAGGGTTCCAGTAAGGGATAAGGTTAGAACTAGTTTTAGGGCAAGTGTGAGAGTTAGATTTAGTCTTAGCACTAGGTTAGGATTAGTGTTAGGAATACGGCTAAATTAGGGCTAAGATTAGGGCTAGGGTTAGTGTTATGTTTAGGCCCAGGTTTAGGGTTAGGGTTATGATTAAGGCTATGTTTAGGGCTAAAATTAGGGCTAGGGTTTGTTTTAGGGTTAGGGCTAGGATTATGGGTAGGACTAATATCAGGTCTAGGGTTACCGTTAGGGATATTTTCAAGCTTAGGCTTTTGGCTGGGTCCAGTATAAGGGTTAGGTTTAGGGTAAGGGTCAGTTTTAGAGGTAGGGGAATTATTAGGGTCATGTTTAGAGTTAGTGTTTGGTTTAGGTTTGAGTTTAGGGTTAGTGCTCAAATTGGCATTAGGGTTAGTGTTATTGTTATAATAGGGTTAGGTTTATGTTTCAGGTTAGGTTTAGGATAATTGATAGGGTTGGAGTTAGTGATAGGGTTAGTATTAGGACTAGGGTTAGCATTAGGGTAAGGTTTATGTTTACGGTAATGGATACAGTTAGAGTTTAGTTTAGGCCTAGGGTTATGGTTAGGGTTAGGTCTTGAGTTTGGGTTAGAGTTAGGGTTAGAACTAGGGTTATATATAGCATAAGGGTTAGGTTATGAGCTATTGGTAGGGCTAGAGCAAGGGTTAGGTTAAAGGTTAGTTTTAGGAATAGAATTATGGTAGTTTTAGGGTTAGAGATAGGGGTAGGGCTAGGATTATCATTAGGGTTAGGGTTAGGTTTAGTGTAATGGATACAGTTAGATTTAGGTTTAGGTTTAGAGTTAGGGTTAGATTTAAGTTTAGCATTAAGGTTAGAGCTATGGTTATGTTTAGGTTTATGCTAAGTTTTAGGTTTTGAGCTAGGGTTAAAGTTATAGCGAGTGTTAGGTTTAGGGTTAGGTCTAGATTTATTTTTCTGGTTAGGATTAGGGTTACGGTGGGGGTTAAGGCAAGGGTTACCAATAGTTTTAGGGTTAGGTTTAGTGTATTTTGTAAGTTTAGAGCTAGGGTTAGTGCTAGGGTTAAGGTTGAGATTAGGGCTAGGTTTAGGGTTATATTTACCAATAGTTCTAGGTTTATGTTTATGGCTTTGAGCTAGGGTTGGGACTAAGGCTAGGGTTAAGTTAGGATTAGGGCTAGGGTTAGGGTTAGGGTTATGCTTAGGGGTAGGTTAAGGGCTAGGATTAGTTCTAGGATTAGGCCTAGGGTTAGGGCTGTGGGTAATGTAAGAACTAGGGATATGTGTAGGGCTAGTTTTAGGGTTAGGGTTATGGCTAGGTCTAGAGTTTGGTTTATATTTTTGGTTAGGGTCAGGTGTAGAGGGAGGTTTACTATTAAATGCTGGTCAGTGTTCAGGTTAGAGTTAGACTTAGGGTTATAGCCAGAATTAGGACTAGGTTTAGGTCTAGGGTAGGGGTAGTGTTTGGGTTAGGGTAAGGGTTATTGTTATGACTAGGACTAGGTTTTTTTTAGGTCTAGGACTAGAGTTAAGGCTAGATTTAGGATTAGATTTAGGTCTAAGGCTAGTGATAGAGTTAGGTTTAGGAATAAGTTTATTGGTAGTGCCAGTGTTAGAGTTTGGTCTAGGGTTAGGGTCAGGTTTAGACCTAAGTTTAATGTTAGGGTCAGAATAAGGGTTAGGGTTAGCATTATATCTTGGGATAGGATTAGAGGTAGGATGAGGGCTAGGGTCAGAACTATTAATGGGATTAGGATTTTGGTTAGCCTAAGAATTAGTGGTAGGTCTAAGGTTACCATTAGGGTTAGGGTTTTGCTTAGAGTAAGGGATAAGGTTAGAGTTAGGGTTAGATTTAGAGTTACAGTAGGGTTAAAGCTAGGTTTAGAGCTTGGATTAGAGCTTGTTTTGTGTTAGGGTTCAGGCTAGGGTTAAGGCATTGGCTAATGTTAGAACTAGGGTTACAATTAAGGATAGTTTTAGGGTTAGGGTTAGGGGTAGGCTAGTGTTAGGGTTGGGTTTAAGGTTAGGGTGATATTTAGAGCTAGGTTTAGTGTTAGGATATGAGTCAGGTTCAGGGTTAGAGTTAGGACTTGAATTAGCGATAGGGTTACTGTTAGGTTTTTGTTTAAGTTTATGATGGGGTCTAGAGCTTGGGTGAGCATTAGGATATGAGTCTGTATAAGAGGAAAGGAGGGGTAAGACAAGATAATACAAATGGAAGAAATGATTTACAGTAGAAGGGGTAGAGAGAGAAAAGGGGGGGAGGGGAGAGGAGGGGGGATAGTAGAGAATAGGACAGACAGCAGAATACATCAGACACGAGAAAGGCAATATGTTAATCAATGGAAGAGTAACTGATGTGATACAGCAATCTGTATACGGGGTAAAATTGGGAGTTCATAACCCACTTGAATCAAACTGTGAAATATGATGTATTAAGAACTATGTAATGTTTTGAACGACCAACAATGAAAAAATGAAAAAAAAAAAATAAAAACAAAACAAAACAAAACAAAACAAAAAAAGAGTTAGATTTAAGATTAGGGTTAGGAGTCGAATTTAGGGCTAGGGTTATGTCTAGATGTAGTTTTAGAGTGGTTTAAGTTAAGGTTAAGTTTTAGGGCCATTGCTCAGTTTTGTTTTACTGCGAAGGTTAGGGCTAGTTTTAGGATTAATATTAGAGTTAGGGCTAATGTTAGTTTTAGGCTTAGGTTTAGGGTTAGATTTAAAATTAGGGATAGAAATAGGGTTAGGGCAAGGACGAAGGATAGGGCAAGAATTAGTGCTAGGTTTAGGGCTAGGTTTTTGGTTATGGTAAGGAATAGGGTTACAACTAGGGATAGGGCTAGTGTGAGAGTTAGAGTTAGTCCTAGTGCTAGGGTTAGTGTTATGTTTAATTATAAGGTTACCGGTAGGACCGTGTTAGGTTTTGCTCTATGCTTAGGTTCAGGTTTAGACCTAGGGTTATTGTTTGTGTCAGAATAAGGGTCAGGGTTAGTCTTAGGGTTTGGGATAAGATTAGAGCTAGAATGAGGGCTAGAGTCAGGACTATTACAAGGGCTCACATTTGATTTAGCCTGATAATTAGAAATAGTTCTAGGGTTACCATTAGGGTTAGAGTTTTGCTTAGGGTAAGGGATAGGGATAGAGCTAGGGATAGGGTTAGGGTTAGGGTTAAAGCTAGGTTTAGAGCTTGAATTAGGGCAAGTTTTGTTGTAGGTTTAGGGCTAGGGTTAGGGGAATGGCTAATGTAAGAACTAAGGTTACCGTTAGGGTTAGTTTTAGGGTTAGGGTTAAGGATACATCAAGTGTTATGGTTAGGTTTAAGGTTAGAGTGATATTTAGAGGTAGGGTTAGTGTTAGGATATGAATGAGGGTCAGAGTTAGGTTAGAATTCAAATTACAGATAGGATTACTGTTAGAGTTTGGTTTAAGATTAGGATGGGGTCTAGAGGTAGGGTGAGTGTTAGGATATGAGTCTGTTTCAGAGTTAGATTTAAGATTAGGGTTAGGAGTCAAATTTAGGGCTAGGGTTAGGTCTAGATGTACTGTTAGGGTGGCTTATATTAAGGTTTAGGATGAGGGCTATTGCTTGGTTTTGTTTTACTGCTAGGGTTAGGGTTAGTGGTAATTTTATGATTAGCATTAGAGTTAGGGCTAATGTTAGTGTTAGGCTTAAGCCTAGTGTTAGGGTTAGAATTAGATTTAGGATTAGATCTAGGTTTAGGGTTAGGACTGAGGATAGGGCAAGGGTTAGGGCTAGGGTTAGATTATGGTATGTAATAGGGTTAGAACAAGGGATAGGGAAAAGTGTTAGTGTGATTTACAGTTAGTCTTAGGGCTTGGGTTAGGGAAATGGATAAAATATGGCTAGGATAGGGGCTATGGTTAGTGATCAGCTAAAATATAGAGTAGGGTATGTGTTAGTATTAAGTTTAGGGTAATGAATAATGTTATAGCTAGGTTTAGAGGTAGGGTGATATTTAGAATTAGGGTTAGAGTTTTGGTTACAGTTAGGGTTATGATTAAGGCTAGCTTTAGTTCTAGGAGGAGGGCTAGTGTTTCTTTTAGGGTGAGAACTAGGATTTGGGGCATGGCTAATTTCAGGTCTAGAATTATGTTTAAAGATAACTTTATGTTTAAGATAATGGCTATGTCCAGTGTAAGGGTTAGATTTAGGGGTAGGGTCAGGTTTAGGGCTAGGGGTATTATTATGGACAGGTCTGAATTAAGGTTTGGGATAGGTTAAGGTCTAAATTAGGGATTGAATTGGCATTAGGGTTAGGGTTAGAGTAATGATAAGGTTACTATTAGGGTCCTGGTTAGGTTTAGGATTACGGACAGAAATAGGATTAGAGATAGGATTAGATTTAGACCTAGGGCTAGCGTTAGGGTTAGGGTTATGTTTATGGTAATGGACAGGGTTAGATGAGGGTTTGGGCTATGGTTATGGTTATGATTAGGGCTATGGTTATGGTTAGGGCTTGGGTTAAGTTTAAAGCTCAGGATAAGGCTCAGATTATGGCTAGGTTTCAGGTTAAGTTAGTGCTAGGGTTAGGGTTATGGCTAATGTAAGTACTAAAGTAATATTTTGGGCTAATTTTAGGGTTAAGATTAGGGCTAGGTTGGGTGTTAGGGTTAGGTTTAAGGTCAGGGTGATGTTTAGAGCTAGGGTTGATGTTATTTTCAGAGTTAGGGTCAGAGTTAATTTTAGGGTTCAGCTTAAAACTTGAATTAGGTCTAGGGTTAGGGGTAGGTGTATGGTTAGGGTTTTGTTTAGTTTAAAGATTAGTGTTAGAGCTATGGCTCAGTTTTGTTTTAGACTAGGGCTAGGGTTAGGGCTAGTTTTAGGATTAGTGTTAGGCTTAGGGCAAGTGTTTTGGTTAGGCTTAGGCTTCAGGTTAGCATTAGATTTAGAGATAGGCGTTGATCTAAGGTTAGTGCTAGGGCTAAGGATAGGGCAAGGGTTAGGACAATGGTTAGGGCTAGGGTTAGGGTTATGGTAAAGGATAGGGTTAGAACTAGTGATAGTGCTAGTGTGAGAGTTAGAGTTATTCTTATAGCTAGGTTTAGAATTATAGTTAGGGAAATTTTAAATTAGGGCTAGGGTTAGTGTTAGCTTTTGGCCTAGTTTTAAGGTTAGAAATAGGGTTATTTTTAGTTTAAAGGAATGGATTAAAGCAAGTTTGAGGGCTTGGTGAGGGTTAGTATTAGAGTTAGGGCCAAGGTTAGGGTTAGGGTTATCATTAAGGCTTGGGTTCAGGGCTAGGATGATGGCTAGAGTTTGTATTAGGTTTAGGGCTAGTATTAGGTCTAGGGCTAATATCAGGTCTAAAGTTACAATTAGGGAAACATTTAGTGTTAGGTTTATGGCTTGGTCCATTGTAAGGGTTATGTTGATGGTAAGGGTCAGGTTTAGAGCTAGGGTTATTATTAGGGTCAGAATCAAGGTTAGGGTTTGATTTTGTTAGGGTTTAAGTTTAGGGCTCAAATTAGCATTAGATTTAGTGTTAGGGTAATGACAGGGTTAGGTTTAGGGTTTAGTTGTGGTTTAGTGTACTGGGTATGGTAAGGGTTAGGCCTAGGTTTAGCATAATGGTTAGGATTATTATTAGGGTAATGGATAGAGTTAGACCTAAGTTTAGGGTAGGGTTATGTAAAGGATTAGGGCTTTGTTTGGGTTAGTGTTAGGTTTAAGTTAATGGTTAAAGCTAGGATAAGGACTCTGATTAAGGCTAGGTTTTGGGTTAGATTAGGGTTAGGGTTAAGACTATGGTTAATGTACAAAGTAAGGTTATGATTTGCGCTAGTCATAGATTAGGGTTAAGGCTAGGTCTAGTGTTAGGGTTAGATTTACGGTTACAATGATTTTAGAGCTAGGTTTAGTGTTAGGGTAAGAGTCAGGATCAGGGTCAGTTTTCAGGTTATGGTGTTATGGTTAGAACTAGAATTAGAGATAGGGTTAGTGATAGGGTTAAAGCTAGGTTTAAGGTTAGGGTTTGGTTTAGGTTAAGGGTTAAAATTAGGGGTATGACTCAGTTTTATTTTAGAGCTAGTGCTAGGGTTAGGGATAATATTAGGTCTAGGATTATGGTGATGGTAAGGGAAAAGTTTAGAACTACTCTATAGGTCCAAGGCAAGAGTTATAGTTAGTCATAGGGCTAGGGTTATGTTTAGTGCTAGGAATAGGGCTAAGTTAGGTCTGGGATTAGGGCAAGTGTTAATATTAGAGTTAGGCCTAGGGTTAGGGTTAGGTTTAGTGTTAGGGTTTGGATTAGGATTAGGTTTAGGGTAAGGGATGAGACTATACCTAGTTTTAGGGATAGAGTGAGTGTTAGAATTAGGTTTAATTTTAGGGTGAGGGTTATGATGAAGGCGAGGATTATGCCTAGGATGTGGGTTAAGGTTTGTGTTAGGGTTAGGACTAGGATTAGAGTTAGGGCTAATGTCAAGTCTAGGGTTAGAGTTAGGAATAGTTTTAGAGTTAGGTTTATATCTAGGTCTATTGTAAGGGTTAGGTTTATGGTTAGTGTCAGGTTTAGAGCTAGGGGTATTACTAGGATAAGGGTTAGGTTAAATTATGGTTTATGGTTAGGGATCAAATTAGCATTAGGTTTAGTGATAGGTTAAAAATAGTTTGAGGTTTAGTGTTAAAGTTAGGTGTAGTGTAATGGATACGGTTAGGGATGGGCATAGGATTAGGATTTGGCCTAGGGTTAGCAAAAGGGTTAGGGTTATCCTTAGGTTAATGGATAGGGTTAGAGCTAGGGTTAGTGCTATGGTTATGCTTAGGATTGGATCTAAGGTTAGGCTTAGGCTTAGGTTTAAGTCTATGGTTAGTGTTAGGGTTAGATTTAGGGTTAAAGATGGGGTAGGGCTTGGATTACGGCTATGTTTTGCAATAGGTTAGGGCTATGGCAAAATTAAGAACTTGTAATGATTAGGACTAGTTTTAGAGTTAAAGTTTGGGCTAGGTATAGTTTCAGGGTTTGGGTGATGTTTAGAGCTAGGGTTAGTGTTAGTGTCAGCTTTAGTGTTCAGATTAGGATTATAGATATAATTAAAGCCAGAATTAGGTCTAGATTTAGGTCTAGGGGAAGAATTATTCTTTGCCGTAGGCTAACAGTTATTATTAGAGCTAAGTCCAGGTTTTTCTTTAGGTCTAGGGGTAGAGTTATGGCTAGATTTAGGATTCGGTTTAGTTCTAGGGCTAGTGTTAGAATTTGGTTTAGCGTTAGGTTCAGGGTCAGAATAGAATTTGTTTTAGGGTCAGATTAAATGTCAGGGTGAGGGTTAGGGTGTGGGTTATGGTTAGAGCTAGAATGAGGGCTAGAGCCTGGAGTATTACAGGGGTTCGAATTTTGGATAGCCTGATAAATAGAAATAATTCTATGGTTACCATTATGGTTAAAGTTTTGCTTAGGGTAAGGGATAGGAATAGAGCTAGGTATATAGTCATGGTTACAGTTAAAGCTAGGTTTAGAGCTTGAATTTGGGCAAGATTTTGTTGTAGGGTTAGGGCTAGGGTTAGGGGAAAGGCTAATGTAAGAACTAAGGTTACCGTTAGGTTTAGTTTTAGGGTTAGGGTTAAAGGTACGCCAAGTGTTAGGGTTAGGTTTAAGGTTAGAGTAATATTTAGAGCTAGGGTTAGTCTTAGGATATGAATGAGGGGCAGAGTTAGGTTAGGACTCAAATTAGGGATAGAGTTACTGGTAGGTTTTGGTTTAAGGTTAGGATTGGGTCTAGAGCTAGGGTAAGCATTAGGATATGAGTCTATTTCAGAGTTAGATTTAAGATTAGGGTTAGGAGTCGAATTTAGGGCTAGGGTTAGGTCTAGATGTAGTGTTAAGGTGGTTTATGTTAAGGTTTAGGGTGAGGGCTATTGCTTGGTTTTACTGCTAGGGTTAGGGTTAGTGGTAATTTTATGATTAGTGTTAAGGTTAGGGCTAATGTTAGTTAGGGTTAAGCCTAGGGTTAGGGTTAGATTTAGATTTAGGGTTAGATTTAGGTTTAGAGTTAGGACTGAGGATAGGGAAAGAGTTAGGGCTAGGGTTAAATTATGGTATGTATTAGGGTTAGAACTAGGAATAGGGTTAGTGTGAGTTACAGCTAGTCTTAGGGCATGGATTAGGGAAATGGATAAATTAGGGCTGATTAGGCCTTTGTTTAGTGTTCAGCTTAAATATAGAGTAGGGTATGTGTTAGTATTAAGTTTAGGGTAAGGGATAATGTTAGATCTAGGTTTAGAGGTAGGGTGATATTTAGAATTAGGATTAGAGTTATGGTTATGGTTATGATTAAGACTAGGTTTAGTGCTAGGATGAGGGCTAGCGTTTGTTTTAGGGTTAGGGCTAGGATTTGAGGTACGGCTAATTTCAGGTCTAGAATTATGTTTAAAGATAATTTTATGTTTAGGATAATGGCTACGTCTAGTGTAAGGGATAGATTTAGGGGTAAGGTCAGGTTTAGGGCTAGGGGTATTATTATGGACAAGGTCTGGATCAAGGTTTGGGATAGGTTAAGGTCTAAATTAGGGATTGAATTAGCATTAGGGTTAGGGTTAGAGTAATGATAAGGTTAGTATTAGGGTCCAGGTTAGGTTTAGGGTTATGGATAAAAATAGGATTAGAGATAGGATTAGATTTAGACCTAGGGTTAGCCTTAAGGTAAGGGTTATGTTTATGGTAATGGACATGTTAGACTAGGGTTAGAGCTAGGGTTATGGTTATGATTATGGCTAGGGTTATCGTTAGGGCTTGGGTTAGGTTTAAATCTCAGGATAGGGCTCATATTATGGCTAGGTTTCAGGTTAAGTTAGTGCTAGTGTTAGGATTATGGCTAATGTAAGTAATAAAGTATCATTTAGGGCTTATTTTAGGGTTAAGTTTAGGGATAGGTTGGGTGTTAGGGTTAGGTTTAAGGTCAGGGTGATGTTTAGAGCTAGGGTTGATGTTATTTTCAGAGTCAGGGTCAGAGTTAGTTTTAGGGTTCAGCTTAAAACTCGAATTAAGTCTAGGGTAAGGGGTAGGTGTATGGTTAGGGTTTTGGTTAGTTTAGGGATTAGTGTTAGAGCTATGGCTCAGTTTTGTTTAGGCTAGGGATAGGCTAGGACTAGTGTTTGGATTAATCTTCGGCTTCAGGTTAGGTTTAGATTTAGCTATAGGTATTGATCTAAGGTTAATGGTAGGGCTAAGGATAGGGCAAGAATTAGGACAATGGTTAGTGCTAGGTTTAGGGTTATAGTAAAGAATAGGGTTAGAACTAGTGATAGGGCTAGTGTGAGAGTTAGAGTTCATCTTATGGCTGGGTTTAGGGTTATGATTAGGAATAGGGCTAAATCAGGGCTAGGATTTATGTTAGGTTTAGGCCTAGGTTTAAGGTTAGAGTTAGGGTTACATTTAGTTTAAAGGAATGGGTTATAGCAAGATTGAGGGCTTGGTGAGGGTTTGTATTAGGGTTAGCGCCAGGGTTAGGGTTAGGGTTATGATTAAGGCTAGGGTTGAGGGCTAGGATGAGGGCTAGTGTTTGTATTAGTTTTAGGGCTAGTATTAGGTCTAGGGCTAATGTCAGGTCTAGGGTTACAATTAGGGATACATTTAGTGTTAGGTTTATGGCTTGGTCCAGTGTAAGGTTTACGTTGATAGTAAGGGTCAGTTTTAGAGCTAGGGTTATTATTAGGGACAGAATCAATGTTAGGGTTTGTGTTAGGTTAGGGTTTAAGTTTAGGGCTCAAATTAGCATTGGATTTATTGTTAGAGTAATGACAGGGTTAGGTTCAGGGTTTACTAGTGGTTAGTGTAATTCATAGGGTAGGGTTAGGCCTAGGTTTAGCATAAGGTTTAGGGTTATCATTAGGGTAATGTACAGAGTTTGACCTAAGTATAGGGCTAGAGTTATGTATAGGATTAGGGCTTTTGGGGGGGTTAGTGTTAGGTATAAGGTAACTGTTAAAGCTATGATAAGGCCTATGATTAAGGCTAGGTTTTGGGTTAGGTTAGGGCTAGGGTTAAGACTATGGCTAATGTACAAAGTAAGTTTATGATTAGCTCTAGTTATAAGATTAGGGTTAAGGCTGGGTCTAGTGTTAAGGTTAGATTTACAGTTACAATTATTTTAGAGCTGGGTTTAGTGTTAGGGTCAGAGTCAGGGTCAGGCTTAATTTTCAGGTTAGGATTAGGACTAGAATTAGAGATAGGGTTAGGGATAGTGTTAGGGCTAGGTGTAAGGTTAGGATTTGGTTTAAGTTAAGGTTTAAAATTAGGGCTATGACTCGGTTTTGTTTTAGGGCTAGGGCTAGGGTTAGTGCTCAGATTAGGTCTAGGTTTAGGGTGATGGTAAGGGAAAAGGTTAAAACTACTCTACTCTATAGGTCTAAGGCAAGAGTTATAGTTAGTCGTAGGGCTAGGGTTATGTTTAGTGTTAGGGATTGGCCTAAGTTAGGTCTGGGATTAGGGCAAATGTTAATGTTAGAGTTAGGCCTAGGTTTAAGGCTAGGTTTAGTGTTAGGGTTTGGATTACGGTTAGGTTTAGGGTAAGGGATGAGATTATACCTAGTTTTAGGGATAGGGGGAGGGTTAGAATTAGGTTTAGTGTTAGGGTGAGGGTTATGATGAAGGCGAGGATTATGCCTAGGATGTGGTTTAAGGTTTGTGTTAGGGTTAGAACTAGGATTAGAATTAGGGCTAATGTCAAGTCTAGGGTTAGAGTTAGGAATAATCTTAGAATTATTCTTTTATCTAGGTCTATTGTAAGTGTTAGGTTTATGATTTAGAGCTAGGGGTATTACTAGGGTAACGGTTAGGGTTTAGGTTAAGTTATGGTTTAAGTTTAGGGCTCAAATTAGCATTAGGTTTAGTGATAGGTTAAAAATAGTTTGGGGTTTAGGTTTAAAGTTAGGTATAGGGTAATGGATAGGGTTAGGGATGGGCATAGGATTAGGGTTTGGCCTAGGGTTAGCATAAGGGTTAGGGTTATCCTTAGGTTAATGGATAGGGTTAGAGCTATGTATAGGGATATAGTTATGCTTACGATTGGATCTAAAGTTTGGCTTAGGCTTAGGGTTAGGGCTCTGGTTAGCGTGAGGTTTAGCTTCATGGTTAAAAATAGGGCAGGGCTTGGATTATGGCAAGTTTTTTCAATAGGTTAGGGCTATGGCTAAATTAAGAACTTGTTATGATTAGGGCTAGTTTTAGAGTTAATGTTAGGGCTACGTATAATTTCAGGGTTAGGGTGATGTTTAGAGCTAGTGTTAGTGTTAGTGTCAGTGTCTGTGTTAAGTTTAGGTTTATGGTTAGAATTAAAGCCAGAATTAGGTCTAGGGTTAAGTCTAGGGGAAAAGTTAGTGTTTGACCTAGGCTAAAGGTTATTATTAGGGCTAGGTCCCGGTTTTTCTTTAGGTCTAGGGCTAGAGATTTGGCTAGATTTAGAATTAGGTTTAGGTCTAGGGCTAGTGTTAGAGTTTTTTTTAGGGTTAGGTACAGGTTTAGACCTACAATTAGTGTTAGGGTCAGAATAAAGGTCAGGGTGAGGGTTAGGGATTGGATTATGGTTAGAGCTAAAATGCGGGCTAGAGTTAGGACTAGAAATAAGATTACTGTTTGGATTAGGTTAACGGGTTAGAATTAGGATCAAAATTAGTGGCAGGGTTTGGCTTAGGGTAAGGGATAGAGTTAGAGTTAAGTTTAGGACTAGGGTTAGGGTTAAAGCTAGGTTTAGAGCTCAGATTAGGGCTAGTATTTTGTTAGGATTAGGGCTTGGGTTAGAATAACAGATAATGTAAAAACTAGGGTTACAATTAGGGTTAGTTTTAGGGTTATGGTTAGGGATTAGACTTCTAGTGTTAGGATGAGGTTTAATGTTAGGGTGATATTTAGAGGTAGTGTGTTAGGTTAGTAGTCAGGGTTAGTGTTAGTTTTAAGGTTAGGGTTATTACTAAAATCATGGCTAGGGTTACTGTTATTGTTTGGTTTAATTTTAGGATGGTGTTTAGAGCTAGGGTGAGTGTTAGGGTATGAGTCAGAGTCAGGGTTAGTATTAATGTTAAGATTAGGACTCGAATTAGGGCAAGGGTTAGGTCTATGTGTAGTATTAGGATTTGTTTTAAGTTAAGGTTTAGTATTAGGTCTATTCCTTGGTTTTGTTTACCGCTAGGGTCAGGGTTAGGGCTAGTTTTATGAGTAACGTTAGGGTTAGGGCTAGTGTTATATTAGGCTTAGGCCTAGGGTTAGTGTTAGATTTAGAGTTAGGTATAGATCTAAGGTTACAGGCTAGGAATAAAGACAGGGCAAAGTTTGTGGCTATGATTAGAGCTATGGTTAGGGTTATGGTAAGGAATAGGGATAGAACTAGTGATAGGGCTGGTGTGAAAGTTAGAGTTAGTCTTAGGGCTAGAATTAGGGTTAGGGATAGGGTTAAATTAGGGCTAGGGTTATTGTTCAGCTTAGGCCTACCATTAGGTTTAGGTTTAGGGTTAAGTTTAGGGTAAGGATTGGCATTATAGCTAGGTTTAGAGGAAGAGTGAGGGTTAGAATTAGGTTTAGGCCTACGGTTAGGGTTAGGGTTATGATTAAGGCTGGTTTTAGGGCTAGAATGAGGGCTAGGCTTTGTTTTAGGGTAGGGCTAGGATTAGGGCTAGGACTAATATCAGGTCTAGGGTTATAGTTAAAGATATTTTTAGGGTTTGGTTTATGGATACAGGTAGTGTAAGGGTTATGTTTAGTTTTAGGTCAGGTTTAGAGCTAGGGGTATTATAGGGTTAGGGCCTTGTTTAGGGTTTGGGATAGGCTATGGTTTAAATTTAGGACTTGAATTAACATTAAGGTTAGGGTTAGGGTAATGACAGGGTGAGGTTTACGGTTTAGGTTTGGTTTGGGGTAATAGATAGGGTTAGGATTAGGGATAGGGTTAGGTTTAAGCCTAGGGTTAGCATTAGTGTTAGGGTTATAGTTATGGTGATAGATAGGGTTAGAGCTAGGTTTAGGGCTAAGGTAATGCTTATGATTAGGGCTAGGGTTAGGGTTAGTGTTAGGGTTAAAGTTTGGCTTAGGGGATGAATTAGGGCTAGGTTTTGTGTTAAGTTATTCTAGTGTTAGGGTTATATCTAATGTAAGTACCAGAGTTAGATTTAGGGATAAATTTAGGTTTAGGGTTGCGGCTAAGTCTAGTGTTAGGTTTAGGTTTAGAGTTAGGGTGATCTTTAGAGGTGGGGTTAGTGTTCTGATCAGATTCAGGGTCAGGATTTACTGCGCTCCTCCAGAGGATGGACACCTTGCGCCATCCACCTCAGTAGGGCCTTGCCATTGCCTGATTGGGATCAACACCTTCACTTTGGTGTCTGTGTTGTTTCTCCACCCCCTCTTTCGCCGACTCCTCACCATGCGTTCGTCTCCTGAGACCCCCTGTTGGATCTGGTCTCCGACAAGGATTAGTTTTTGGTTCAGCTTAAAACTCAAATTAAGACTAAGTTTAGGGTTAGGCTTAGGGTTTGATTTAGGTTAAGGGTTAGGTTTAGGGCTATGTCTGAGTTTTGTTTTAGGGCTAAGGCAAGGATTAGGGCTAGTTATAGGATTAGCATTAGGGTTAGGGCTAGTGTTCGGTTTAGGTTTAGGCTTAGGGTTAAAGTTAGATTTAGAGTTAGAGTTAGATCTAAGTTAGGGCTAGGGCTAAGGATAGGGCTAGGGTTAGGGCTAGGAGTATTGTTCCAGAAAGGGATAGGGTTAGAACTAGGGATGGGGCAAGGGTGACAGTTAGAGTTAGTCTTAGGGCTAGGGTTAAGGCTAAGGTTAGGGATAGGCATAAATTAGGGCTAAGATTAGGGCTAGGGTTAGGACTAAGTTTAGGGCTAGGTTTAGTGTTAGTGTTAGGCCTAAGGTTAGGGTTAGGTTTAGGATTAAGGCTAGGTTTAGGGCTAGGATAAGGGCTGGGGTTTGTGTCAGGGTTAGGGCTAGGATTAGGACTAGTGCTAATGTCAAATCTAGGGTTACTGTTGGGGATAGATTTAGAATATTTTATGGCTAGGTCTACTGTAAGGGTTAGATTTAGGGTAAGGGTCAGATTTAGAGATAGGGGACTTATTAGTGTAAGGATCAGGGTTAGAGTTTGTTTGAGGTTAGGGTTTAGGGTTAGGGCTCTATTTAGCTTCAGGGTCAGGTTAGAGTAATGATAGGTTTTTGTTTAGGGTTCAGTTTAGGTTTTAGGGTAATTGATAAGGTTGGGGTTAGCAATAGGGTTAGGGTTGGTTCTAAAGTTAGCATTAGGGTAAGGGTTATGGTTAGGATAATGGATACTGTTAGAGCTAAGCTTAGGGCTAGTGTGATTGTTAGAAATAGGTCTTGAGTTAGGGTTAGGTTTAGGGTTAGATCTAGGGTTAGCGTTAGGTTTAGGATTAGGGCTATTGTCATCATTAGGTGTGGTGTTAGGGTTAGGATAATAGATATGACTAGATATAGTTTCAGGTTTATGGTTATAGTTAGATTGAGGTTTAGGCTTAGGGTTAGGGCTATGGTTATGTTTAGGTTATGATAAGGTTTAGGGTTTGAGCTAGGTTTAGGTCTATGGTGAGGGTGAGGTTTAGGGTTAGGTCTAGGATCAGTTTTCTGGCTAGGTTTAGGGTTGGAGTTAGGCCTAGAGTTATCAATAGAGTCAGGGTTATGTTTAGGATAATGGGTATCTTTAGAGCTAGGTTTAGTGCTAGAGTTAAGGTTAGGATTAGGGCTAGGTTTAGGGTTAGATTTAGTGATAGGTGTAGGTTTATATTTATGGTAAGGGTTAGGATTTGAGCCAGGGTTAGGACTAAGGTGATGGTTAGGATAGGATTAGGGCTACAGTTTGTGTTAGGGTAATACCTAAGGCTAGGATTAGGCCTAGGATAAGATCTAGGTTTTGTGTTAGGTTTAGGCATAGGGTTAGGGCTATGGGTAATATAAGAGCTAGGGTTATGATTAGGGATAGTTTTAGGGTTAGAGTTATGGGTAGGTCTAGTGTTGGGTTTAGATGTTGGTTAGGCTCAGGTTTAGAGATAGGTTTACTGTTAAAGGCAGGGTGTGTTCAGGTTAGAGTTAGAGTTAGGGTGAAAGCCAGAATTAGGAAAAGGTTAGGTTTAGGGGTAGAGTTAGTGTTTGTTTTAGGTTAAGGGTTATTGTTAGGGCTAGGACTAAGTTTTTGTTTAGGTGTAGGGCTAGAGTTATATCTAGATTTAGGATTTGGTTTAGGTTTAGGGCTAGAGTTAAGGTTAGGTTTAGGTATAAGATTACTATAAGGCTTGTTTCAGGGTTAGTTTAAGGGTTAGGTTCAGTTTAGACCTATAATTAGTGTTAGTGTCAGAATGAGGGTGAAGGTTAGGGTTAGGTTTTGGGTTATAATTAGAGCTAGAATTAGTGCTTACGTTAGGACTAGTAATAGAAATAGGGCTAGGGTGAGAGTGAATTAGTCTTAGGACTAGTGTTAGCAGTAGGGTTAGGGTTAGGGCTAAATTAGGGCTAAGATTTGTGCTAAGCTGAGTGTTAGTGTTAGGCCTATGGTTAAGGCTACAATTAGGGTTTGTGTAATTTTTAGGGTTAGGGTTGGTTTTAGGGGATGTGATGGGGTTATAGTTAGGTTCAGGGCTAAGTCGAGGGTTAAAATTAGGGATAGAACCAGGGTGAGGGTTTGGATTAGGATTAAGGCTAGGTTTAGGGCTAGGATGAGGGCTAGGTTTTGTGTTAGGGTAAGGGCTAGAATTAGGGTTAGGACTAATGTCAGGTCTAGGGTTATGGTTAGGGTTAGGTTTATGGCTAGGTTTAGTGTAAGGATTAGGTTTAGGTTAAGAGTCAGGTTTAGAGCTGGGTGTATTATTAGGGGCAAAGTCCAGGGTAGGGTTTATTTAGGTTAAGGTTTAGGGTTAGAGCTCAAATTAGCATTAGGGTTAGGTTTAGAGTAATGAATAGGATTAGGTTTAGGGATCAGGTTAAATATGGAGTAATGTATAGGGTTAGTTTTAGGGATAGTGTTAGGTTTAGGCCTAGGGTTAGCATTTGGGATAGGCTTATATGTAGGGTAATGAATAGAGTTAGTGCTAGTGTTAGGGATTGAGTTAAAGTTAGGATTAGGACTAGGGTTAGAATTAGGCCTAGGGTTAGTGTTAGGGTTATGTTTAGGTTAAGTGTTTATGGTTAGGGCTAGGGCGACATTTAGGGTTAGAGTCAGGGCTATGGTTAGAATGAGGGGTAGAGTTAGGACTAGGGTTAGCATTAGTGTTAGGGGTATACTTAAGGTAATGGATAGAATTTGAGGTAGGATTTGTGCTATGGTTACAGTTAGGATTAGTGCAAGGATTAGGGTTAGGGTTAGGGTTACATTTAGGGTAAGAGTTAGAATTTCAGCTAAGGTTAGGGATAGGCAAGTGTGAGGTTTAGGCAAGGACTAGGGTTAGGGTTAGGCTTACAGCTAGTTTTAGTGCTACATTTAGGGCGAGGTATTGGGTGGAGGTTTATAGTTAATATTACAACTATTGGTAATGTAAGAACTAGGATTATGGTTATGGTTAGTTTTAAGGTTACGGTTATGGATAGGACTAGTGTTAGTGGTGTGTTTTGGGTTAGGATAAGGTTTAGAGGTAAGGTTTGTGTTATGGTAAGGGTCAGTGTTCAGGTTAGCATTGGATTTACTGTTAGGAGCACAATTTTACTAGGGTTAGTTCTAGGGGTATTGTTAGTCATTGTGTTAGACTAATGGTTATTGTTAGTGCTAGAGCTAGGTTTTTGTTTAGGGCTAGGGCTAGAGTTATGGCTATATTTAGGATTAAGTTTAGGTCTAGTGTTAATGTTATGGTTAGGTTTAGATATAGGTTTACTGATAGGGCTAGTGTTAGTGTTTGGTTTAGGGTTAGGGTCAGACTTAGATCTAGGATTAGTGTTAGGGTCAGAATAAGGGTCAGGGATAGGCTTAGGGTTTGGATTAGGGTTAAAGATAGAAAGAGGCCTAGGGTTAGGACAAGTAATAGAGTTAGGGTTTGGGGTAGGCTAAGTATTAGGGTAAGGACTAGGGTAGCATTAAGGTGAGGGTCAGCATAGAGTAAGGGATAGGGTTAGAGCTAGGGTTAGAGTTAGGGTTAGGGTTAGCGTTAGGGTTAAAGCTAAGGTGAGGGTTCAGATTAAGGCTAGGTTTTGTGTTAGGTTTAGGGCTATTGCTAATGTAAGACCTGGCGTTATGATTAGGGTTAGTTTTAGGATTAGGGTTAGGGCTAGGTTAGTGTTTGGGTTAGGTTTAGGGTTAGGGTAATGTTTAGATCTAGGGTTAGTGTTAGGATTAGAGTCAGGGTCATTATTAGTTGTACGGTTAGGTTTAGGACTCTAATTAGGGCTAGGGTAAGGTCTAGGCATAGCGTTAGGGCTTGGTTAAGGTTAAGGTTTAGGTTTAGAGCTGTTTCTCAGTTTAGCTTGAAAGGTATGGCTATGGTTAGGGATAGTTTTTAAATTAGCATTAGAATTAGGGCTAATGTTAGGGTGAGGTTTAGGTTATAGGTTAGGGTTAGATTTAGAGTTAGGGTTAGATCTAAGTTTAGGGCTAGGGCTAAGTTTGGGGCTAGGGTTAGGGCTAGGCTTTGGATCAGGTAAGGGATAATAACATTAGAACTAGGGACAGGGCTAGGGCAAGAATTAGAGTTAGTCTTCAGGCTAGAGATATGTTTAGGTTTATGGTTAGGGCTAAATTAGGTCGGGGATTAGAGCTAGGGTTAGTATTAGGGCTAGGCCTTGGTTTGGAGCTAAGGTTAGAATTAGGGTTAGGGTACGGTATGATATTATAGCTAGGTTAAGGGCTATGGTGAGGGTTCACTTTATGGTTAGGCCTAGTGTTAGAGTTAGGGTTCAGATTAAGGCTAGGTTTAGGACCCGAATTAGGGCTATTTTTTTTTTTTTTAGCATAAAGGCTAACATTAGGGCTAGGACTAATGTCAGGTCTAGGTTTATGGTTAGGGATAGTTTCAGTGTTAGGTTATGGCTATGTATAGTGTAAGGGTTAGGTTGAGGGGTAGGGTCACTTTTAGATATAGGGATGTTATTAGGGTCAGGGTCACGGTTAGGGTTTGTTTAGGTTTAGGGCTCAAATTAGGTTTGGATTATGTTTAGCGTTAGGATAATGGATATGGTTAGGTTTAGGGTTCAGGTTAGGTTTAGGGTAATGAATAGGGTTAGGTTTATGGATAGAGTTAGGGTTTTTCTAGGATTAGTATTATGGTTAGGGTTAGGGTTAAGGTAATAGATAGGATTAGAGCTATATTTAGGGCTAGGGTTATGGTTAGGATTAAGGCTTAGGTTAGGATTAGGTTTAGATTTAGGGTTAAAGCTAGTGTTAGGGTTAGGGTTAGGGCTAGGTTTTAGATTAGGTTAGGTCTAGGGTAGGGCTATGGCTAATATAAGAACTAAGTTTATGATTAGGGCTAGATTTAGGGTTAGGGTTAGAGCTAGGTCTAGTGTTAGGGTTAAGTTACGATTAGAGTGATGATTTGAAATAGGGTTAGTATTAGGGTCAGAGTCAAGGTCAGTGTTAGTTTTAGGGGTAGGGATAACACTCGAAATAAGGCTAGAGTTATGGATAGGTGTAGGGTTAGGTTTTGTGTTAGGGTTAGGGCAAGAATTAGGGCTAGGTCTAATGTCAGGTATGCAGTTACAGTTAGGTTAGTGTTAGGGTTAGGGATAGGGTTCAGTTTTGTTTTAGAGCTACAGCTAGGTTTAGAACTAGTTTTAGGATTAGCGATAGTGTTAGGGTTAGTGGTAGGGTGAGGTTCAGGCTTAGGGTTAGGATTGTATTTGAGTTATGGTTAGATCTAGGGTTAGGACTTGAGCTAGGTTTAAGGGTTAGGTTAGGGCTAGTGTTAGGGTTATGGTAGTAGATAGAGTTAGTACTAGAAATAGGTCTATGGCAAGAGTTAGAGTTAGTCTTAGGTTAGGGTTATGCTTAGCACTAAATTAGGTCTAGGATTAGAGCTAGGGTTAGCGTTAGGGTTAGTGTTAGGGTTAGGGTTAGCAGTAGTGTTAGTGTCCGGATTAGGGTTAGGGTTAGTGTTAGGGGAAGGGATGTGGTCATACTTAGGTTCAGAACTAGGGCGAGAGTTGAAATTAGGGATTGGGCTAGGGTTAGGGTTCAGGTTAGGATTAAGGCTAGGTTTAGGGCTTGGGTTTGTGTTAGGTTTAGGGTGAGAATTAGGTCTATGGCTAATGTCAGTTAGGGTTACACTTAGGGATAGTGTTAAGGTTAGGTTTATGGCTAGGTCTATTGTAAGGGTTAGGTTTCAGAAAAGGGTCCGGTTTAAAGCTAGGTGTATTGTTAGGGTAAGTGTCTTGTTTAGGGATTGGTTTAGGTTATGGTTTAGGTTTAGGGCTTGATTTAGCATTACGGTTAGGGATTGGGTTAGAATAATTAATAAGGTTAGGTTTAGTGTTCAGGTTAGTTTTAGGAAATGGATAGGGTTAGTGTTAGAGATAGGTTTAGAGTTAGGCCTAAGGTTAGCATTTGAATTAGGCTTATGTTTAGGGTAATGGATAGGTTTAGAGCTAGGGTTATGGTTAGGATTAGATCTAGGGTTAGGGTTAGGGTTAGGGTTAGGTTTAGGGTAATAGTAGGGTTTGACCTAGGTTTAGGGCTTGGGCAATGGTTAGGGTTAGTGTGATATCTAGGTTTAAAGTTAGGGTTTAGAGCTAGGTTTAGCATTAGGGTTAGTGTTATGTTTAGGGTAATGGATAAAGTTAGAACTAGGTTTTGCCCTTGGTTATTGTTAGGATTAGGGTTAGGTCTAGAGTTATACATGGGTAAGGGTTAGTGTTTGAGCTAGAGTTAGTGTTAAGGTAAGGGTTAGGGTTAGGGTTATGCTTAGAGCTAGGTTTTGGGTGAGTTTTAGGGTAACAATATGGCTATATGTAAGGTAAGACCTGGAGTTAGGGTTATGGCTAGGTCTAGTGTTAGGGTTATGGCTAGATTTTTGGTTAGCCTAATGTTAGGCTAGGATTAGGGCTAGTTTTCCAATTAGCATTGGGGTTAGGGCTAGTGTTAGGGTGAGGTTTAGGCTTAGGATAAGGATTTGATTTAGGGCTAGGGTTAGGTCTAGGATTAGGGCTAGGGCAAAAGTAGGAATGGGGTTGGGGCTAAATTTAGGTCTAGGGTTTGTGTGATGGTAAGGGATAGATTTAGAACTAGGGTTAGTGCTAGGGTGAGAGTTAGGGTTAGGGTTACAGTTAAGGTTAGGTTTAGAACTAAATTTGTGTTAGGATTAGCACTAGGGTTAGTGTTAGGGCTAGGCCTATGTTTAGGGCTAGGGTTTGGGTTAGGATTAGTGTAAGGTAGGATGTTATAATGTAAGGTTATGATATTATAGCTAGGTTTAGGGTGGGGATCAAAATAGGGTTAGGGCTAGGGTTAGGGTTAGGGTTAGGATGAAGGCTATGTTTAGGGCTAGGATTAGGGCTAAGTTTAGTGCTAGGATAAGGGTTAGGTTTCATGTTAGGGTTAGATTTAGAATTAGTGCTAGGGCTAATGTCAGGTCTAGGTTTATGGTTAGGGTAGTTTTAGGGTTAGGTTTATGTCTAGTTCTAGTATAAGGTTTAGGTTGATGGTTAGGGTCAGGTTTAGAGATAGGGTTATTATTAAAGTCACTGTCATGATTAAGGTTTGAGTCCGGTAAAGGTTTAGGATCAGGGCTCTCATTAGCATTAGGGTTAGGGTTAAGGTTAGCATAATGTTTATGGTTAGGTTTAGGTTTCAGGTTAGGTTTAGGGTAATGGATAAAGTTAGGGTTAGAGATAGGGTTAGGGTTATCCTAAAGTTAGCATTAGGATTAGGGTTATTGTTAGGTTAATGGATAGGGTTAGAGCTAGGGTTAGGGGTAGGATTATGGTTAAGATTAAGGCTAGGGTTAGGTTTAGGGTTAGGGCAACTTTTAGTGTTAGGGTTAGGTTTAGGGTAATGGTTAGGGCTCTGGTTAGGGTTGGGTTTAAAATGGGTTTTAGTGCTCGGATTAGTGCTAGGTTTTGGGTTATGTTAGGGCTAGAATTAGGGCTCCGACTAATTTAAGAACTAGGGTTATGATTTGGGCTACTTTTAGGGTTAGGGTTAGGGATAGGTGTAGTTTTAGGATTAGGTATAATTTTAGGGTGATTTGAGAGCTAGAGTTAGTGTTAGAGTCAGAGTCAGGGTCAAAGGTTAGTTGTTTTTTTGTTGCTGTTGTTGGGTCTAGGACTAGGTTGGGCTAGTTTTAGGATTAGCGTTAGTATTAGAACTAGATTTAGTGTGAGGTTTAGGCTTAGGGTTGAGGTTAAATTTAGAATTATTGTTAGATCTAGGGTTAGTGATAAGACTAGATTTACAGCTAAGGGTAGAGCAAGTGTTAGGGTTATGGTAAGGGATATTGTTAGAACTATCAATAGGGCTAGGGCGATAGTTAGAGTTAGTATTAGTGCTAGTGTTAGGATTAGTGTTAGGGCTAAATTAGGGCAAGGATCAGGTCTAGGATTAGTGTAATGGTTAAATCTAGGGTCAGAGTTATGGTTAGATTTAGGGGAAGGGTTGGGGTTATATCTTGGTTCAGATACAGGGTGAGGGTTAAAATTAAGTATAGGGCTAGAGTTAGGGTTCTGGTTAGGATCAAGACTAGGTTTAGGGCTAGAATGAGAGCTAGCATTTGTGTTAGGGTTATGGCAAGAATTAGTGCTAGGGCTAATATCAGGTCTAGGGTTACAGTTAGGGATAGTTTTAGGGTAAGGTTAATGGATATGAATATAGAATATAGGATTAGGGTAAGGTTCAGATTCAGACCTAGGGGTATTATAATGGTCACGTCAGGTTTTGGGTTAGGTTGAGTTTTAGGGTTAGTGCTCAAATAAGCATTAGGTTTAGAGTTAGGGTTAGTGTAAGGGATAGGGTTAGGTTTAGGCTTCAGGTTAGGTTTAGATTTCATGTTAGGTTTTGGTTAACGGATAGGGTTAGGGTTAGGCCTAGGATTAGCATTAGGTTTATTGTTATTGTTAGGGTAATGAATCAATTTAGAGCTATCATTAGCTATAATTAGGGCTAGGGTTATGTTTAGGATTAAGGGCTAGAGTTAGGGTTATGGTTATGGTTAAGGCTTGTGTTAGGGTTAGGGTTAAGATTAGGATACAGGTTAGGGTTTAACCTAGCTAAGGCTAGGGTGAGGTTTAGGGTTAGGCCAAGGAATAGGTTTAGTATTTGGGTTAGGGCTAGGGTTAGGGTTAATGTTAGGCTTAGGGTTTTCTTACCATTAGGTTACTGGTAAGGCTCATGGATTTAGTGAGTGTTAGGGCTAGGTTGAGGGTTCAGATTAGAATCAGAGCTAGGGATAAAGGTAGATTTACGCTTATTAGAGCAACAGTTAGCTTTAGGTTTAGGTTTATGGTTAGGGTAATGGATAGAGTTAGAGCTAGTGTTTGAACTATGGTTACAGTTAGGATTAGGGCTAGGATTAGTGTTAGGGTTTGGGCTAGGGTTTGTTTACGTTAAGGATTAGGGTTTGAGCTAGAGTTAGGGTGAGGGTTAAGTTTTGGGGTAGGTTCAGCATTAGGTATAGGGATAGGATTACAGTAGGTTTAGTGTTAATATTAGGGTTATGTCTACGTTTATCATTAGGGTTCAAATAAGGGTTAGGTTAATGGATATGGTTAGATGTAAGTTTAGGTTTAGGTTTAGGGTTACAGTTAGTTTTAGGGTTAAGGTTAAGGCATGGTTAGTTTTAGGTTTCTGGTACAGGTTAGGGTTAGAGCTAGAGTTAGGGCTATGGCAAGTGTTAGGTTTAGGGTTAGGTCTAGGGTTGGTTTTCCAGTTAGAGTTAGGGTAAGGGTTAGGGTTATGGCTAGGGTTATCAATAGGGTTAGGGTTAGGGTAATGTGTATGTTCAGAGCTAGGTTTAGGGATAGGGTTATGTTTAGGGTTAGGGATAGAGTTAAGGATAAGTCTAAGTTTATATTTAGGGCAAGAGTTGGGCATTGAGTAAATTCAGGACTAAGGCTACAGTTAGGGTTAGGATTAGGGCTAGGATATGGTTAGGGTTACACCTAGGGCTATGTTTAGGCCTAGGATTCACTCTAGGTTTTGTGTTAGGTTAAGGTATACGGTTAGGGCTATGGGTAATGTAAGAACTAGGATTATGATTAAGGCTAGTTGTAGGGTTAGGGTTATGGCTAGGTCTAGTGTTAGGTTTAGATTTTCAGTTAGGGTCAGGTTTAGAGATAGCTTAGTGTTAAATACACAGTCCATGTTCAGGTTAATGTTAGCGTTCAGGTTAAAGCTATCATTAGGAATAGGTTTATGTCCAGGGGTAGGGTTAGGCTTTGCATTATGTTAAGGGTTATTGTTAGGGCTAGGGCTAGTTTTTTGTTTAGATCTAGGGTTAGAGTTAAGGCTACATTTAGGATTAGGTTTAGGTCTAGGGCTAGTGGTAGAGTGAGGTTTAGTATAAGGTTATTGGTAGGGCTAATGTTAGGGTTTGGTCTAGGGTTAGGGTCAGGTTTAGACCTTGGTGTAATTTAGGGTTTGTTTTAAGTTAAAGTTTAGGGTTAGGTCTATTGCTCAGTTTTTTTTTTTTTTTTTTTTTTTTTTTTTTTTTGTCCCAGGGTTAGGGTTAGCTCTAGTTTTATGATGAGTATTAGGGTTAGGTCTAGTGTTAGTGTTAGGCTTAGGCTTATGGTTAGGGTTATTTATAGAGTTAGGCTTAGATCTAGGGTTAGGATAGAAGTAAGGATAGGGCAAGAGTTAGGGCAAGGGTTAGAGCAAGGGTTAGGGATAGGGTTAGAATTAGGAATAGGGCCAGTGTGAGAGCTAGAGTTTGTCTTAGGGCTAGGATTAGAGTTAGGGTTTGGATAAGGGTTTGGATAAGGTTTAAGTTAAGACCAGGTTTAGGGCTAGAGTTAGTATTCAGTTTAGGCCTAGTGATAGGGCTACAGTTAGGTTTATGTTTAGGATAAGGGATATCATTATATCTAGGTTTAGAGGTAGGGTTTTGGTTAGAGTAGGGATTAGGCTAGGCGTAGAGTTAGGGTTATGATTAAGGCTATGTTTAGGCCTAGGATGAAGGCTAGTTTTGTTGTTGTTGTTGTTGTTGTTGTTTGTTTTTGTTTTTGTTTTTAGGTTTAGGGCTAGGATTAGGGCTAGGCTAATATCAGGTCTAGTGTTATGGTTAAAGATAATTTTAGGGTTTGGTTTAGTTATACATCTAGTCTAAGGGTTAGGCTTAGGGTAAGGTTCAGGTTTAGAGCTAGGGGTTTTTAAAGTTAGGGTCAAGGTTTAGATTTTGTTTAACTTAGGATTTAGGTTTAAGGCTCGAATTAGCATTAGGGTTAGAGTTAGGGCAATGATAGGTTTTGGTTTAGGATTCAGGTTAGGTTTAATGTAATTTATAGGGTTTGCATTGGCAATAGGATTAGAGTTAGGCTTAGGGTTATCATTAGGGTAAGGGTTATGGTTATGGTAGTGGATCATATTAGAGCTTAGGTTAGAACTAGGGTTAAGGTTAGGAATAGGTCTTGAGTTATGGTTAGGGTTAGGTTTAGAACTAGGGTTAGGTATAGGGTTATGGTTAGTGTAATGGTTTGGTTTTGAGCTAGAATTATGGCTAGGGAAAAAGTTAGTTTTAGGGTTTGGGCTAGGGGTAGGATTATGGTAGTGTTAGTGTTAGGGTTAGGGCTTTAGGGTTATCATTAAGGTTAGGTTTAGGAGTAGGGTGATGGATAGGGTTAGATATAGGGATAGGTTTAGGGTTAGATTTTGGTTTAGGGTTAGGATTAGGGCTATGGTTATATTTAGGTTTATAGTTAGGCTTAGGGTATGAGTTAGGGTTAGGGCTATGCCGAGTGTTAAATTTAGGATTATGTCTAGGGTCAGTTTTCCAGTTAGGGTTAGGTGTTTAGAGTTAGGGTTTGGGCTAGGATTATCAATAAGTTTAGGATTAGGGTAATGGGTAGGTTTAGAGCTAGGTTTAGGGCTAGGGGTAAGTTTAGGATTAGGGCTAGGTTTAGTGTAAGAGTGTGTGATAAGTCTAGGTTTATGTTTAGGTTAAGTTTTAAGCTTTGAGGTAGGATTAGGAATAAAGTGAGGACTAGGTTTATGTTAGGGCTAGAGTTAGGTTAGTGCTAGGGTAAGGGTTAGTGTTACGCTTAGGGCTTGGTTTAGGCCTTGGATTAGCTCTATGTTAGTATTAGGTTTAGGCCTAGTGTTAGGGCTATGGGTAATGTAAGAGCTAGAGTATGTTTAGGGCTTGTTTTAGTGTTAGAGTTATGGATGTGTCTAGAATTAGGTTTATCTTTTGATTAGAGCCAGGTTTAGAGTTACATTTATTGATAAAGGTAGGGTCAGTGTTTGCGTTACAGTTAAAGTTCAGGTTAAAGCCAGAATTAGGACTAGGTTTTGGTCTAGGGGTGGGGTTAGTGTTTGGGTTAGGTTAAGGGTTATTGTTAGGGCCATGGCTAGGTTTTCTTTAGGTCTAGAGCTAGAGTTAAGGCTAGATTTAAAATTAGGTTTAGGTCTAGAGCTAATGGTAGGGTTTGGTTTATGTATAAGGTTACCAGTAGGGCTAGTGTTAGGGTTTGGTTTAAGGTTACGGTCAGGGTCAGGGTCAGGTTTAGACCTTGGGTTTGTGTTAAGGTCAGAATGAGGGTCAGGGGTAGGGGTAGGGTTTGGGATAGGGTTAGAGCTAGAATGAGATCTAGGTTTAGGACTATTAATAGGGTTATCATTTGGTTAACCTAAGGATTAGGGATAGGTCTAGGGTTACCATTAAGGTTAGGGTTTTGCTGAGGGTAAGGGATACTGTTAGAGATAGGTTTAGGGCTAGGGTTAGGGTTATATTTAGGGTTTAAGCTAGGTTTAGGGCTCAGATTAGGGTTAGTTTTTTGTGTGGTTTAAGGTTAGGGTCAGGGCAATGACTAATGTAAGAATGAGGGTTAGAATTAGGGTTAGTTTTAGGGTTAGGATTGGGGTAGGTCAAGTGTTAGGGTTAGGTTTAAGGTTAAATTGATATTTATAGCTAGTGTTAGAATATGAGTCAGGTCAGGGTTAGTTTTAGGGTTAGGGTTAGGGTTAGGACTTGAATTAGGGCTAGGGTTACTCTTAGGGTTTGGTATAAGTTTAGTGTGCTGTTCAGAACTAGGGTGAGAGTTAGAATATGAGTCAGGGTCAGGTTAATTTTTAAGGTTAGGATTAGGTCTTGAATTAGGACTAGGTTTAGTTCTAGGTGTAGTGCTAGCCTTTGGTTTAAGTTAAGGTTAATGTTAGGCCTGTTGCTCGGTTTTGTTTTAGTGCTATTGTTAGCGTTAGGACTTGTATTATTATTAGCTTTAGGGTTGGGACTAGGGTTAAGGTTTGGGTTAGGATTAAGGCTCGGTTTAACACTAGGATTAGGGGTAGGTTTTGTGTTAGGTTTTGGGCAAGAAATAGGGTTAGGGCTAATGTCAGGTCTAGGTTTACAGTTAGGGATAGTCTTAGGTTAGGTTTATGGCTAAGTCAAATTTAAGTGTTATGTTTAGGGAAAGGGTCAGGTTTAGAGCTAGGCGTATTATTAGGGTCATGGTCAGGCTTTGGGTTTTGGTTAGGTTAATGTTTAGGTTTAGGGCTCGAATTAGCATTAAGGTTAGAGTTAGTGTTAGGGTGTTGGATAGGGTTAGGATTAGGGTTCAGGTTAGATTTAGAGTAATGGATATGGTTTTGGTTTGTGATAGGTTTAGGGTTAGGCCTAGGGTTAGCATTAATGTTACGGTTATTTTTAGGATGATTTATAGGGTGAGACCTAGGGTTAGGGCTAGGGTTAGGTTAGGATTATGGTAGAGTTAGGGTTAGGGTAAGGGTTAGGGCGAGGTTTAGAGTTAGGATTAGTTCTTGGGAATGGTTTAGAGTTTGAGCTAGGGTTAGTGCTATGGTACGGTTAGTGCTAGGGTTATGGTTATGGTTAGTGTTAGCATTAGTGTTACGGTTAGGACTAGGGTTATCATTAGGGTTAGGGTAATAGGTTTAGATGTCAGGTTAGAGTTAGGAATAAGTTTAAGTTAGAGTTAGGGTTAGGTTTAGGGTTAGGGTTAGGATTTGTTCTATCTTAGGGTTAGGATTAGGGTTACACTCACTCTAAGTTCTAGGGTTAGGTATATGTTTAGGTTTATGGTATGTTAGCTTTAGGTCTAGTGTTTTCATTAGTGTTAAGTTTAGGGTTAGGCTAATGGTTAGGGTTCGAGCTAGGATTATGGCTAGGGTTCAGTTTAGAATTAGGGCTAGGGTTAGGGTTAGGGTTAGACCTTTGATTAGAGTTAGGGTTAGCTTAATTTTGAGAGTTAGGGATTGAGGTAGGTTTAGGGCTGGAGTCAGGGTTAGGGTTACAGTCAGTGCTACGGTTGAGTTAGGATTAAGCTTAGGGCTAGGGTTAACATTAGTTTTAGTGTTATGGTAAAGGTAGTGGATAGAGTTAGAGCTAGGATTTGTGCTATTTTAAGGTTAGGATTTGGTCTAGGGTTAGGGTGAGGTTTTGGATTTGGGTTAGGGTTATGCTTATGGTAAGTTTAAGGGTTTGAGCTAGGTTTAGAGCTAGGATGAGGGTTAGGGTTAGGTTTAGATCTAGGTTTAGGGTTAGAGTTATGCTTAGGGTTAGGTTTAGGGCTACAATTAGGGTTAGGTTTTGTGTGAGATTTAGAGCTAGTATTAGGTTTATTAGTAATTTAAAAGCTAGAGTTATGGTTATGGCTAGATTTAGGGTTCATTTAGTGTTAGGGTTAGTTTTGGGGTTAGGATAAGGTTTAGAGCTAGGGTTTTTGTTAGGGTAAGTGTCAGGGTTCAGGTTAAGATTAGATTTAGGGTCAGGTCCAGAATGAGAACTAGGGTTATGTCTAGGGGTAGGGTTAGTTTTTAGTTTAAGTTAAGGGTTATTGTTAGGGCTAGGGCTAGGGTTATGGCTATATTTGAATTTGGTTTAGGTCTAGGGATAGTGTTAGTCTTAAATTTACATATAGGGTTACTGATAGGACTAGTTTTAGGTTTCAGATAAGGGTTATGTTCAGGTTTAAACTTAGCTTTAGTGTTAGAGTCAGAATAAGTGTCAGGGTTAGTGTTAGGGTTTGGGTTAAGTTTAGAGCTAGAATGAGGGCTAGGGTTAGGACTAGTAATAAAGTTAGGGTTTGGGGTAGGCTTAAGATTAAGGTTAGGACTAGGGTACCAATAGAGTGAGGGTTTGGCTTAGGGTGAGGGATAGGGTTAGAGCTTGGATTAGAACTAGGCATAGGGTTAGGTTTAGGGCCAGGTTTAGGGTTAGGGTAAAAGCTAGGGTTAGGCCTTGGATTAGGGCTAGGTTTTGTGTTAGGTTTAGGGCTATGGCTAATGTAAGAACTGGCATTACAATTAGGGCTAGTTTTAGGGTTAGGTTTAGGGTGAGGTGTAGTGTTAGGATTAGGTTTAGGGATAGGGTAATGTGTAGAGCTAGGGTCAGTATTACGGTCAGAGTCAGGGTTAGTATTAGTTCTAAGGTTAGGGTTAGAACTTGAATTTGGGCTAGGGTTACGGCTAGGTGCAGGTTTAGGCTATGTTTTAGGATAAGTGTTAAGGTCAGTTCTATGGCTTGGTTTTGCTTGAGGGCTAGGGCTAGGGTTAGGGCTAGTTTTCAAATTAGCATTAGGGTTAGAGCTAGTGTTAGGGTATGGTTTAGAGTTATGTTTAGGTTAGATTTAGAGTTAGGGTTAAATCTAGATTACGGCTAGGGTTTGGGCTAGGAATTGGGTTATCATAAGAGATAGGGTTAGATCTAGGAATAAGGCTAGGGCGAGAGTTAGAGTTAGCCTTAGGGTTTGATAGGGTTAGGGTTAGGGCTTTATTAGGGCTAGGTTTAGAGCTAGGGTTAGTATTAAGGCTAAGCCTAGGTTTAGGGCTAGGGTTAGGGTTAGGGTTATGGTTATGGCTAGGCATAATGTTATCGCTAGGTTTAGAACTAGGGCAAGGGTTAAAATTAGGGTTAGGGCTAGTGTTAGGGTTAGTGTTAGGATTAAAACTAGGGTTAGGGCTAGGATTAAGACTAGGGTTTGTGTTAGGGTTAGGGCTTTCTTAGTCCCAGGGCTAATGTCAGGTCTAGGATTATGGTTAGAGATAGTTTTAGGGTTAGGATTACGGCTATGTATAGTGTAAGTGTTAGGTTAAGGTTTAGGGTAAGGTTTAGAGCTAGGGGCACTATTAGGTAAGGTACAGGTTTTCCAGGTTGGATTAGGTTAATGTTTAAGGTTAGGCTCAAATTAGCATTAGGGTTAGGGTTAGGGTTAGGTTTATGGATATGGTTAGGTTTATGGTTCAGCTTAGTTTTAGTGTAATGGATAGGTTTAGGCTTAGGAATAGAGTTAGGGTTATCCTAGGTTTAGCAGTAGGGTTAGGGTTAGGGTTAAGGTAATTATAGGATTAGAGCTGGGTTTAAGGCTAGGGTTATTGTTAGGATTAGGGCTAGGGTTAGTGTTAGGTTTTGGGTTCTTGCAAGGGTTAGGGTTAACATTAAATTTAGGGTAAGCATTAGAGCTAGGGTTACTGTTATTGTTAGTGTTAAAGCTAGGTAGGGCTCTGATTAGGATATGTTTTGGGTTAGGTTACTGCTAGGGTTAGAGCTACAGATAATGTAAAAACTAGGGTTATGATTAAGGCTACTTTTAGAGTTAGAGTTAGGACTATGTCTAGTGTTTGGGTTTCGTTTAGGTTTTGGGTGATGTTTAGAGCTAGAGTTAGTGTAGGGTCAGAGTAAGGGTTTAGAGTTAGTTTTAGGATTAGGTATAGGACTCAAATTAGAGCTAGGTTTAGGGCTAGAAGTAGGCTTAGGGTTTGGTTTAGCATAAATATTAGGGTTAGGGCTATGGCTCTGTTTTGGTGTAGGGCTTGGGCTAGGCTAGGGCTAATTTTATGATTAGTGTGTTACAGCTTGTGTTAGTGAGAGATTTAGGTTTAGGTTTAGGGTTACATTTAGAGTTAGGATTAGATGTAGTATTAGGGCTAGGGCTTGGGTTAGGGCTAAGGTTAGGGCAAGTTTTAGGGTTATGGTAAGGGTTGGGGTTAGAACTAGAAATAGCACTAGGGTGAGAGTTAGAGTTAGTCTTAGGGCTAGGGTTAGGTTAGGTTTAGGGCTAAATTAGGGCTAGGATTAGGTCTAGTGTTTGTGCTAGGGTTAGTTCTAGTTTTAGGCTTAGGTTTAGGTTTAGGGATAGGGTTAGTTTTAGGGGAATGGATGGGGTTATAGCTAGTGTTATGGCTAGGTTGAAAGTTAGAATTATGTTTAGGGCTTGGCTTATGTTTTGGGTTAGTAATAAGGCTAGGTTTAGGGCTAGAATGAGGGCTAGGCTTTGTTTTAAGGTTATGGCAAGAATTCGGGCTAGGGCTAGTTTGAGGTCTAAAGTTACGGTTAAGGATAGATTTAGGGTTAGATTTATGGCTAGGTCTAGGGTAATGGTTAGTTTAGAGCTGGGGGTATTATTAGTGTTAGAATCAGGTTTTGGGTTTGGTTTAGGTTAAGGTTTAGAATTAGGGCTTAAATTAGCATTAAGGTTAGGGATATAATATGATAGGTTAGGTTTAGGGTTCAGGTTAGGTGTAGGGTAATTGATAGGGTTAGAGTTAGTGAAAGGGTTAAGTTTAGGCCTAGGGTTAGCATTAGGGTAAGGGTTATGTTTAGGGTAATGGAGAGGGTTAGAACTAGGGTTAGAGAAAGGGTTATGTTTAATATTAGGGCTTGAGTTAGGGTTAGGGTTAGGCCCAGGAATAGCATTAGGTTTAGGGTACAGTTTAGGGTTTGAACTAGGGTTTCCCTTAGGGTGAATGTTAGGTATAGGGTTAGGGCTAGGTTATGGTTATGATTAAGGTCAAGTTTAGTGTTAGGATTAGGGCTAAGGTTATCATTAGTTTTAGGGTATTGGATAGGGTTTGATGTTGGGTTAGGGTTAAGTTTAGAATTAGGTTTCAGCTTAAAGATAGTGTTTAGGGATAGGTGTAGGGTTAGGTTTAGAGTAATGGTTAGGGTTTGAGCTAGGGTTAGGTCTATGACAAGGTTTAGGTATCTGGTTATGTCTAGGGTTAGGGTTAGGGTAGATTTAGGGGTAGGGCTAGTGTTATCATTGGGGTTAGGGTTAGGGTAATGGATACAGTTAGAGCTAGAGTTATGGCTAGGTTTAAGGTTAGGATTAGGGCTAGGGTTTAGGTTAGTGTTAAGTTTAGTCCAAGGGTTAGTGTTAGGGTTAGGTTATATTTAAGGGTTAGGGTTTGAGCTAGAATTTGCACTAGGATGAGGTTTAGGGTTACAGACAGGGTTAGGATTCGGGCGAGGGTTAGCATTTGGTTTGGGGTTAGGGTTAGGGTAACAGAGTTAGAGGTAGGATTTGGCTTATGGTTATGGCTAGTTTTAGAGTTAGTTATATGTCTAGGTCTAGTTTAGGGTTAGGTTTTCGGTTAGGAAAAGGTTTCGAGCTAGGGTTTGTGTTAGGGTAAGGGTCAGTGTTTGGGTTAGGGTTAAGTTTCTGATTAGGTCCAACACTAGGATTAGGGTTACGTCTAGGAATAGGGTTAGTGTTTGGGTTAGGTTAAGGGTTATTGTTAGGAGTAGGGCTAGGTTTTTGTTTAGGACTAGGGCTAGAGTTATTGCTAGATGAAGGATTAGGTATAGATCTAGATCTAGTGTTAGTGTTAGGTATAGGTATAGGGTTACAGGTAGCACCAATGTTGGGGTCAGTTTAGGGTTAGGGTCAGGTTTAGACCTATGGTTAGTATTAGGGTCAGATTAGGGTCAAGGTTAGATTTAGGGTTTTGAATAGGGATATAACTAGATTGAGAGCTAGTGTTAGGACTAGTAATAGAGTTAGGGTTTGGGATAGGCTAAGGATTATGTTAAAACTGGGTAGCTTTAGAGTTAGAGTTTGGCTTAGAGTAAGGAAAGTGTTAGTGCTAGGGTTAGGGCTAGGCTTAGGGTGAGGGTTAGGGTTAGGGCTAGGGTTAGAGTTAAAGCTAGTGTTAATGCTCGGATTAGGGCTAGGTTTTGTGTTAGCTTTAGGTCTACGGCTAATGTAAGCACTAGGGTTACAATTAGGGCTAGTTTTAGGGTTACTTTACGTCTAGGTCTAGAATTAGGTTAGCTTTAGTGTTAGGGTTATGTTTAGGATAATGGATAGGTTAGGGTTAGCTGATGTGTTAGGGTTAGGCTGAGGGTTAGCATTAGGGTTAGGGTTCAGTTAGGGTATTGGATAGGGTTAGAGCTAGGGATAGGGCTAGGGTTTTGGTTAGGGTTAGGCTAGGTTTAGGGTTAGTTTTAGGGTTAGTGTAGGATTAATTTTAAGGTTAGGTTTAGGGTAAGGGTTAGAGCTACATTTAGGGTTAGAGACAGGGTTAAAGCTAGGATTTGGGCTCAGATTAGGGCTAGGTTTTGGGTTTTTTAGGGCTATTGTTAGGGATATGGCTAATGTAAGAAGTAGGGTTATGATTAGGGCTAATTTTAGGGTTACAGTTAGGGCTAAATCTAGTTTTAGGGTTAGGTTTAAGTTTAGGGTGATGTTTTGAGCTTAGGTTAGTGTTAGGTTCAGAGTCAGGGTCAGGGTTAGTTTTAGGTTAGGGATAGGACTTGAATTACGGTTTGGTTTAGGGCTAGATATAGGGTTAGGATTTGGTTTAAGTTGAGGATTAGCATTAGTGCTATAGCTCGGTCATGTTTTGGGGCTAATGTTAAGGTTATGGTAAGGGATAGGGTTAGAACTAGAAAGAGGGCTAGTCAAGAGTTAGATTTAGTCTTAAGGCTAGGGTTAGGGTTAGGGTTAGGGCTAAACTAGGCCTTGGAATAGGTCTTAGATTAGTGTTAGGGTTAGGCCTAATGTTAGGGCTATGTTTAGGGTTAGGTTTAGGGTTAGGTTTAGGATTAGGTTTAGGGGAAGAGATGGGGTTATTGCTAGGTTTAGGGTTAGGGCAATGATTAGAATTAGGTTTAGGGATAGGGTTAGGATTGGGTTAAGATTAAGGTAGATTTGGTGTTAAGATGAGCACTAGGGTTTTTGTTAGGTTTAGGGCAAATTTTAGGGATAGGAATAATGTCAGTTTTAGGGTTATGGCTAGGAGTACTTATAGGGTTAGTGTCATGGCTAGATCTTGTATAAGGGTTAGGTTTAGGGTAAGGATCAAGTTTAGAATTAGGTGTTTTTTTAAGGTCAACTTCAGGTTTCATTTATTGGTTAGGTTAAGTTTTAGGGTTAGGGCTCAAATTAGGGTTAGGGTTAGTGTTAGGTTTAGGGTAATGGATAGGTTTAGGTTTAGCATTCAGGTTAAGATTAGGATAATGGGTATGATTAGGGTTAATTATAGGTTTAGAGTTAGCCCTAGGGTTAGCATTTGTGTTTTGGTTATTGTTCAGGTAATGGATATCATTAGAGCTAGGGTTAGGGCTAGCGTTTTGGTTAGGATTAGGGCTAGAGTTAGGGTTAGGGTTAGGGCTAGGCCTAGAGTTAGTGTTTGGGTTAGGATTAGGATATTGGTTAGGTTTTGAACTTAGGTTAGTGCTAGGGTGAGTGTTAGGTTTAGTGTTATGTCTAGGGTTAGATTTACATTTAATATTAGTGTTAGAATTAGGGTTAGGGCTAAGGTTACCTTTAGTGTTAGGTTAATGGATAGGATTAGATGTCGGGTTAGGGTTAGGGGTAGTTTTAGGTTTAGGATTAGTGTTAGGGTGTGGGCTAGGATTAAGGTTAGAGTATAGTTTAGGGTTTGATCTAGGGTTAGGGCTATGATGAGGGTGAAGTTTAGGGTTTGGTCTAGGATTAGGTTTACAGTTAGAGTTAGAGCTAGGGTTATCATTAGGTTTAGGGTTAGGTTTATTGTAATGGATAATTTTAGAGACAGTATTAGGGCTAGTATTAATATCATGATCAGGGCTAGTGTTAGCGTTAGGTTTAGGGATAGGGCTAGGGTTATGTTTAGGGCTAAGGTTAGGGATTTATCTAGGGTTAGGTCTAAGCTGAGGGTTAGGATTAGCTTGAAGGATATGTTTAGGGTTAGGGTTATGCTTAGGGCTAGGTTTAGGCGTAGGATTAGGGCTAAATTTTGTTTAAGGTTTAGAGCTAGGATTAGGGCTATGGGTATATAAGTACTAGGGTTATGGTTAGTGTTTTGGCTATGTCTAGTGTTACGTTTATGTTTTGGTTAGGGTCAGTTTTAAAACTAAGTTAGTGTTAGTGTCAGGGTCTGTATTTGGATTAGGATTACGTTGAGGGATAGAGCCTAAATTAGTATTGGTTACGTCTATATGTAGGGTTTGTTTTTGGGTTAAGTTAAGGGTTATCATTAAGGCTAGGGCTAGGTTTTTGTTTTGGTCTTGGGTGAGAGATATGGCTAGATTTAGGATTAGGTTTATGTCTAGGGCTAGTGTTAGGGTTGGGTTTATGGTTAGGGTCAGAATAAGGGCCAGGGTTAGGGTTAGTGTTTGGGTTATGGTTATAACTAGAATGATAGCTAGGGTTAGGACTAGTAATAAAGTTAGGATTTGTGTTAGGCTAAGGATTAGGGTTAAAATTAGGGTTAGCATTAGGGTTAGGGTTTGGCTTAGGGTAAGGGATAGAATTAGTGCGAGGTTTAGGGTTAGGGTTAGGTTTAGGTATAGGTTTATTACTAGTACTAGTGTTAGGGTTCAGTTTAGGGTTAGGGTCAGGTTTAGACCTACTGTTACAGTTAGGGTCAGAATAAGTGTCAGGTTTGGATTATGGTTAGAGCTAGAATGAGGGCTAAGGTTAGGACTACTAATAGGGTTTGGGTTAAAGTAAGGATTAGGGTTAAGACTAGTGTTAGTATTAGGGTAAGGGTTAACTTAGGGTAAGGGATAGGGTTAGAGCTAGGGTTAGGGCTATGTTTAGGGTTAGGGTTAGGGCTAGTGTTAGAGTTAGTGTAAGGGTTAAAGCTAGAGTTAGGTCTCAGTTTAGAGCTAGGTTTTGATTAGAGTTAGGGCTAGGTTTAAATTCACAGCCAATGTACAGACTAGGGTTATGATTTGGGCTAGTTATAGGATTAGGGTTAGGACTAGGTCTAGTGTTAGGGTAGGATTAGGGTTAAGGTGATGTTAAAAGCTAGAGTTAGTGTAAGGGTTAAATTAAAGGTCAGGATGAGTTTTAAGGTTAGGTTTTATATTCAAATTAGTGCTAGGATTAGGGCTAGGTGTAGGTTTACATTTTGGTTTAGTTTAAGTTTTAAAGTTAGGGCTATGGCTCACTTTTGTTTTTGGGCTAGGGATATGGTTAGTGCTAGTTTTAGGATTAGTGTTAGGTTTAGGGCTAGTGTTAGTGTTAGGTTTAGGCTTAGGGTTAGAGTTAGAGTTAGGATTAGATCTAGGGTTAGGTGTAGGGCTAACAATAGGGCTAATGTAAGATCTAGGTTTATGGCTAGGATTAGTGTTAATGTAAGGGATAGGGTTAGAGCTAGGGATGGGGCAGGGCGAAAGTGAGAGTTAGTCTTAAGGATAGGCTTAAGGTTTGGGTTAGGTATAGGGCTTAATTAGGGCTAGGTATAGGGCTAGGTTTATGGTTATGTTTAGACCTTGAGTTAGTTTTGGGCTTAGAGTTATGTTTAGTTTAAGCGATGGGGTTAGAGCTAGTTTTAGGACTAGGGTGAAGGTTAGAATTAGGGTTTGGGCTAGGGCTTCATTAGAGTTATGACTAAGGCTAGGTTTAGGGCTGGAATGAGTTCTAGGGTGTTAGGGATAGGTCTAGGGTTACCATTATGGTCGGGGTTTCATTTAGGGTAAAGGATAGGGTTAGAGTTAGGGATAGTGTTAGAGTTAGTGTTAGGGCTAGAGGTAGGGTTAGGATTAGGTTAAAGCTAGGTTTAGGGCTCAGATTAGGGCTAGTTTTTGTGTTACTTTGAGGGCAAGTGTTAGGGCAATCGCTAATGTAAGAACTAGGATTACAATTAGGGTTAGTTTTAGGGTTAAGTTTAGGTGTAGGTCTAGTGTTAGGGTTAAGTTTAAGGTTAGGGTGATATTTAGAGCTAGGGTTAGTGTTACAATATGAGTGACGGCCAGGGTTAGGGTTAGGACTCAAATAAGGGCTAGGGTTACTGTTAGGTTTTGGTTTAAAGTTAGGATGGTGTTTAGAGCTAGGGTGAGTCTAGCATATGAGTCCGGGTCAGGGTTAGTTTTGAGATTACTGTTAGAAGTCGAATTAAGCCTAGAGTTTGGTATAGGTGTAGTGTTAGTATTTGGTTTAAGTTAAGGTTTAGGGTTAGGGTTATTGCTCGGTTTTGTTTTACTGCTAAGGTTAGTGTTAGTGCTATTTTTTTTTTTTTGAGATTAGCAATAGGGATAGGGTTAGGGATAGGTTTAATGTTTGTGTTAAGGTTAGGCTTAGGCTTAGGGTTAGGGTTAAATTTAGAGTTAGGGTTAAATTTAGAGTTAGGGTTAGATACAGGGTTAGGGCTAGTATTAAAAATAGGACAAGGGTTAGTGCTAGGGTTAGGTTTAGGGTTAGAATGATGGTAAGAAATAGGTTTTGAACTAGTGGTAAGGCTAGTTTGAGAATTAGAGTTAGTCTTCAGGCTAAGGTTAGGGTTAGGGTTAGGGATAGGTCTAAATTAGGGCTAGGATTAGGGTTAAGGTTAGTGTTCAGTTTAAGTATAGAGTTAGGGTTATATTTAGGATTAAATTTAGGGTAAAGGATAGTGTTATAGCTAGGTTTAGAGGTAGAATGGTGTTTAGAATTAAGTTTAGTTCTATGTTTATTGTTAGGTTATTGATTAAGCCTAGGTTTAGGGCTAGGATGAGGGCTAGGGTTTGTTTTTGGGTTAGGGCTAGGATTAGAAGTATGAGTAATTTCAGATCAAGAATTATGTATAAAGATAGTTTTAGGGTTAGGATTATAGCTACGTCTAGTGAAAGGTTTAGGATTAGGGTTAGAGTCAGGATTAGGCTAGCCTTATTATTAAGGTCAAGGTCTTGGTTAGGGTTTAGGATAGGTTAAGTCTTAAAGGTAGGGATAGAATTATCATTAGGGTTAGGGTTAGGGTAATGATAGGCTTAGTTTTATAGTTCATGTTAGATTTAGTGAAATGGATAGGATAGGATTAGAGATAACATTATGTATAGGCCTAGGGTTGCATTAGGGTTAGGGTTAGGGTTATGATAGTGGAGAGGGTTAGAGTTAGGTTTAGGGTTAAGGTTGTGGTTATGATTAGGGCTAGGGTTAGGGTTAGAGTTAGAGTTAAAGCTCGGATTAGGGCTAGGTTTGGGGTTAAGTTAGTGCTAGGGTTAGGATTATGACTAATGTAATTACAAGGGTTACAATTAGGGCTAATTTAGGGTTAAGATTAGGGCTAGGTTTAGTGTTAGGGTTAGGATGATATTTAGAGATAGGGTAAGTGTTAGTTTCAGAATCAGGGTCAGGATCAGTTTTAGGGTTCGGCTTAAATCTTGAATTAGGGCTAGGGTTAGGGGTAGATGTATGGTTAGGGTTTGGTTAGTTTAAGAGTTAGGGTTAGAGCTATGGCTTGGTTTTGTTTTAGTGCTAGGGCTAAGGTTAGGGCGAGTTTTAGGAATAGGGTTAGGGCAAGTGTTAGGGTTAGGTTTAGGCTTATGGTTAGGGTTAGATTTAGAGTTAGATTTGGTCTAAGATAAGTACTAGGGCTGTGGATAGGGCAAGGGTTAGAACTAGGTCTAGGGCTAGGGTTATGGTTATGGTAAGGGATAGGGTTAGAATTAGTGCTAAGATAGTGTGAAATTTAGAGTTATTGTTAGGTCTAGGGTTAGGGTTAGGGATAGGAAAAAAATTATGGCTAAGATTAGGGCTAGGGTTAGTGTTATGGTTAGGGCTAGTGTTAGTGTTATGGTTAGGGTTAGGGTTAGGATTAAGGCTAGGTTTAGGGTTTGAATTGGACTTGGGTTTTTGTTAGGGTTAGGGCTAGGATCAGGGCTAGGGCTAATGCCAGTCCTAGGATTACGTTTGAGGATAGTTTTAGGATTAAATTTATGACTAGATCTAGTGTAAGTGTTAGGTTTAGGGTAAGGTTCAGGTTTAGAGGTAGGGAAATTATTAGGGTCAGGCTCAGAGTTACAGTTTAGTTGAGTTTAGGGTTTAGGTTTAGGTTTAGGGTAATTGGTAGGATTAGGGTTAGTGATAGGGTTAGTGTTAGGCCTAGGGATAGCATTAGGGTGAGGGTAATTGATAGGATAATTGGTAGGGTTAGAACTAAGGTTAAGGCTAGGGTTATGGTTAGGAATAGGTCTTGAGTTAGGGTTAGGGTTAGGGTTAATTTGGGGGTAATTGTTAGGATTTGGGTTAGGGTACGCATTAGGGTTAGTGTTAGGCCTAGGGTTAGCATTAGGGTAAGGGTAATGATTAGGATAATGGATTGTGTTAGAGCTACGATTAGGGCTAGGGTTATGGTTAGGAATAGGTCTTGAGTTATGGTTTGGGTAAGGGTTAGAACTAGGGTTAGGGTTTTGGTTATGTTTAGCATAAGGGTTATTTTTTGATCTAGGGTTAGGGCTAGGGTGAGGGTTAGGTTTAGAATTAGGTCTAGAGATAAGATTACAGTATGATTAGGGTTAGAGTTAGGATTAGGGTTAGCGTCATTATTGGGGTAGTGTTAGTTTTAGATTAATGGATATGGTTAGATGTAAGTATGGGGTTTTGGTTAGTGTTAGATTGAGGTTTAGGCTTGGGTTTAGGGCTATGGTTGTGTTTAGGTTTATGATAAGGGTTAGGATTTGAGCTAGAGTTAGGTCTATGGTGAGTGTGAGGTTTATTGTTGGGTCTATGGTTAGTTTTCTGGTTAGGTTTAGGGTTAGGTTTGGGCCTAGGATTATCAATAGAGTTAGGCTTAGGTTTAGGGCTAGAGTTAAGGTTAGGTTTAGGACTAGGGTTGGGGTTAGATTTAGGGATAGGTGTAGGTTTATGTTTAGGGTAAGGGTTTCGCTTTTAGCTAGGGTTAAGACCAATCGAGGGTTAGGTTGGGATTAAGGCTAGGGTTAGGGTTAGGATTATGCTTAGGGCTAGGTTTAGGCCTAGGATTACCTCTAGGTTTGTATTAGGTTTAGGGTTAGAATTAATCTATTGTTATGGTTGTGTGTAATGTAAGAGCTAGGGTAATGATTATGGCTAGTTTTAGAGTTAGGGTTATGGCTAGATCTAGTTTTAGGTTTAGATATTTGGTTAGGTCAGGTTTAGAGATAGGTTTACTGTTAAAGGTAGGGTCAGTGTTCAGGTTAGAGTTAGAGTTAGGGTTACAGCCAGAATTAAGCCTAGGTTTAGGTCTAGGGGTAGGCTTAGTGTTTGTATTAGCGCTATAGTTAGGGTTAGGATTTGGATTAGGGCTACAAATCTTAGCTTAGACTAGGGTTAGGGTTAGGTTTATGGTAAAGGTTAGATTTTGAGCTAGGGTTAGTCCTAGGGTGAGGGTTAGCTTTAGTGATTTTCTAGGGTTAGGGCTATGGTTATGGTCAGGGTCAGGTTTAGGTTTAGGGCTAGGGTTTTCATTAGGGTGAGGGTTACGTTTAGGGTAATAGATTGGGTTAGATATAAGGTTAGTTTTAGGGTGAATTTTTGTTTTATGGCTAGATTTACTACTGGATTTAGGGTAAGGTTTAGGATTTGAGCTAGTGTTATGACTAAGGTGAGGGTTAGGGTGAGGTTTAAGACTAGGTTTAGGGTTAAGGTTATGCTTACGGTAGGTTTAGGGTTAAATTAGGGCTACATTTTGTGTTAGGTTTAAGCTTAGGGCTAGTGCTATAGGTAATGTAAGATCTAGGGTTCTAATTAGGGTAGCTTTAGGGTTAGGGTTATGGCTAGGTCTAGTGTTAGGTTTAGTTTTTGGTTTAGAGTGAGGTTTAGAGCTAGGTTTAGTGTTAATGTTAGGGTCACTGTTCAGGTTAGAGTTAGGATTAGTGTAAAAGCCAGAATCAGGACTAGGTTTAGGTTTCAGGGTAGTGTTAGTGTTTGATTTACATTAAGGGTTATTTTAAGCGCTAGGACTAATTTTTTGTTTAGGTCTAGGGCTAGAGTTATCGTTAGATTTAGGATTAGGTTTAGGTCTAGGGCTAGTGTTAGGCTTAGGTTTAGGTTAAAGGTTACTGGTAGGGCTAGTTTTAGGGTTCAGTTTAGGGTAAGGGTCAGGTTTAGACCTATAATTAGTCTTAGGGTCAGAATAAGAGTGAAATTTAGGGTTAGGTATTGGGTTAGGATTAGAGAGAAAATGAGGGCTTTGGTTAGGACTAATACTAGGTTTAATGTTTGGTTTAGGCTATGGATTAGGTTTAAGACTTGGCTTAGCATTATAAATAGGATTTGGCTTAGGGTAAGGGTTAGGGTTAGATCTAGGGTTAGGTTAGAATTAATCTAGTGTTAGGGCTCAGATTAGGGCTTCTTGTGTTGGGGTTATGGCTAGGGTTAGGGCAATGGCTAATGTAAGAACTAGGGTTATGACTAGCATTAGTTTTAGGGTTAGGGTTGGGCTAGGTCTAGTGTTAACATTAGCTTTAGGTTTAAGGTGATATTTAGAGCTAGGGTTAGTGTTTGGTTAAGAGTCTGGGTCAGGGTTAGTTTTAGGCCTAGGACTCAAATTAGAGCTAGTGTTATGGCTAGTTGTAGCGTTAGGGATTGGTTTAGGTTCAGGTGTAGGTTTAGGGTGATGGTTTTGTTTTGTTTTAGGGCTAGGGCTAGTTTTAGGGTTAGTTTTATGATTAGTGCAGTGTTCAGCTAGTGGTAGGGTGAGGTTAAGGCTTAAGGTTAGGGTTAAATTTAGAATTATTGTTAGATCTAGGGTTAGGCCTATTGCTAGGGTTAGGGCTAAGGATAGGGATGATGTTAAGGTTATGGTAATGGATAGGGTTGGATATATAAGTAGGGTTAGGATGAGAGTTAGATTTAATCTTAGGGCTAGGCTTAGGAGTTTGGTTAGGGTTATCACTAAATTAGGGCTGGGATTAGTGTTAGTGTTAGTATTATAGTTAGGCCTATGGTTAGGACTAGGGTTTGTGTTAGTGTTCGTGTTAGTTTTATGGTTAGTTTTAGGGGAAGGGATGGGGTTATAGCTAGGTTAATGGCTAGATCGAGGGTTAAAATTAGGGATATAATTAGGGTGAAGTTTCAGGTTAGAATTAAGGCTCAGTTCAGGACTAAGATGATGGCTAGGATTTATGTTAGGGTTAGTTCTAGAATTAGGGCTAGGGTTAATATCAGTTCTAGGGTTATAGGGATAGTATTAGGGTTTGGTTTATGTCTAGGCCTAGTGTAAGTATTAGGTTTAGGGTAAGGGTCAGGTTTAGAGCTAGGTGTATTATTATGGTAAAAGTCTGGTTTAGGGTTTGGTTAGGTTAAGATTTAGGGTTAGTGCTCAAATTAGTGTTATGGTTAGGGTTAGGGTTAGAGTAATGGATAGGGTTATGGTTAGGCTTCAGGTTAGGTTTAGTGTAATGTATAGGGTTAGTGTTAGCGATAGGGTTAGTGTTGGGCCTAGGATTAGCATTTGGGACAGGCTTATGTTTAGGGTAATTAATGAATAGGGTTAGTGCTAGTGTTAGGGCTTCCATTAAGGTTAGGATTTTGGCTAGGGTTATGGATAGGCTAGGGTTAGTGTCAGGGTTAGTTTTAGGGTAAGTGTTAGGCTTTGAGCTAGTTTTAGGTCTAGGGTGAGGGTTATGGTTAGAATCAGGACTACAGTTAGGTTTAGGGTTAGAGTTAGGGCTTGGATTAGCATTAGGATCAGGGTTATATTTAAGGTAATGGATAGAGTTTGAGCTGGGATTTGGCTATGGTTACAGTTAGGATAAGGTCTAGGTTTAGGTTTAGGGTTAGGGTTAGAGCTAGGTTTATGTTTAGAGCAAGGGTTAGCGATTGAGCTAGGGTTAGGTTTAGGGCAACGTTAGGATTAGGGTTATTGCTAGGGCTAGTGTTAGGGTTATGCTTAGAGATAGGTTTAGGGCTAGGTTTAGTGCTAGGTTTTGTTTGAGGTTTATGGCTAGTGTTAGGGCTATGGGTAATTTAAGATCTAGGGTTTTGTTTATGACTAGTTTTAGGGTTAGGGTTATGGATGAGTCTAGTATTATGGTTAGGTTTTGAGTTAGGATAAGGTTTAGAGCTAGGGTTTGTGTTAGGGTAAGGGTCAGTGTTTGGGTTAGCATTTGCTTTAGGGTTAGGGCCAGAATTAGAACTAGACTTAAGTCTAGGGGTAGGGTTAATCTTTGTGTTAGATTAATGGTTATTGTTTGGGCTAGGGTTAGGTTTTTGTTTAGGGCTAGGGCTAGAGTTATGGCTATATTTAGGATTAAGTTTAGGTCTAGTGCGAGTGTTACCGTTAGGTTTAAGTATAAGTTTAATGGTAGGGCAAGTGTTAGGGTTTGGTTTTGGGTTAGGGTCCGGCTTAGACCTAAGGTTAGTGTTAGGGTCAGAATAAGAGTCAGGGATAGCCTTAAGGTTTGGATTAAGGTTAGAGATAGATTGAGGGCCTAGGGTTAAAACTAGTAATAGAGTTAGGGTTTGCGGTAGGCTAAGGATTACGGTTAGCACTAGGGTAGCATTAGGGTGAGGGTTTGGTTTAGGGTAAGTGATAGGTTTAGAGCTAGGGTTAGGGTTATGTTTAGGGCTAGGGTTAGGATTAGGTTTAGGCTTAAAGCTAGCTTAGGGCTCCTATTAGGGCTAGGTTTTTGTTAGAATTAGGGCTATAACTAATGTAAGAACTTGCATTACAATTAGGGATAATTTTAGGGTTAGGTTTAGGGATAGGTCTAGTGTTCGGGTTAGGTTTAGGATTAGGGTGATGTTTGGAATTAGGGTTAGTTTTATGGTCAGAGTCATGGTCAGTATTAATTGTAGGGTTAGGGTTAGGGCTCAAAATAGGGCTAGGGTTAGGGCTACATTTATTGTTAGATTTTGGTTTAGGTTATGAGTTAGGATTAGGGCTATAGCTCAGCTTAGTTTGAGGGCTATGGCAAAGGTAAGCTAGTTTTTAAATTACCATTAGGGTAAGGGCTAGTGTTAGGGTGAGGTTTAGGTTTAGGGTTAGGGTTAGGGTTAGAGTTAGGGTTAGATCTACGTTTAGGGATAGTGCTAAGTTTAGGGCTATATTTGGGCTAGGGTTAGGGCTAGCCTTTGTGTTATGGTAAGGGATAGGGTTAGAACTAGGGATAGGGCTAGGACGAGAGTTAGAGTTAGTCTGAGGGCTAGGGATATAGTTAGGTTTAGGGTTAGGGCTAAATTAGGGCTAGGATTAGAGCTTGAGTTAGTATTAGGGCTAGGCCTTTGTTTGGGGCTAGGATTAGGATTAGGATGAGGGTATTATATGATTTATATTTAGGTTTAGGGCTAGGGCACCAGTTAAATTTAGTGTTATGGCTAGTGGTAGGATTTAGGATTAAGTGGTAGGTTTAGGATTAAGACTAGGTTTAGGTACAATATTAGGGCTATGGATTTTGTTAGATTTAGGGCTAGCATTAGGGCTAAGGCGAATATAAGGGATAGGGTCATTATGGTTAGGGATAGTTTCTTTGTTAGGTTTATGGCTAGGTATAATGTAAGGGTTAGGTTTTAGGGATGAGGTCAGTTTTAGAGGTTGGGTATTATTAGGGTCATGGTCAAGGTTAGGGTTTGTTTAGGTTAATGTTTAAGGTTAGGGCTAAATTAGGGCTAGGATCAGCTATATGATTAGTGTAAGGATTAAGTCTAGGGTTAGGATTAGGTTTAGATTTAGGGGAAGGGATGGGGTTATAGCTAGGTTCAGAACTAGGGCAAGGGATAAATTTAGGGATAGGACTAGAGTTAGGGTTCGGGTTAGGATCAAGGCTAGGTTTAGGGCTAGGATGAGGTCTAGTGATTTGTGTTAGGGTTATGGCAATATTTAGGGCTAGGGCTAATATCAGGTCTAGGATTATGGTTAAAAATAGTTTTAAGGTAAGGTTTATGGCTAGGTTTAGTGTCAGAGTTTGGTTTAGGGTAAGGTTCAGGTTTAGAGCTAGGGGTAATAAAATAGTCAGTGTCAGGTATTGGGTTTATATTAGGTTAAGGGTTAGGATGAGGGCTCAAATTAGCATTAGAGTTAGAATTAGGGTAATGGATAGTGTTAGGTTTAGGCTTCAGGTTAGGTTTAGGGTAATGGATAGGGTTAGGGCAATGGATAGGCCCAGGGTTAGCATTAGGTTTATGCTTATCATTAGGGTAATGGATAGGGTTACAGTTAAGGTTAGGGCTAAGGTCATGTTTAAGATTAGGGCTAGAGTTAAGGTTAGGTTTTGGGTTAAGTCTAGGGTTAGGTTTAGGGTAAGGGTTAGGGTTTGAGCTAGGGTTAGTGCTAAGGCTAGGATTAAGTTTAGGGTTAGGTCTAGGGTTAAGTTTAGTATTAGGGTTAGTGCTAGGGTTATCATTAGGGGTAGGGTAATGGACAGGTTTAGATGTCAGGATAGGGTTAGGATTAGCTTTATGTTTAGGACTTGGGTTAGTGTTAGGTTTAGTGTAAATGTAAGGGTTTGAGCTAGGTTAGGACTACAGCAAGGGTTAGGTTTACAGTTAGGTCTAGAGTTAGGTTTATGGTTAGTGTCAGAGTAGGTTTAGGGTTAAGGCTAGGGTTATAATGAGGTTTATGGTTAGGATTAGGGTAATGGGTGGGGTTAGAGCTAGGATTAAGGCTATGGTTTAGTGTTAGTGTTAGGCTTCGGATTTTTTTACAGTTAGGTTAAGGGTAAGGGTCAGGGATTTAGTAAGTGCTAGGGCTATGTTGAGGGTTCAGTTTAGAATCAGGGCTAGGGATAGAGTTAGTGTTAGTGTTAGCGCTAGTGTCAGCATTAGGTTTAGGGTTAGGGTTAGGGTAATGGATAGAGTTAGAGCTAGGGTTTGGGCTATGGTTATGGTTAGGATTAGGGTTAGGGGTTGGGCTATGGTTTGTTTGGGGTAAGAGTTAAGGTTTGAGCTAGAGTTAGGGCTATAGCTAGGTGGAGGGTTATGTTCATTGTTATGTCTAGGCAGAGGACTATGGTATGTCTAGTGTTAGGGTTAGGGTTAGGGCTAAGATTATCATTAGTGTTAGGAAAAGAGTTAGGGTAATGGATACGGTTAGATATAGGTTTAGGGTTAGGATTTTATTTAGTTTTAGAGTTAAGGTTAAGGCATGGTTAGGTGTAGGTTTCTGGTATGCGTTCAGGTTTGAGCTAGGTTTAAGACTATGGCTAGTGTTAGGTTTAGGGTTAGGTCTAAGGTTAGTTTTCTGGTTATGGCTAGGGTTAGGATTATGGCTAGTGTTATCAATATGGTTAGGGTTAGGGTTAGGGAAATTGGTAGGTTTAGAGCAAGGTTTAGGTATAGGGTTTTGTTTATTGTTATGGGTAGGGTTAGGGTTAGATTTAGGGATAGGTCTAAGTTTATATTTAGGGTAAGATTTAGGCTTTGAGTAAGGTTTAGGTCCTAATTCTGGGGTCTTTAACCTTATCTCTAACTCTACATAAACACTGACCCTGCATTTAACATAAGCTAGGTCTGTAAACCTGACTCTATTCGAAAAACTAAACCTAACAGTAGACCTAGCGCAGTTAACCTTTAACTCTACAACTAGCCCTAAGCTAGTTGTAGAGTTAAGGTTATGGCTAGGTCTACTGTTAGGTTTAGTTTTTCGAATAGAGTCAGGTTTACAGATAGCTTATGTTAAATGCAGGGTCAGTGTTTATGTTAGAGTTAGAGTTAAGGTTAAAGCCAGAATTAGGACTAGATTTATGTCTAGGGGTAGGTTTAGTCTTTGCAATAGGTTAAGGGTTATTATTGTTAGGGCTAGGGCTAGGTTTCTGTTTAGGCCTAGGGCTAGAGTTAAGGCTAGATTTAGGATTAGGTTTAGGTCTAGTGCTAGTGGTAGGGTAAGTTTTAGGTATAAGGTTACTTGTAGAGATAGTGTTAGGTTTTGGTCTAGGGTTAGGGTGAGGTTTAGACCTAGGGTTAATGTTATGGTGAGAATAAGGGTCAGAGTTAGCGGTAGGGTTTGGGTTAGATTTAGGGCTAAAATGAGGGGTAGGTTAAGGACTTTGAATAGGGTTAGGATTTTGATTGGCCTAAGGATTAGGGATAGGTCTAGGGTTACCATTAGGGTTAAGGTTTTCCTTAGGTTTAAGGATAGATTTAGAGCTAGTGTTAGGGGTAGGGTCAGGGTTAGGGTTAGTTTTAAAGCTAGGTTTAGGGATAGAATTTGGGATAGTTTTTGTGTTAGTGTTAGGGCTAGGGTTTTGGCAATGGGTAATGTAAAAACCAGGGTTACAACTAGCATTAGCTTTAGGGTTAGAGTTAAGGGTAGTTCTAGTGCTAGGGTTAGGTTTAAGCTTAGGATGAATTAGAGCTAGGGTTATTGTTAGGATAGGAGAAGGGACAGGGTTAGTTTTAGTATTATATTTGGCCTCAAATTAAGGGTAGGTTTAATATTAGGGTTTGGTTTAAGGTTAGAGTGGTGCTTAGAGCTAGGGTGAGTGTTAGGATATGAGTCAAGGTCAGGGTTAGTTTTAAGGTTAGGGTTAGGACTCGAGTTAGTGCTCGGATTAGTTCTAGGTGTAGTTTAGGGTTTGGTTTATGTTAAGGTTTAGTGTTAGGTCTATTGCTCGGTTTTGTTTTAGTCCTAGAGTTAGGGCTAGGCCTAGTTTTATGATTAGTATTAGGGTTAGGGCTATTGTTAGTGTTAGGCTTAGGCTTATAGTTAGGGTTACATTTAGAGTTATGTTTAGATCTAGGCTTAGACTAGGACTAATGCTAGGGAAATGGTTAGGGCTAGGGTTAGAGTCATTGTAAGGGTTAGGGTTAGAACTATGATAGGACTAGTGTGAGAGTTAGAATTTTTCTGAGGGCTAGGATTAGGGTTATGGTTTGGGATAGGATTAAATTAGGTCTAGGATTATGGCTAGGGTTAGTGTTAATCTTAGGCCTAGCGATTGGGTTATGTTTAGGATAAGGGATGGTATTATAGCTAGGTTTAGAGGCAGGGTGAGGGTTAAAGTAGGGTTAGGGCTAGGGTTAGGTTTAGGGCTATGTTCAAGGCTAGGTTTAGGGCTAAAATGAGGGCTAGTGTTTTAAATTTAGGCCTAAGATTATGTCTAGGGCTATTACCAGGTCTAGGATTATGGTTAAAGATAGTTTTAGCATTAATTTTATGGCTACATCTAGTTTAAGTGTTAGGTTTAGGATAAGGTTCAGGTTTTGAGCTACCAAGATTTTTAGGATTAGTGTCAAGATTAGGGTTTGGTTTAGGTTAGGTTTTAGGTTTAGTGCTCAAAATAGCATTAGTGTTAGGGTTAGGGTAATGATAGTGTTTTGTTTAGGATTTAGGTTAGGTTTAAGGTAATAGATAGGGTTAGCATTATCAATAAATTTAGGTTTAGGCTTAGGGTAAGAATTAGGATATAGATTATCATTGGGGTCATGGATAGGATTAGAGCTTAGGTTAGAACTAGGGTTATGGTTAGGAATAGGTTTTGAGATATGGTTAGGTTTATGTTTAGAACTAGATTTAGGTTTATGGTTATGTTTAGTGTAAGGGTTAGGTTTTGAGCTTGATTAGGGCTAGGGCAAGTGTTCGATTTAGGGTTATGTCTATGATAGGATTATGGTACGGTTAGTGTTATGTTTAGGGTTAGGGCTAGGGTTATCATTAAGGGGTTTAGAGTTAAAAAAATGGATAGGGTTCGATATAGGGTTATGGTTAGGGTTAGATTTTGGTTTGGGGTTAGGATTAGGGCTATGGTTATGTTTAGGTTTATGGTTAGGTTTAGGATTTCAGCTAGGGTTCGGGCTATGCCGAGTTTTAGACTTAGGGTTTTGTCTAGGGTCAGTTTTCTGGTTAGGGTTAGGTTTAGAGTTAGCGTTCGGGCTAGGATTATCAATAATATTAGGTTTAGGGTTAGGGTAATGGGTAGGTTTTGACCTAGTTTTAGGGCTAGAGGTAAGTTTAGGATTAGGGCTAGGGTTAGGGTTAGAGTTAGGGATAGGTCTAGGTTTATGTTTAGGGTAAGGGTTAAGCTTTGAGCTAGGTTTTGGAATAAGGCGAGGGCTACGGTTAGAGTAGGGCTAGGGTTAGTATTAGTGTTATGCTTAGGGCTAGGTTTAGGCCTCGAGTTAGCTCTATGTTTACTGTTAGCTTTAGGCCTATGGTCAGGGCTAAGGGTAATTTAAGAGCTAGGGTTATAATTAGGGCTTGTTTTAGTGTTAGAGTTATGGCTGGGTCTAAACCTTATCCTAACCCCAAAACTAATCCTAACACTAGACGAACCCTAAAAGTAGCCATAACCATAACCCTAGCTCTTACATTACCCATACACCTAACACTAGTCCTAAACCTCACACAAAACCTAGCCCCAATCCTAGCCCTAAACCTAACCCTAAGCATAACTCTAAACCTATACCTAGCCCTAACCTTAACCCTAACCCTCGTCCTAGCCCTATCCCTAGCTCAAACCCTTAACCTTACCCAAAACATGACGCTAAACCAAACCCCAAACCTCACCCTAACACTAGCCTGAATCCTAACCAAAACCAAAGCCCAAACCCTAGCACTAACTCTTATCAATTTCCCTAATCATAACCCTAAACTAATGCTAACCCTAGCTCTAATTGTAACACTAACCCTACACTACCCCTGACTGTAACTCTAACCCTTGCCCTAGCCCTAGTACTAGCACAATCCCTAACCATTAAACATACTCTGACCCCAAAACTAACCAAAGACCTAACACTAACCCTAACCCTAGCCCTAATCCTAACCTTAACCCTAGCCCTAACCCTAGCTTGAGCCCTACCCATTACCTAACCCTAAACTTAACCCTAATAATAACACTAGAACTAAAGATGAACTTACCCTAAACCTAAAAATAAACCTAACACTGGAACTAACAGTGAATCTTACCATAATCCTAACCATAAGCTAGCTCAAACCCTAACCCTAACCTTAAATATAACCCTAATGCTAACCTAATCCTAACCCTAACTCTAACCTGACATCTAAACCTATTACCCTATCTAATGATAGCCCTAGCCCTAACACTAACCTTAGCTCTAACCATGACTATAACTCTAGACCAAACCCTAAATTAACCTGAGACCTAGCACTAACCCTAGCTCAAACCCTAAACCATACTGGAAACCTAATACTGACTCTAACCCTCCCACTAACCCTGACCCTAACCCTATCTCTAGCCCTAATCCTAACCTAACCCTAGCCCTAACCCTAGGTCTCACTCTATAAATTACCCTAAAAATAACAATAACACTAATGCTAACCCTAGGCCTAACCCTAAACATATCACAAAACAAAACCATATCCATTACCCTAAACCTAACCTGAAACCTAAACTAAACCCTATCCATTACCTTTACTCTAATTCTAACTTTAATGCTAATTTGAGCCCTAAACCTAAACCTTAACCTAACCCAAACACAAAGCCTGACCCTGACCCTAATAATACCCCTAGCTCTTTACCTGACCCTTTCCCTAAATGTAACACTTAAATTTGACCTAGCCATAAATCTAACCCTAAGACTATCCTTAACAATAAACCTAGACCTGACATTAGTCCTAACCCTATTCTTGCCCAAAACCTAACACAAAACCTAGCCCTAATCCTAGCATTAAACTTACCATTAATCTTAACCCAATCCTATCCCTAGCCCTAACCCTAAATCTAATCATAATACTAGCCCTAACCCTAACCATAGCATTAAAACAAAACCGAGCAACAGGCCTAACACTCAATCTTAACTTAAACCAAACACTAGCACTACACCTAGAACTAACCCTAGGCTTAATTCAAGACCGAACCCTAACCTTAAAAATAACCCTGACCCTGACTCATATCCTAACACTCACACTAGCGCTAAACAGCACCCTAAACTTAAACCAAACCCTAACAGTAACCCTAGACCTAATTTGAGTCCTAACCCTAACCCTAACCCTAAAACTAACCCTGACCTCACTCATATTCTAACACCAACTCCAGCTATAAATATCAATCTAACCTTAAACCTAACCCTAATACTTGACCTACCCCTAACCCTAACGCTAAAACTAACCCTAACTGTAACCCTCGTTCTTACATTAGTCATTGCCCTAACCCTAGCCTTAAACCTCACAAAAAAACTAGCCCTAATCTAAGCCCTAAATCTAACTTTAACCCTAAACATGACCCTAAACTTAGCCCTAAACCTATCTCTAAGAGTATCCCTTACCCTCAGCAAAACCCTAACCCTAATGGTAACCCTAGGCATATCCCTAATCCTTAGGTTAACCAAATGATAACCCTTTTAATAGTCCTAAACCTAGATCTCATTCTAGCTCTAACCCTATCCCAAAACCTGACCCTGACCCTAACCCTAAGCCAAACCTTAACACTAGCCCTACTGGTAACCTTATACCTAAACCAAACCCTACCATTAGCCCTAGACCTAAACGTAATTTTAAATCTAGCCTTAACTCTAGCTCTAGACCTAAAGAAAACCTAGCCATGGCCCTTACAATAACCCTTAACCTAACCCAAACACTAACCCCACCGCTAGACCAATGCCTAGTCCTAATTCAGGCTTTAACCTGAACTTTAACTGTAACCCGAACCCTGACCCTGCCTTTAACACTAAACATACCTCTAAACCTGACCCTTATCAAAACGTAAACCTAATTCTAAACACATCCATAACTCTAACACTAAAAGAAGCCCTAATCATAACTCTGGCTCTTACATTACTCATAGCCCTAACACTAGGCCTAAACCTAACAAAAACATAGAGCTAAACCAAGGCCTAAACCAAGCCCTAAGTGTAACCCTAACCCTAGCCCTAACATAAACCTAGTCCTCACCTTAGTCCTAACCCTAGCACAAAGCTTAAACCTTACCCTAAACATAAACCTAGATTTATCACAAACTCTAACCCTAAACCTAGCCCAAATCCTAAACTCAATCCTAGCCCTAAACCTAGCTCTAAACCTACCCATTACCCTAACCCTAAACTTATTAATAATTCTAGCCCAAACCCTAAGTCTAAACCTAACCCTAACCTGAAAACTGATCCCAGACATAATCGTAAATTTAACGCTCGGCATAGCCCTAACCCTAACTCAAACACTAAACCTAACCATAAACCTAAATATAACCATAGCCAAAATCTTAACCCTAAACCAAAATCTAACCCTACCCCTAACACTCTATCTAACCCTATCCATTACTCTAACCCTAAACCTAACCTTAATGATAACCCTATCCGTAATCCTAACCCTAACATTAACTCTACCATAATCCTATCCCTAGACCTAACACTAAAATTAACTCTTTCCCTAGCTATAATCCTACCTCAAAACCGAACCCTTACATTCACCATAACCCCAAACCTAACACTAGTTCTAAACCTAACCCTAACCATAACTCAAGACCTATTCCTAACCATAACCCTAGTTCTAACCTAAGCTCTAATCTGACCCACTATCATAACCATAACCCTTACCCTAATGCTAACCCTAATCCTAACCCCAACCCTATTGCTAATGCTAACCCTATCAATTACCCTAAACCTAATCTGAACCTGAAACAAAACCCTATCATTACCCTAACTCTAACCCTAATGCTAATTCGAGCCCTAAACCTAAATCCTAACTTAAACAGAACCTAAAACTTGACCCTAGCCTTAAAAATTCCCCTAGCTCTTAAACTGAACCTTACCCTAAGCCTAACCCTTACACTAGATGTAGACCTATACCTAATCCTAAAATTATCTTTAACCATAACCCTAGACCTGATATTAGCCCTAGCCCTAATCCTAACCCTAAACCTAAAAAAAACCCCACTAGCCCTCATCCTAGCCCTAAACCTAGCCTTTATCATAACCCTAACTCTACGCCTAGCCCACTCCCTACTCTAACAATAACCCTACTTTTAAACCTAGATATAAAGCCATCCCTTATCCTAAACATAACCTTAACCATAACCCTGTTGCTAGGCCTAAACTGAACACTAACTCTAGCCCTAATCCTGGCCTTAACTTAACCCTTATCCCAAACCTTGTCCAAACCCTAACCCTAATCCTAGCCTAAGACAAACTTTAACTCTCACCCTGGCCCTGTTCCTAGTTCTAACCCTATCCCTAACCCTTGCTCTAACCCTAGCCCTAACACTTGCCCTATCCTTAGTCCTAGCCTAATCCAAGATCTAAGATTAACTCTAAATATAACCATAACTATAAGCCTAAGCCTAACACTAACACTAGACCTAAACCTAATATTCATCATAAAACTAGAGCTAACCCTAACCCTGGGACTAAAACAAAACTGAGCAATAGACCTAACCCTAAACCTTAACTTAACACAAACCCTAAATTACACCTAGAACTAATCCTAGCCCTAACTCGAGTCCTAACCCTAACCTGAAAATTAACCCTGACCCTGACTTTTACCCTAACACTCACTAAAACACCACTCTAACCTTAAACTAAACCCTAAAAGTAAACCTAGTCCTAATTTGAGTCATAATCCTAAAACTAACCCTGTCCCTGACTCCTATGCTAACAATAAACCTAGCTCTAAATTCATCCTAATATAAAACCTAACCATAAACACTAATCTTAAACACTAACCCTAAATCTAACTCTAATTTTAATCCTTATTTTTACATTGTTCATTGCCCTAACCCTATCCCTAATGCTAATACAAAAAAATAGCCGTAATCTGAGCCATAAACCTAGCTTTAACACTAACCCTAATCTTAACCCTACCCCTAACACTAGCTTTAACTATATCCTTAAACCTAAGCAAAACCCTAACCCTAATGGTAACCCTAGACCTATCCCTAATCCTTAGGCTAATCAAAACCCTAATCCTATTAATAGTCCTAAACCTAGCCCTCATTCTAGCTCTAACCTACCCCAAACTCTAACCCTAACCCTGACCCTTATTCTGACTATAAAACTAACCCTAGGTGTTAACCTGACTCTAACCCAAGGCTAAACCTTAACACTAGCCCTACCAGTAAACTTATACTAAACCTGACTTTACCACTAGCCCTATACTGCCACAGTCTTGATGGGCACAAAATAACCAAGCTGTTACGAGGCACATGTAGGTTAAAAACAGGAACTCCTTTATTCCCTGAACTCCCCGCAGACGCCACCCACACAGCCCTTCCAGGATCCACCAAAGGGAAATCCCTTCTCCGGCACTTCCCCAACAAATATGAACTTTCCAGGAATCCCCATAAGAACTCCAAAATAGCATGAGAACTCCAAAGTAAGGGGCCAAGGCGAACCGCAAATGTCTAATATACAATAGAATACACAGCTTAACATAACCATCATCATCTCAATGGCTCACGGGGGTCACCTCTCAACCACTGCATACTGGCAAAAATGCCATGTGTCTTTCCGACTTGGCTCACCATCTCCCCCCTTCTGTTTAATTAAACACCAAGCATGTGGTTTAGGGATTGTGCCTTTCTTAGGTTGTTCAATTCCACATATGGTCCTTACTCGTCATTGGATGAGTTGACCTCAAGGTTTCAGCCTTCTGTCTTAGGTTGGTACCATTGCTATTGGATCATACCCGTCAATGACTATTGGTTCAGCATACAACCATACTTGTGGATAGGGCTTTGCACCAGTGGGGGGAGGGGTGAGGTTTTTTGCCTCACTTCTGTTGGCCTGAAAATTTGGCCGTTGCACCAGTGGGGGGTGAGGTTCTTTGCCTCACCTCTGTTGGTCCCCAACTTTGGCCTTGGTGCCAGTGTGGGGGGATGAGGTTTTTTGTCTCACATCTGTTGGTCCCCAAATTTTATCTGAATGACCTGACACAAGCAGAAGGAAGGAGGATACAGAAATGCCACGACACCAAGTCAATTGATGAGTCCTTTGGAAAAATTGTACCACCAGGGACACCATCAGCACTACCACAATTCACTGCACCAAAAGATAGTTCACAATGCATACAAGTGATACAAAGTCCAGGCAAGTTATGCAAGCAGTTCAAAGCAAAGGAATCTATTAATATGTTCATTTCCTCCCAAAGTAAATCGACTCCTTGTTGAGCATCACTTGTTGAGTTACATTATTCATTGATGCATCAGTTTATGCAGTTTTTTTTTTTTTTTTTTTTTTTTTTTTTTGTGATAGCTATCGCAGAAGCTGAGTTTGGTTTTGTCTTTGTATTCACCGGCATTGGGATGAAGATAGGAATTCTGGCAATGATGGATTAAAAAAAAAAAAAAAGTAACATTTCAGCAGGCACTAAAAAAAAAAACATAAGCAATTTTGTAAACAATTTAGTATCCTGAATAGAATTAGATATAATGAAAAGGAAGGGTGAAAGTAAACAAACAGATCTGTTAACCTCCTTTTTTTCACATATTTAAACAATCCTCAACAGCTGTTTACCCAATTTAAATTAAAACATTTAAATGATGTGAATAAAAAAAATTTGGATCCATTTTTTCATTCATCTTTTTCCTCATATATGATATATGGACATACTCACATACAGACATACAACACAAAACACAAGTGTGCACACATAACATACAACACATAAGAAAATATTAAAGGCCTTGTAACTTTACACAAGTGAAATCTCCATTGCAATGTTTAAAAACTCCACAGTCAAAAAATAGAAAAATATTAACCTAGGTCTGTATGAGCTCAAAAAATAAAATAGAACTTCATGAGGTGGGAAAAGGCAATAATAAAATATATATTGAAAAAGGCATCCTGGTTACCACCTGGGGGTGACTCTTCTTTGGATATCCCATCCTTTTTCCTGTAACTTGCATAATGGGTCTGAAGGTATTCCCACAAGAAAGCCCCAAGGTTTTTTACATTTCAAATAGGCTTTAATGGTGTTCATTATTCATTAGCCTCCAGGTGTGGGAGAATCACTGCTGCAGATGTAAGAATATCAGCTGTTATGGATTTGAGCCAAGTCATCTTCTTTTTGGTCTGTAGAAATCACTTTAGTTAGTCTCTCTGGAATCCAAATTGGCTGCTGTTCTCCCTGTGGAAACACACAAACAGAACCCGGACTCCAGACAATCACTGGGTCAGGACATTTCCATTGTCCTGTTAAAATATCCTCCCAAAGTACCTTAGGCTTATGTACATTTTTTGGATACATATGCCTCTCCGCAGCACTAAGCCCTGATGAATCCAAATTTTAAAAGTTTAGAGTAAAAAGGGTTATTTTAAGTTTATCTTTGGGAGATATGTACCCCTTTCCAATTCCCTCTTTTTGCTTTAATAAGTACATTTTAATAGTTTGATGAGCTCTTTCAACTATGCCTTGTTCCTGTGGATTATATGGGATTCCTATTATATGAGTAATGCCAAATGATGAGCAAAATTGTTTAAAAGAGGCAGAAGGCAGGCTGGGGATGTGGCTCAAGCGGTAGGGCACTCGCCTGGCATGCGTGCAGTCTGGGTTCGAACCTCGGTACCACATACAAAGATGTTGTGTCCGCTGAGAACTAAAAAAATAAATAAATATTAAAATTCTCTCTCTCTAAAAAAAAAAAAAGAGGCAGAAGTATATCCAGGACCATTATCTGTTTTTAAATGTTTTGGAACTCCCACAGTGGCAAAATTTTGTAAGCAATGAGCTATAATATCTAGTTTTTTCTCTGGCATGCAGGGAGCCCATCAAAAATCTGGAAGAAGCATCAACTGTAACATGCAAGTATTTTAATTTTCCAAATTCTTGCAAGTGTGTGACGTCCATCTGTCAAATATGGTTAGGTATCAGTCCTCTAGGATTGACTTCAAGATTAACTTGTGGTAAAAAGGTCACACAATTTTGACATTGTTTTATTATTTGTCTAGCTTGTTCCTTGGTTATTTTAAAATGCGTTTGTAAAGTATTAGAATTGACATGGAACTTTTTATGAAAATGTATAGCTTCTTTTATTGTAGAGAAAATATGTATGTCATGTGTAGTTTAATCTGCTAAATCATTGCCCAAACTAAGGGCTCCAGGCAACCCTGTATGTGCCCTGATATTTCCTATAAAGACTGTATCTTCTCTGTCCCAGATTAGACTTTGTATAGTGGAAAACAAAGTGAAAACAGTAGAGGAAGAGGAAATCCTACCAGCATCTTCAAGGGATACTATAGCATTAACTATATACTGACTATCAGAAAATAAATTAAATACAGAAACTTTAAAAATCACAAAACTTGTAATACTGCATTAAGCTCTACATTTTGAGCTGATTATTTGGCTACTAAAAATGTAAAAGTTTGATCAGGGGTAACTACTGCTGCTGTACCATTATTTCACCCATCAGTGAATATATTTGGAGCATTAATGATAGGTGTTTTTCTTATCATTTTTGGAAAAACTATAGGATGAGAAGACCAAAAAGACAACAAAGGGTTACATGGTAAGTGGTTATCAAATGTAACATTAGATTTACACATGATTATTGCCCAAGTATTTAATTCATTAGCTAACTCATCAATTTGATCCATAGTATATAGAGTAATAATTTTATTGGGAGAAATTCCATACATTTCCTTTGCTGATTTTATTCCTATGAGTATCAATTGTCTTACAGGCTCAGGATACCTATTAAGAATAGTGTTAGGAGAATAAGGTAAATGTATCCACAATAATGGTCCTTCTTGCCAAAATACTCCCGTAGGAATATTTTTTGTTGATAGTACAATAAATAATAAAGGCAAACTTGTATCAATTCTATTCAAATGCATATTTTTTATATATGATTCAATGATTTTTATTCTTTCTTGCTTCAGGCGTTAACGTGTGTGGTGAATTTGGATCCCATGGAACTTTTAGGATATCAAATAAAGGTCCCAACTCTCTTGTTGGTATGCCTAGATAAGGCCTTATCCAATTTATGTCTCCTAATAACTTTTGAAAGTCTTTAAATGATTTGAGTTGATCTACTCGTATTTGAATTTTTGGTGGACAGACCATGGTTGAGGATAATAGAACTCCTAAATAATTAATTGGAAAATTTAATTGTACTTTATCTATTCCTATCTCTAGATAATAATTTTTTTAACAAATTTGTAAGTGTGACATAACATTCTAGCAATGTGTTTTTATTTTTGTGTGCTAATAATACATCATCCATATAGTGAAATATTTGTATTTCAGGATTTTGATTTCTAAGTGGCTGGATTGCTTTGTTAACATTAATTTGAAACATAGTTGGGCTGTTAGCCATCCCTTGAGGGAGGACTTTCCATTCATATCTCTGACCGGGACCTTCATGATTCAGTGCAGGGATAGTAAATGCAAAACGTGGACTATCCACAGAATGAATTGGAATTGAAAAAAAAATCTTTAATATATATAGCTAAAACCTACCACGTTCTTGGCAAAGCAGACAATTGGGGAATCCTCGATTGAGCAGGTCACATAATAACCATCTCATTATTAATGGCTCTTAAATCTTGCAATAATCTCCATTTACTAGATTTCTTTTTGATGACAAAAATGGGAGTATTATGGGGAGATACGGAAGGTTGTATACGTCCCTCTGCTAATTGTTGTTTGACCATGTCATGGGCTTCTTGTATCTTTTCTTTTGTCAGGGGCCACTGAGGAACCCATACTGGTCTTTCTGTTTTCCAAGTAATTTTGATTGTCTCAGTGACCCCTTCTGAAAACCCAATCCATGTCTATTTATTCCTTGATCTATTTGAATTGGTGCTGCTATACCTTGTTCTTGTTCTCCTAATCTTTTTTCTTTCCTAAAACTTTGTCTAGCCCCAATAATGGGTGCATTTGCATTGATGTTATTTGTTAATGTCAAACCTAATTGATCTAAGACATCTCATTCCCATAAATTTATAGGACGATGATCCAATTCATATAGCTGTATAGTTCCTTCACATCCTTCAGGACCTTTCCAATCTAATACCATTGCACTTCTATGGGGATTAGTCGCCACTCCTAGGCCTCGAAGCGTTTGAGTGGCCTGTTGTAAAGGACAATGTTTCGGCCATTCTTGAGAAGATATGATGCTAAGGTCTGCACCTGTGTCCAGTAGCCCATTAAATTCATGTACTTGAATATTTAGTTTTAGCATTGGGCGAAAATCTAAATTTAAAGACAGCATAGCCCAATCTAGACCTGTGGAGCCTAATCCCTTGTAACCTCTTTCTACAGTACAACTGGAAAATGTATCATGCAGGCTGGGTATTATTAATAAATGTGCTATTCTATCTCCTGGTGAAATTACTGATATACCCCTTGGAGAACTGGCTATAATTTTTATTTCACGTTCATAATCGAGATCAATTACCCCAGGACTTATCATAATTCCTTTTAGAGTAGAACTGCTGCCCAATTATAAGCTTACTGTTCCTTGGGGAAGAGGTCCTTTTACTCCTGTGGGAATGATTTGATCTCCCATCTCTGGAGTTAGTACTGCTCTGGTGGAGGCACAGATGTCTAACCCTGTGCTCCCTCTGGTTTGTCTGATGAGGAATCTAATGGATAATTTGTCCTGGGCACTATCCTGATGGTGTTGCTGGGTTTCTCCATTGCCCCATATATTTGTGGTTGTGGGCCCCGGAGCATTGGGCCCCCAGTCCATTTTTTGGCAATGGAGCCCATGCTTTTCTCCATGATATCGTGGGTAAACACCTGGTCCTTGTCTGTTTTTTTGATAATGGAGTACTGTATATGGTGGTTTGAGAATGGCATTCATTAACCCAATGTCTCCCTCTATGGCATTGGGGGCAAATAACTGGTATTCTACTTCATTGATACCTAGTTTTGTTAAACCCTCCTCCTATGGGACAACTCCTTTTAAAATGACCTGTTTGTTCACAACTGTAGCATGTTTTTGGCCTGGCTTCTAAAGCCAATTGTACTACAGCTGCCAAGACTTGCCCTTGTTCATTAATATCTCTACATAATTTATTATATGTGTTTAAATCTCCATGTTTCCATGGTCTAATGGCCTCCTTGCACCAATGATTTGCTTTTTCAAAGGCTAGCTGTTTAATTAATGGCATTGCTTGCTGTGTATCCCCAAAAACTCTGGTAGCTGTTTGAATAAGCCTATCTACAAATTCAGTGTAAGGTTTATTAGCTCCTTGTATTACCTTAGATAATTGACCTTGTAAATATCCATGTCCTTGTAAAGTCTTCCAAGCCCTAACTGCACCTGCAGCAATTTGTGAGTATATAGCAGGATCATATGCAATTCGTTGCATCTGACACTCATAAGGTCCTTTTCCTAAAAACATATCTAGATTTTTCTGAGGATAACCAGCTGCTGCATTTCGCCTAGCTGTCTCCATGCAAAATTCTTCATTTGCAACCTTCCTCAACAGGTATTGTCCTCCATTTAGCACAGCTTTACACATACTAGTCCAATCTGCTGGTGTCATATTTAAGTTGGTAATAAATTCGACCAAGCTTATCGTGAAGGGTACTTGAGGACCATAGGTTGTTACAGCCTCTTTTAACTGCTTCATTGTTTTGAAATCTAAATCATGGTTATTTCGCTGCCCTCCTGCCACCTGAAATACAGGGCATGCTAATCTTTGAGGTCCTGTCTCAGGATCCCATCTATCAACTATGGGGGTTGAAGGTCACTCAGCATATGTTGTCTCCATAGGTGGAGCTGTTGGTTGGAAACTTACACCCTCTGGTGATAGAAAGATGTTAGGAGCAACCTCCCATTGTAACTTCTCTCCAGATAGCCCCTCCTTCTCTAAACTTTTTTTTCCCTGTCTGACTAACTCGAGAGACTTCCTCTTTACTTCATTTAAAATGTCTTCTCCTAGACTAAGCAAACAAGATTGTGCCAACATCCATAATGGTAATGTGCCAACTGGCAGAGTTCCTGGGCCTTTCTTTTATATCTTTTTTAAATCTTCACCATGATGGTTCCATTGTAATATATTTAACAACCCCTCTTTCATGAACCATGGGCTACACCTTTGTATCATCTTATTATATGCCCTAACTGTTCTTGATTTTACTGAGATGCCTCCTTCCTCTAGCAGTTTACTTAACACCCTTTTGGTTTGGTTCTTATTAATTTTTAATTCCATATTTCCGTAACGAAGATACCACTCACTGAGATAATGCAATACAAAACCGAGACAAAATGAAACAAAAATGGAACAAAAATCATTATATCAGCCTTTCTATCCTCCTGAAATGTCCATCTGTCCTTTCTCCCTATCTGTTCCTTAGACACAAATATTTTTTCCTCAGATGTGAGCAGTTTTTCTTCCATCCCACCCATATCCAGGGACTGGCAACTTAAAACAAAAGCGAAACAAAATGATAGAAGAATTTTTAATTGGTTACCCATCCTCTCACACTGCCCTCAGGAATGAGCAGTTTACCTTATCACTTACCCTCAGGCGTACTCCCCACGGGCCACCAAATGCTACAGTCTGGCTGGGCATAAAATAACCACGCCGCCACAAGGCACACATAGATTCAAACAGGAACTCCTTTATTGCCCAACCTCCCCTCAGACACCACCCATGCGACCCTTCCAGGAACCAACAAATGGAAATTTCTTCTCTGGAACTTCCCCAACCAACATGACTCTCCAGGAATCCCCACGCGAGAACTCCAAAGTAGCAGGCCAAGGTGGACTGCAGGGGTATAATATACAATTGAATACACAGCTTAACATAAACATCATCACTTCAATGGCTCACTGGCATCACCTCTCAACTACTCCTTTCTGGCAAAAATGCCATGCATCATTCCAGGTCTGCTGTGGCTCTCAACACTAGATCTAAACATAATCATAAATCTAGCTTTAACTCTAGCCCTAGACCTAAACAAAAACCGAGCCCTAGCCCTAACCATAACCCTTAACCTAATGCAAAGTCTACCCCTAAACATAAACCTAGTCCTAATTCTGGCTTTAACCTTAACCCTAACACTAACCTGAACATGGACCCTGCATTTAACTCTAAGCTAATTCTAAACCTGACACTAACCAAAAACCTAAAGCTAACACTAGACCTAGCCATAACCTAAACCTACCACTAGCCCTAATAATAACCGTAGCTCTTACATTACCCATAGCCCTAACCCTACACCTTAACCTAACACAAAACCTAGAGCAAATCCTAGGCCTAAACCTAGCCTTAAGCGTAACACTAAAACTAACCATAGCCCTAATTTTAACCATAAATCTAGCCTTAGTTCTAAACCTTACTCAATGCCTAACCCTTACCCTAAATATAAACTTAGATTTATCCCTAACTCTAACGCTAAACCTATCCCTAAACAAAAACGTAACCCTATCCATAAACCTAGCTCTGAACATACCTATTACCCTAACCCTTACCCAACCCTAACTGGAAAATTAACCCTATCCCTAACCCTAGCTCTAAACCTACAAAATACACTAAACCTAACCCTAAACTTATTGGTAACCCTAGCCTTAACCCTAACCATAATGCTAATCCTAACCAGAAAACAACCTAGACCTAACTCTAAACTTAAAACTCGCTATAACATTAACCCTAGCTCAAAACCTAACCCTTACCATGAACCTAAACATAACAATAGCTCTAACCTTAACCCTAAACTTAATTCTAACCCTAACCCTAAACCTAAACCTAAATCTAACTGTATCCATTACAATAACCTAAAAATAACCCTAATGATAATCCTAGCCCTAACTTTAACTCTTACCCTAAAACTACCAAAATTCTATTCCTAGACCTAATATTTAACCTAACCCTTGCTGTAGCCCAACCCATAGCTTATAACCTAACCCTTATGCTAAACAAAACCCTAAATATAACCCTAGTTCTAACCCTCGCCCTAACCCAAACTCAAGACCTAATCCTAACCATAACCCTAGCCCTAAACTAAACTAAACTCTAACTGTATCCATTACCTAAACATAAACTTACCCTAATGCTAAGCCTAGGCCTAATACTAACCCTATCACTAACCCAACCCTATCAATTATCCTAAACCTAACCTGAAACCTAAACCTAAGACTATTATTAAAATAACACTAACCCCAAGGCCAATTTCAGCACTATCCCTAAACTGAAACCTAAAACAAACAGTAACTCTGAACATGACCCTAATAATTCCTCTACCTCTAAACCTGACCCATACCCTAAATCTAACTCTTAAACTGGACCCAGCCAAAAACCTAAGCTTGAAAATATCCCTAATGGTAACATTAGACTGGACATTAGCCCTACCCAAAATCCTAGCCCTAACCCTAAAACAAACCCTAGCCCTTATCTTAGCCCTAAACATAGCCTTAATTATAACCCTGACCCTAAACCTGGGCCTAACCCCAACACTAACCCTAGCCCTTATCTTAGCCCTAATTTAGCTGTATCCCTAACCCTAATCCTAACCTATCCCTAAGACTAAATCTAACTCTCACACTTGCCCGGAAACTAGTTCTAACCCTATCCCTTACTGGAACCCTAATCCTAGCTCTAACCTTATGCCTAACCCTAGACCTTTTCTTAGCCCTAGCTTTAACCCTAAATATAAACTTAAATCTATATCTCACCCTAATCATAAGCCTAAACATAAACCTAACACTAGCCCTAACCCTAACCCAAATGCTAATCCTAAAACCAGTCCTAACTGTAGCCCTAGCCCTAATACAAAACCAAGACCTAAACCTGACCCTTAACTTAAACCGAAACTTAACCCTACACCTAGGCCTAACCTTAGCCCTAATTTGAGTTTTAGGCAAAAACAAAACAAAAACAAAAACAAACAAACAAACAAAAAAACAACAAAAAAAACCTAACACTGAACCTGACCTAACCCTAAACCTAGCTCTAAACGTCACTCTAACCCTAACCCTAAATCTAACACTAGACATAGCCCTAACCCTAACCATAAAACTTGCCTTAATAATAACCCTAGTACTTATAGTAGACATAACCCTAACCGTAGCCTTAACTTAACCCAAAACCTAGCTCAAATCTATGCCCTAACCATAGCTTTAACCCTAAACCTAATCTTAACCCTAACACTAGCACTAATTGTAACCATAACCCTAGCCATAACCTTAGCTCTAACCATATCCATTACCCTAACCATAACCCTAACCCTAATGCTAAACTTAGGCTTAAACCTAACCCTATCCCTACTCATAACCCTACTTATTACCCTAAAACTAAACTGAAACCTAAACCTAACACTATCATTACCCTAATTTTAACGTTAATGCTAATTCAAGCTCTAAAGTAAAACCTTAACCTATCCCAAACACTAATAATGACCCTTACCCTAATTATATCCTCAGCTCTAAACCTGACCCTAGCATTAAACCTACCATTATACTAGATGTAGCCATAAACATAACCCTAAAATGATCTTTAACCATAATGCCGGATGTGAAATTAGCCCTAGCCCTAACACAAACCATAACCCAAGTTTTAACCCTAATTCTAACCCTTACCCTAGCCCTAAACCTAGCTATAGCCCCATCCCTTATCGTAAACCTAACCCTAACACCAGGCCTAACAATAACACTAAACCTAGCACTAATCCTAGCCCTAATTTAGTCCTATCCAAACCTCAAACTTAGCACTAAGACCAACTCTTGCCTTTGCCCTATCGCTAGTTCTATCCTTAGTCCTAGCTCTAATCCTAACTCTAAATATAAATTTAACTCTAAATTTAATTGTAACCATAAGCCTAAAACAAATCCTAACATAGTCCAAACAATAATGCTAATGCTAAATTTGAAAACCCCTAGCTCTAGTCATAAAACAAAAGCAAGCCATAGCCCTAACACTAACCCTTATTCTAAACCAAACTCTAACCCACAAATTAGCCCTAAACCTAACTCTAAAACTAGCTCTGAACCTGACGCTGACCCTAACACTAAACCTAGCTCTAAACATTACCCTAACCTTTAATTAAGCCTAGCAATAGACCTAGCTTTATCCCTAACCATAAAACTAGCCATAATCAGAACCCTAGTTCATATATTAGTCATTGTCCTAACCCTACTCCTAACCCTAACACAAATCCTAACCGTAATCTAAGCCTTAACCCTAGATTTAACCCAAAATTTTAACCCTCACACTAGCTCTAACCCTAATCCTAGCCCTAACCCTTTCCATTACCCAAAGCCAAACCCTAACCCAAATTTTAACCCTGGCACTAACCCTAATTCTTAGCCTAACTTATACTCTAACCATATTACTAGTCTTAACAGTAGCCCTCATTCTATCTCTAACCCTAACCCTGACCATTATTCTGAACTTAACACTAACTCTGAGTCTAAAACTGACCCTATGCTTAAACCAAACCCTAACAATAGCCCTACTAGTAACCCTAAATCTATACTTAACAAAAATACTAGCCCTAAACCTAAAGCTGATCCTAAAAATAGCTATAATTCTAGCCCTAGACCTAAACAAAAAACTAGCCATAGTCCTCACAATAACCTTTAACCTAAAGCAAACACTAACCCTATGCCTAGACCTAAATATAGTCATAATTCAGGCTATAACCCTTACCCTAACCCTATCCTGAACACTGACCTAACACTAAACCTAGCTCGAAACCTGACCATAATACAAAACCTAGAACTAACACTAGACCTAGCCATAACCCTAACCCTAAAACTAGCCCTAAACATAACCCTATCTCTTACATTACCCATAGTCCTAACCCTAGCCCTACACCTAATATAAAACCTAGCCCTAATCCTAGGCCTAAACTTAGCATAACCTAACCTATGCATAACTCTAACCCTAATCATAACCCTAACACTAACCCTAACCCTAACCCATGCCTTAGAATTAACCCTAGATCAAGGAAAACCCATTCACTAATCATAACACTAGCCACATCCTAAACCCTCACCCTAATACTAGCTTTAATCCTAACTTTAATCCTAGCCCAAACTTTAGCTCTAACACTATCCATTACCATTATCCTAACCCCAATTATAACCCTATCCCTAACACTAAACATAACATTATACATTAATGTTAACCCTAGACCTAAACCGAAACCTAACCCTTGAAATAGCCCTCACCTTAGCTGAAATATTAAGCCTTACACTAAACCTAACCCTAGCCCTAACACTAGCCCTAACCCAAAACCTAACCCTAACCATACATCTAATATTATCCATTACCCTAAACTTAACCCTAACCATAATTAAAACCCTAGCCATAAACCTAAACCTAAACCAAATTATAACCTTAAAAATAACCCTAGACCTCAAATTTAACCTAACCCTCGCCCTAGCTCTAACCCTAGCTCAAACATTAACCTTTACTCTAACCTAACCATAATGCTAGCCCTAACCCTACCACTTACAATAACACTAATACGTACACTAAACCAAACCCTAGCCCTTCCCCTAAACCCAACCCAATTCTAGACTTAATCCAAACCATAACCTAACCCTAACCCGAGGTCTAAACCTATCCATTACACTAAACATAACACTAACCCTAATGATAACCCTAACCCTATTAATAAACCTACCCATTCTTTACCCTAAAACTTAACTGAAACCTAACCTAACCATATCCATTACCCTAACCCTAAAACTAAACCTACCACTAACTCAAGACTTAACCATTAACTTTTACCTAAACCAAATGCAAACCCTGACTCTAACCGTAATAAAACCCCTAGCTCTAAACCTGCCCCTTACACTACAGGAACTAGGCATAACCTAATTTTAAAACTATCCCTAACCATAACCCTAGACCTGACATTAGTCCTAGCCCTAGTCCTAGCCCTAAACCTAACAGAAAGCCTAGCCATCATTCTAGCCCTAAACCTACCTTAATCCTACCCTGAACACTAACCCTAACTTTAATCCTAATTCTAACCCTCATCCTAGCCCTAAGGCTAGCTATAACATCAACCATTCCCCTTCACTTAACCTTGACCCCAATGCTAACCATAAACTCAGCCCTACTCCTAGGCCTAACCCTAACACTAACCCAAACCTAATCCTAGCCCTAATTTAGCTGTAACCCTAACCCTAACCTAAGCCTAGTACTAAGTCTAAAACTAACTCTCTTTCTAGCTGTATCCCTAGTTCTAACACTCTCCCTTCCGGAACCCTAACCTAGCCCGAACCCTAGTCCTAGATCTAACCCTAAATCTAACTCGAACCCTAACCCTAATCCTAAACCTCATCCTAACACTAGCCTTAACTCAAACACTACCCAAATGTTATCCCTAACACTAGCCCTAGCCCTAAAACAAAACCAAGCCATAGCCCTAACCCTGAACCTTACTTAAACCAAACCCTAACCCTACACCTAGCACTAACTTTAGCCCTAAATAGAGTTCTAATCCTAACCCTAAAACTAACCCTTACCCTGACTCTGACTCTAACACTAAACCTAGCACTATACATCGCCCTCACCCTAAATCTGCTTCTCATGCTTCAGCATAGGGCTACATTCTCAAGGAACAAATCAGAGAGTGCCCACAGAGTACTAATTGAGTGTGTGAAGTTTCAAGCAGCTAACCCTGTTTTTTATTCAGCTCCATTTTCAATTACACATATAAGTCAAAATGAAGTGAAACCTTAAAACCCAAACTCTTCCTGACAGTGAACAATGAACTGAGGAGGCCCAAATATGGGGATTATAGTAAGTAGAGGTAAAAGATGAATCCTCCCTGGTATCAAAGAAATTTGAACAAAACTAACTCTAACCCCAACACTAATTCTAACCCTAGCCCTAACCTGTTTAGAGAACCTTTGATCATAGAAGACTCAAACTTGGGGTGACTTGTAGGGCAAGGTAACAGATGAATCCTGCCCAGTATAAAAAATATCTGACCAAATAATTAAGGGAGGTGTTTCAGTACATGCCTATTTTCCCTGTTTTTTCCTCAAGTGCTCTTGTATAATGTTCTTTTCATTGTCATAGTTTTGGAAAACATTCACTAGGGAGAAACCAGAAAGTGCCCAAAGAGAACTGATTGAGTGTGTGAAATTTCAAGCAGCTAGCACTGACCCTGTTTGATTACCAGCTCCATTACTATTTACCCATATAGGACAACTTGAAGTGAAACTTTAAAATACAAAATGTTCCTGACAGTGAACAATTGAAATTAGAAGGCCCAAAACTGGGGAACATAATAAGACTAGGTAAAAGAGAAATCCTGCCCAGTATCAAAGAAATTTGAACAAAAATAACTCTAATTCTAACACTAGTTCTAACTTTATTCCTGACTCTAACACTAACCCTAAACCTATCCTGTTCAGAGATTTGATCATACAAGTCCCAAACTTGGGGAACCCAGGGAAGCAAGCTAGAAAATGAATCATGTGCAGTATCAAACAAATCTGACCAAATAATTGAAGGGAGGTAATTCAGGACATGCATATTTCCATGATTTCTCATAAAGTGCTCTTGGATAAAGTTGGTTTTGCATGCTTGTGTTTAGAGCTACTTTCACAAGGAAGAAACCACAGAGTTCCCACAGAGAACAAATTGAATGAGTGAAGTTTCAAGCAGCTAGCACAAACACTGTTTGATTTCTAGCTCCATTTCCATTTATCTGTATAGGTTCAAATGAAGTGAAACCATAAAACCCAAACTGTTGCTGACAGTGAGCCTTGAACCAAGAAGGCCCAAAACTGATGAACATAGTAAGGCTAGGTAAAAGATGACTCCTGCCCAATATCAAAGAAATTTGAACAAAACTAACTCTAACTCTAACACTCGCTCTAACACTAGCCCTAACCTTAACCTGTTTACAGAACCTTCAATCATATAACTTCCAAACTTGTGGAGACTAGTGGGGCAAGCTAACAGAAGAATCCCGTGCAGTAACAAAGAAATCTGACCAAATGACTGGGGGACATAGTTCAGTACATGCATATTTTCCTATTGTCTCCTAAAATGTTCTCAGATAATGTTTTTTTTTTTTTCATGCTTCAGCTTTGTGTTACTTTCACAAGAAAGAAATCACAGAGTACCAACAGGGAATTGATTGAGTATATGACGTTTCAAGCAGCTAGAACCAACACTGTTTGATTTCGAGCTCCATTTCCATTTCCCCATAGAGATCAAAATGAAGTGAACCCTTAAAATATACAGTGTTCCTGACAGTGAACACTTGAACTGAGAAGGTCAAAAACTGAGGAACTTAACAAGGGTAAGGGAAAGATGAATACTGCCCAGTATCAAATAAATTTGAACAAATCTAACTGTAACTCTAATGATAGATTTGACTCTATCCCCAACCCTAACCCTAAGCTGTTTAGAGAATCTATGATTATAGAAGTGCCAAAATTGGGGATCCAACTGGGGCAAGCTAGTAGAGGAATCCTGCAAAGTATAAAATAAATATGACCAAATAATTGGGGAGAGGTAGTTCAATATATTTATATTTCCCTCTTTTCTCCTAAAGTACTGTCGAATAAACTTGCTTTGCAAGCTTCAGCTTAGAGCTACATTCACAAAGAACAAACCAGAGAGTGCCCACAAATAACTGAATGAATGTGTGAAGTTAGAAGCAGCTAGCACCAACCCTGTTTGATTTCTAGCTCCAATTCCATTTAGATAAAAATGAAGTGAAACCTTAAAATAGAAACTGTTCCTGAAAGCGAACCATTGAATCTTGAAGGCCCAAACATGGCAGCCTAAGGCTAGGTCAAGGATGAACTCTGTACAGTATCAAAGTAATCTGACCAAAAAACTTCAAAGCTCTTTCAGTACATGTGTATTCTGATTGCTCCTAAATCACTCAGAGATAAAGCTGTTTCTTTCTACTTCACCTTAGGACTACTTCCACAGGAAACAAACCAGAGAATCCTCACTGAGAACTAATTGAGTGTGTGATGATTCAAGCAGCTAGCCCAAACCCTGTTTGATTTCCAGCTTCATTTCCATTCACCCCTATAGGGCAAAAAGAAGAGAAACATGAAAATTGAAACTGTTCCTGAAAGCAAACCCTTTATGTAGGAGGCCCAAACATTTGGAGTTTAGTCAAAATAGGAAAAAGAGGAATTCTGCACAGTATCATAGAAATTTGAAAACAAAACCAACTCTAACCCTAACACTAGGTCTAAACCTAGTCCTAACACTAACTTTAACACTAACATTAACCTGTTTAGAGCCCCTTTGTTCCTAGAAGTCTCACATTTGTGAAGCCAAGTGGGGCAGGCTAACAGATGAATCTTTCACAGTATCAAAGAAAACTGAACAAATATTTGGGGGAGGTAGTTTAGCACATGCATATTTCCATTTTCTCCTAAAGTGCTCTCACATAAAGTTGCTTTGCATGCTTCCACTTAGGGCTAGTTTCACAAAGAATAAACTAGAGAATGCCCATAGAGAACTGATTGAGTGTGTGAGGTTTGAAGGAGCAAGCACCAAACCTGTTTGATTTCTAGTTCAATTTCCATTTACCTACATAGGTCAAAATAAAGTGAAAACTTAAAATACAAACGGTTCCAGACAGCTAACCCTTGACCCAAGAGGCCCAAAACTAGGGAATATAGTAAGGCTATGTAAAAGCTGAATCCTGCCCAGTATCAAAGAAATTTGAACAAAACTAAATCTAATAAAACACTAGTTGTAAACCTATCCCTAATCTAATACTAAACCTAACCTAACCTGTTTAGAGAACCATTGATCATAGTAGTCCCCAATTAAAGGAGCCTAGTAGGGAAAGCTAGCAGATAATTCCTGCATAGTATCAAAGAAATCTGACCAAGTAATTGGGGAAGGTATTTTAGTACATTCATATTTCCCTGTTTTCTCCTAATGTCCTCTTGTTTAAATTATTTTTTCATACTGCAGTTTATGGTACTTTCACAAGGAAACAACCAGAGAGTGCCCACAGAGAGCTGATTGAGTGTGTGAAGTTTAATGCAGCTAGTACTAACCCTGTTCAATTTACAGCTCCATTTTCAATCACATCTATAGACCATAATAAAGTGAAACGTAAAAATTCAAACTGTTCCTGACAGTGAACCAGCAAACCTTGAAGGCCCAAACTTGGGGATCCTACAAAGGCTAGGAAAGGGATGAATCCTGTTCAGTATCAAAGCAATCAAGCAAAAAAGTTGAAGCTTGCTCCTAAAGTACTCACAGATAAAGCTGTTTCTTTCTACTTCAGCTTTGGGCTACTTCCACAAGTAACAAACGAGAGAATGTGCACTGAGAACTGATTGAGTGTGTGAAGTTTCAAGCGCTAGCACAAACCCTGTTTGAGTTCCAGCTCCATTTCCATTCACCCATATAGGGCAAAATGAAATGAAACATGAAAATTAAAACTGCTCCTGAGAGCAACTCCTTTTATCTAAGAGGCACAAACATGGGGAGTATGCTAAGAATAGGAAAAAGATGAATCCTGCCCAGTATCAAAAAAGTTGAAAAAAACTAACTCTAACCCTAACACTAGCTCTAACCATTTCCCTAACTCTAACCATAACTATAACCCCAACCTGTTAAGAGAACCTTTGATCATAAAAGTTTTAAAGTTGGGGAGATTAGTGGGGCAAGCTTACAGATGAATTCTGCACAGTACCAAATAAATCTGACCAAATAATTGGCGGTGGTGTTTCACTACATGCATATTGCCCTGTTTTCTCCTAAAGTGATCTTGGATAAATTTGTTTGGCATGCTTCATCTTACAGCTACTTTCACAAGAAAGAAATCACAGAATGCACAAAGATAACTGATTGAGAATGTGAAGTTTCTGCCAGCTAGCACCAACCTCTGATCTCTAGCTTCATTTGCATTTACCCATATATGTCAAAATGAAGTGACATTAAAAACAAACTATTCCCGAGAGCGAACCATTGAACAAAGAAGGCCCAAACCTGGGGCACATAAAAGGGCTAGGTAAAAGATGAATCTTTCCCAGTAACAAACAAATTTGAACAAAACAAACTCTAACACTAACACTATCTCTAAAGCTATCCCTATCCCTAATCCTAAACCTAACACTAACCTATTTAGAACATCATTGATACTAGATGTCCCAAACGTGGGGAGCTTACTGGGGCAAGCTAATAGAAGAATCCTGTGGAGGATCTAAGAAATCTGACCAAATAATTGGGGGATATAGTTCAGTACATGCCTATTTTCTTGTTTTCCCCTAAAGTACTCTCAGATAAAGTTGCTTTGCATGCTTCAGCTTAGGGTTACATTCACAAGGAACAAACCAGAGAGTGCACACATAGAACTGATTGAGTGTGAGATGTTTCAATCAGCTAGAACAAACCCTCTTTGATTTCGAGCTCCATTTCCCTTTACCATATAGGTCAAAAGGAAGTGAAACCTAAAAACACAAACTGTTACTGTCAGCGAACCATTGAACTGAGAAGGCCCTAACCTGGGGAACATAGTAAGGCTAGGTAAAAGATTAATCCTGCTCAGTATCAAGAAAATTTGAATGAAACTAACTCTAAACCTAACAATAGGTCTAAACCTTGCATGGAACCTAAGTATAAACTTACCCTAACCTGTTTATATAACCTTTGATCATAGAAGTCCCAAAGTTGTGAAGCCTTTGGGGCGAGCTAAGAGATGAAAAATGCACAGCATCAAATAAATCTGACCAAATAATTGCGGGAGGTTGTTCATTGCATGCTTAATTCCCTGTTGTCTCCTAAAGTGGTCTCGGATAAAGTTGTTTTTGCATGCTTCTCCTTTGGCCTATATTCAATAGAAAGAAAGCAGAGAGTGCTCACATAGAACTAATTGAGTGTGTGACGTATCAAGCAGCTAGTACTAACCCTATTTGATTTCCAGCTTCATTGTCATTTACACCTATAGGCCATAATGAAGTGACACCTAAATATTCAAACTGTTCCTGACAGTGAACCGTTGAACTTAAAGGCCCCAAATTGGGGATCCTACTAAGGCTAGGTAAAGGATGAATACTGTACAGTATTAAAGTAATTTGACCAAAAAATATTGAAGATTGCTCCTAAAGCACTCACTGATGAAGCTATTTCTTTCTATTTCAGCATAGGGCTATTTCCACAAAAAACAAACCAGAAAATGCACACTGAGAACTGATTGAGAGTGTGAAGTTTCAAGAAAACTTTCAAACCAACTCTGTTTGATTTCAAGCTCTATTTCCATTTACCCATATAGGTCAAAATGAAATGAAAACTTAAAATACAAACTGTTCCTCACAGCAAACCACTGAACCCAGAAGGCCCAAACATGGTGAGCATAGTAAGGAAAGGGAAAAGATGAATCCATCCCAGTATCAAAGAAATTTGAACAAAAATAACTCTAACACTAGCTATAAACATAACCCTACCCCTAACCCTAACACTTACCTGTATAGAAAACCATTGATCCTAGATGTCCCAAACTTGGGGAGCCTAGTGGGGAAAGTTAAAGATGCATACTGCACAGTATCAAAGAAATCTGATCAAATCATTGGGAGACTTATTTCAAAAATACATACATAGTTCTCTGTTTTCTCCTTAAGGGCTCTCAGATACAGTTGCTTTTGCACGCTTCAGCTTTGGCCTACATTCAAAAGAAAGAAACCAGAAAGTGCCCACTGAAAACTGATTTGGGAAGTTTCAAGCACCTCCTACCAACCCTGTTTGATTTCCAGCTCAATTTCCATTCACATCCATAAGCGATAATGAAGGAAAATCTTTAAATACAAACTGTTACTGAAAGCGAACCATTGAACGGAGATGGCCCAAACCTGTGGAGCATAGTAGGCTAAGTAAAAGATTAATCTTGCCCAATATCATAGAAATTTGAAGAAAACTAGGGCCACACTGGAGTTCTCTGTGTAGATGGAAGGCTGAGCTGTGTGGTTGCTCTTAGCTCAGTCAGAAGTGGGAAGTCAGAAGTCTCAGCCGCGCATGAGCTCTCTGCACAGACAGAGTTAGTTTTAGGATTAGGGTTAAGGCTCAAAATAAGGACTGGAAATAAGGTTAGGGTTACTGTAAGGGTTTGGTTTAAGGTTAGGGTTGTGTTTAAAACTAGGGTGAGTGTTAGGATATGAGTCAGAGTCAGGGATAGTATTAAGGTTAAGGTTAGGACTCGAATTAGGGCTAGGGTTAGTTCTAAGTGTAGTATTAGGATTTGGTTTTAGTTAAGGTTTAGTGTAAGGGCTATTACTCGGTTTTATTTTACTGCTAGGGTTAGGGTTAGGGCTAGTTTCATGATTAGTGTTAGGGTTAGTGCTAGTGTTAATGTTAGGATTAGGCTTAGGGTTAGTGTTAGAGTTAGAGTTAGATCTAGGGTTAGGACTAGGAATAAGGATTAGGCAAGGGTTATGGATAGGTTTATGGCTATGTTTAGGGCTAGGGTTAGGGTTAAGTTAAGGGATAGGGTTTGAACTAGGGATAGGGCTAGTGTGAGAATTTGAGTTAGTATTAGGGCTATGCTTAGTATTAGAGTTATGGATAGGATTAAATTAGGGCTAGGATTATGGCTAGAGTTAGTATACAGTTTATGTCCAGTGTAAGGGTTAGTGTTAGGAATAAGTTTAGGATAAGGGATGGTATTATAGGTAGGTTTAGTGGGAGGGTGAGGGTTAGAATTAAGTTAGGGCTATGGTTAAGGTTATTGTTGGGATTAGGGCTAGGTTTAGGGCTAGGATGAGGGCCAGGTTTGTTTTAAGTTTAGGGCTAGGATTAGGGCTAGGGGTAATATCACGTCTTGGGTTATGGCTAAAGATACTTTTAGCATTAGGTTTATGGCTACATGTAGCATAAGGGTTAGTTTTAGGGTTCGGGTCAGGTTTAGAGCTAGGAGTATTTTTACAGTCAGGGTCTGGGTTAGGGTTTGGGATAGGTTCAGTTTTAAAGTTAGGGCTCAAATTAGCATTAGGGTTAGTGTTAGGTTAATGATAGGGTGAGGTTTAGGGTGTAGGTTTGGATTAGGGTAATGGATAGGATTAGGATTAGGGGCAGGGTTAGGTTTAGTATTAGGTTTAGCATTAGGGTAGGGTTATGTTTATGGCAACGGATAGGGTTAGAGCTAGGGTTAGGGCTAGAGTTATGTTTATGATTAGGGCTAGGGTTAGGGTAAGGATTAGGGTTAAAACTGGGGTTATGGCTCAGATTAGGGCTAGGTTTTCTGTTAAGTTAGTGCTAGGGTTAGGGTTATGACTAATGTAAGTATCAGAGTTATGTTTAGGGCTAAATTTAAGGTTAGCATTAGGGCTATGACTAGCGTTAGGTTTAGGTTTAGGGTTAGGGTTATGTTTAGTGCTAGGGTTAGTGTTATGGTCAGAGTCAGTGTCAGGGTTAGTTTTAGGGTTTGGATTAAAACTCAATTTAGGGATAGGGTTAATGTTTGTGTTTGGTTTAGGTTAATGGTTAGTGTTAGGGCTATGGTTCAGTTTCGCTTTAGGGCTAGGGCTAGAGTTAGGGATAATTTTAGAATTAGCATTAGTGTTAGGGCTTGTGTTAGGTTTAGGTTTAGCCTTAGGGTTAAAGTTAGATTTAGAGTTAGGATTAGGGTTAGGGTTAAGCATAGGGTTATTATTAGATTTAGAGTTAAAGTTAAATCTAGTTAGGGCTAGGGCTAAGGATAGGGCTAGGGTTAGGGCTAGGATTAGGGTTCTGGTAAGGAATTGGGTTAGAACAAGGGATGGGGCTAGAGTGAGAGTTAGATTTAGTCTTATGGCTAGGTTTAGGGCTAGGGTTAGGAATACGGCTAAATTAGGGCAAAGATTAGGGCTAGGTTAGTGTTAGGGTTAGGGCTACTGTTACGGTTAGGGTTAGGAGTAAGGGTATGTTTAGTACTACTATAAGGGCTGTGATTTGTGTTAAGTTCAGCGCTAGGATTATGGTTATGGCTAGGTCTAGTGTAAGTGTTAGGTTTAGGTAAGGGTCAGCTTTAGAGCTAGGGGATTTATTAGGGTCAGGGTCAGAGTTAGAGTTTGGTTAGAGTTTAGGGTTAGGGCTCGACTTAGCATTTGGGTGTGAGTTAGGGTAATGATAGGGTTTTGTTTATGGTTCAGGTTAGGTTTATCTAATTGTTGGGGTTAGGGTTAGGTCTAGGGTTCACATTAGGGTAAGGGTTAGGGTTACAATAATGGAGAGTTTAGGGCTATGTTTTGGGCTAGGTTTATGGTTAGGAATAGGCCTTGAGTTACAGTTAGAGTTAAGGTTAGAACTAGGGTTAGGGTCAGGGTTATGTTTAGCATAAGTGTTAGGTTTTGAGCTAAAGTAATGCCTAGGGTGAGGGTTAGGTTTAGGGTTAAGTCTAGAGATAAGATTACAGTATGGTTATGGTTAGGGTTAGGATTAGGGCTAGGTCATCATTAGGGGTAGGGTTAAGGTTAGGGTAATGGATAGTTTTAGATGTAGGTTAGGGTTATATTTAGGGTTAGATAGAGGTTTAAGATTAGGGTTACAGCTATGGTTATGTTTAGGTTTATGATAAGGGTTAGGGTTTGAGCTAGGTTTAAGTCTACAGTGGTGTGAGATTGAGGATTAGATCTAGGGTTAGTTTTCAAATTAGTTATAGTGTTAAGGTTAGGCCTAGGATTATCAATAGGGTTAGGGTTAGATTTAGGGTAAATGGCAGGTTTAGGGCTAGGGTTAAAGTTAGGATTAGGACTAGGGTTAGGGTTATTTTTAGAGATACATGTCGGTTTATGTTTAGGGTAAGGGTTAGTCTTTGAGCTAGGATTAGAACTAAGGTGAGTGTTAGGTTAGGGTTAGGGTTAGGGTTAGGGTTACGCTTAAGTGGAGGTTTAGGCCTTGGATTAGCTCTAGGTTTTGTGATAGGTTTAGGCCTAGTGTTAGAGCTATGTGTAATGTAAGAGCTAGGGTTATATTTAGGGCTAGTTTTAGGGTTAGGGTTATGTCTAGTTATAGTGTTAAGTATACATTTTCAGGTAGGGTCAAATTTAGAGATAGGTTTAGTATAAAGGTAGGGTCTGTATTCGGGTTAGAGTTAGACTTAGGGTTATTGCCAGAATTAGGATTAGGTTTAGGTCTAGGGGTAGGATTAGTGTTTGGGTTAGGCTCAGGCTTACTGTTAGGGCTAAAGTAAGGTTTTTGTTTAGGTCTAGGGCTAGAGTTAAGTCTAGATTTAGCATTAGGTTTAGGTATAGGGCTATGTTGGGGTTTGTTCTAGAGTTACGGTCAGATTTAGACCTACGGTTAGTATTAGGATCAGCATAAGGATCAGGGTTAGTATTAGGGTTTGAGATAGCGTTAGAGCTAGAGTCATGGCTTGGTTTAGGACTATTAATAGGGTTAAGTTTTTGGTTAGCCTAAAGATTAGGTTTAGGGTTAAATCTAGGTTTTGGACTCAGATTAGGGCTAATTTTCTTGTTAGTGTTAAGTAAATGGCTAATGTAAAATCTAGGGTTACATTTAGGGTTAGTTTTAGGGTTAGGGGTAGGGGAAGATGTAGTGTAAGTTTTAGGTTTAAGATTATGATAATATTTACAGCTAGTGTTATTGTTAGGATCTGAGTAAGAATCAGAGTTTGTTTTAGGGTTAGGGTTAGGACTCAAATAAGGGCTAGTGTTACTGTTAGTGTTCGGTTTAAGATGAGGGTTGTGTTTAGATCTAGGGTGACTGTGAGGATATGAGATAGGGTCAGGGTTAGTTTTAAGGTTAGGGTTATGACATGAATTAGGGCTAGGTTTACTGTTAGGGTTTCGTTTAAGTTTAAGATGGTGTTTAGAGCTAGGTTGACTGTTAGGATATGAGTCAGGGTCAGGGTAAGTTTTAAGGTTAGGATTAGGACTCCAATTAGGCCTAGGGTTAGGTCTAGGTGTAGTGTTAGGGTTTGGTTTAAGTTATGGTTTAGGGTTAGGGGTATTGCTCAATTTGGTTTTAGTCTTAGGTTTGGGTTTAGCACTAGTTACATGATTAGCATGAGGATTAGGACTAGTTTTAGTGTTAGGCTATGCTTAGAGCTAGGATTAGATTTGAAGTTAGCATTAGATCTAG